>NC_141406.1:3186683-3487263 GCF_034619465.1 Leptosomus discolor | reverse complement strand
TAGAGAGAAGAATTTTAAGACCAAGAAAACAATCATCTTGATTGCTCCTTGACTTAAAGGCTGAGACACAAGCTCAAAAGTTAGTCCAGTGTCATTTCAACACTGTAGATTCTGCAACACCCCCTGCAGCTGCTAGTCCCTGAAGTAGCCCTCGGTGGCCAAGGGACAATTCTGAAAATGAACAAGAACTGGCTACAACATAAGGCACAAAATAACCCGGTTTTCCTTCCTCGCACACGTACTCTTTTTAACAACTCAGACAAAAAGGAAACCTTATAATAATACTAATAGCACCGAGTTATTGACACGAGACAGCAGCTCCTACAGGCTTTGGGTTGTGCTTCCTATCGAGGAGGAAAAGCCCACGCGTATGCACGCACACGTGCCAGTCCCACTCGGCACAGAAAAAGGGCAGAAACCCCAAAGCAAAATCCCAGAGTTACACTTGAATAAGACATTTCAAAAGCAGCCCCTTCCCCATCTCTCTCCACTTCCCCAAGCCCCTCCGCGCTGATGAGCAACGGAGTCTGTGCCTAAAACTAATTAAGTTCCGTCGGGAGGTTCGGCTTGGTGCCCTGGTGAGAGATGCTTCGGCAGGAGTCAGAAGGAAGCGGCTTAGAAACTTCCTTCATTTGCATCGGACAACTGGACTGCGCAAAAGCAGGCAGCCGAAAACACCCCGGCAGAGGTTTTGGGTGAGCAGAAAAGGGGACCTGGGAGTATGGAGTACGTGGAGTGCAGAAGAGGAGAAAAAAAAATAAAAATCAAGTACTGCAATGAATATTCAAGACAGGGAGAGAGATGTGGTGAAAAATCTTCCTTCTGCTCTCGGGAAGATCCACCTTTTAAAGCAACCCTGCCAAGATAACACAGAGTTAAACATTTCCTTATCTATGTTAAACACCTTTATGATTCAAACAAAAAGCAGCACTGAAAACCTATTTCACTCTCCCCCACCCCATGGCTCATTTTGGCTAGTCAAATTAAAGTGGCCAGCTACATTTCTGGTCTCTGAATATCAAACCCAATGTTGCTGTGTTGGGGTTTCCAGCACATCAGGAAAAGGCTTGAAGAAGGACCAAAAAAAAAAAGAAAGTGTGTTTAATTTATGCTATTTGAGACAGTGAGAGAAATAAAGCAGCCCAGCAGATCCCTGTATTCTCATCCAGAGCTCTCAGCTCACGAGGCTGGTGCACATACCTGCAAGCTGCTGCCCAGAAAGGCACCTGCACCCTCTATTTCCCTGTGCACCTCCAATTTGGCCATGGGAGCACACAAGGAACAGTAAATCCCCTGCGCTAAGCCGGGCTGTAAGGATGCACCTGGGGCAGGCTGATCTCCTGGATGCAGGAGAACAAGGACCCACACCATGCCAAGGCGTCAGAAGAGCAGGTGGGTACGGGGTGGTCTGGGGGTCCAGCCTAAGGGGCAAGCCTTAAAAAAAAAAAATCTTCCAACAGCCCCCAGCAAAGGGGGGAAAACGGGGTGATAACAGAGAGCAAGGGCAGGAGGAGAGCCAGCTCATGCGGTGGGATCCCAGGGAAGACCACAGCAGCCCAACCCAACAGCGCTGCAGCCAGGACCTGTTGCAAACACCAGCCCTGAGTCTGCTGGAAGGAGATGCTGCCAGGGACGCTGGACAGCAGGGGAAAACATAACGGTAAAGAAACTCCATCCTTCCCTTGCAAACCGAAAAAAAACCACTAGAAGCCACCCGTGGGGCAGAGCTCCTCAGCCAGGAAGGAGGGAGCAATCAACCAAGCAGCTTCCTAACCCCGCCACAGAAAACACATCCAGATGTACTTTTTTTTTTGCAAGCGCCTTCATACTACGTGGGCAGACAGGGCCCGCACAGCGGGCAGATGAGAGGGAAAGCTTCAATCCAGAGCAGCACCCCGCAGCCCCCCCCCCCCCCCCCGAGTCCAGACACTCTCCTCCTCAGACGCTCAGCAGCCCAACGCACAAGACCTCGCATTCTAATTAGAAACCTGAAATCCAGCATTAAGGCAAATCTGCCGGCATCATCAGAAGCCACTTGCATTCCCATCTCCTGAGGATGCGGCCTTGAAGCAGCTCACTGATGCTTCTTCCAGGGCATGCAGCCCTGCGGTGCTCCGGGCATAGGTCTGCACCACGGTTTTGGGAAATCACCTTTAAAATGGGAACCAGACATTATTATCCCTAGGGACAGACCAAAACAGGGCAAAAGCGCTGTTGGCATGGGAATCCACCCATACGCTGAAGACACCAGAGCACGTACACACACCTAGGGGCACGTGCTTGGATGCAAACCACCACACCTCCAAGTGCCTGTAACCTCAGGGCACTCAATGGCCTGAAGCAGGAGCCTGGGGATGGCTTTTTTCAAAGAAGAACAGGTCACTTTGCTAAACCACCCGCTTGTTTCCTGCGGAGCAGCAACGTTTGATGCTACGCAACACCAAACCGAACCCAGAGGAACCATTACGGCTTTCAGCGCTCACATAAGGAATGAGGCATATCCGGTTCTTCCTCCTAAAACTGTTTTTTGACACGTTTCCACCTGAAGATGTGCCTCTCAGCGAGATACACCTTCCACAGTCCTACCATGTGCTGGCACCAACGTCGCAATGCACAGGGGAAGCCAGAAAGCTGGGATCCAACGCCAACCTGACAGCTGGGTGCAGAGCATCTACTGATGCTAGCTGCTGCCCCGAGGTCTTTCTGCTTGTCGAAGACTCATTTTTGGGCATCCTCTTCACGCACAGGCTTGCAAGCACGGTACTCTGGGACAAGGCAAAGGCGTGGCTATCGCAGAGGAGCTGGCAGCTCAGCTCTGCACAACGATCTTCTGGCACGGCACAGCCCTGCTACTGAAGCATCTGAGCATTTGTTTTAATACACTTATCCTACCAGTGCTTCTCAGGAGTCATGTCTGTTCTCAGAAGCACCTAATGACCTTTGCGGATTGGTTCTTAAGTGAGTGATCAATACCAGCCTGAGTAACACGAGAAAAAGAACTGAGCAAGGTATCCAGACTGGACCAACCTTTCTCCTGTTATCTGCAGACTGCTCTCAGTACAGGATTTTGTTCATCTGATTCCACACCAAGCAATGAGGGAGGGTGCTGGGCCACAGACACCAGACTGGGGGCAAACCAAGAGGCTCTTCCCTCAGCAGAAGGAGCCTCCTGGGAAGAAGGGGTGATACGTTGCTCTGGGGAACATTTCTGTATTCACCCGATAAGGGAGCTGAAACATATTAGCTTTAAACCAGTAACTATACACAGGGAGGACTTGAGACATTTAGCTGGGTGGGCTCTCCTCACCACCTAAACACAGCTACCCCCTTCTCTGAGCCCTTCAGACTGGACCCAGCTGCAGACGGACATTTGGACCATCATGATAAAAATGACTCAAAAATGCAGCTTAACCTGTCCATGGATATAACCCAGATGAAGAGGGCACGAACCCAACAGTGGTTTCTACCACCAGGAAGGGTTGATGATCTGCTCCACATCCTTCCGTCAGTACTACAGCTCAGCACGCCCAATGCCTGCACATCTAGCAACTCTGCCCTGTCCCCCCCCGCCCCTCAAATAACATTCTCAATATTTTATCTACGTCAGTTTAATTTTGGTTTGGTTGTAAAGGGCTAAGAGTATAATAAATAGGAAGTTTTATAGTCCCTATCAATCACAGCTCTGTTTGCAACGCACACCGCCCTTACCTAGGCTCTGTAGGGTGCTGGGGGGAGTTTCCAGCTGTTGAACAGGGGAGCAAGATCAACACTTTGGCTTTTCACAGGAGGGTGTAGGACACGCTGGGGTGAGGAGCTAAGCAACCCATTCAGCCAGGAGGAGACATCTGACCTAGAAGAGAGCTGCTGATGCAGTAGGATGGCAGAAGGAACAGGCAGGCCAGGGGATCACCAAGCCTCTGCCACCGTCTGCAGACCAGACCTCCAGCACGGCTCAGCAGCTCCTGCAGCTTCTCCCCAACATCTCACCCGCCGGTTTCATCCGCCCCAGCTGCAGTTGTGGCAGCCCCCCCTACCCCCAGCAGACCCTTACACATGAGGAGGTGCTCACGGTGACTTCTGCAGCTCCTCCCACATTCACGGGCCGTTTAACCTCAGGGACATAGTACAGAGAAAAATTAGCAGCTAAGAAGCAGCAGCAATGGATTTTGAAACATTTCTAGCACAACATCTAGGGTTTTAAAAGAGAAAGCATCACTTGGAGAGTGATCTGACATTAGACTGTTCAGCAAGCAATGCTTACAGCACTGCGCATCCTAGGGCTGTTTGCACTGAATATTCTAATTAACACTGGCCAGCACTTGCTTAACAAACTCACATGTTTATGAAGGGCCTAATTTTTTTCCTCCTTTGCCTTTCAGTAGGCAAGATTTCCACGCTTCAACAGGGCAAACGATACTCTGGGAAGGAGAAATTGTCTTCAGTCATGTAGTCTCCATTACTGGGAGAAAGGTGTGAACAGCAAAAGCATGTCTGGCAGACGGATTCATTATACCACCGTGTCCTTTATAATGGGAAATGAAAAGCCCATTCTGATAACTACACTTATTATAATAGGTCAGAAGAAGTGAGAGGCATCATCTTATAAAATTAACTTCATAAAGACTGCCTTTAAAAAAGAAAAAAAAAAAATCTCTGCAGTTTATCCACCATATCTTTCTCAGAGATTTTTACTTCTTCTAGAAGAGACAGACTCCAAAGTCTTGCCCCACTGGCTGTCTTCACTTTTACCCTCTATCCGAGGGAATAGATCTGTTTTCTGCTAATCTGTCCCAGGCACTTGTTTTGCCAGGTGCAATAAATGCCACGTCTTTGTCAAGACAGAGAAAATAGTCAGCAAAGGAGTTAAAATTAAAAGGAGACACCCATCCCCGAAGGTCTTCGCAAGAAGCAGCGTTACTTTCTTTATAGGAAAGTTAGAACACGAAGATAAATGCACCCGATAACCTGTTCTGTGCTCTGCCATACCTTCCAATTGCTTACTCTGCGAGCTGCTTCTTCAGTCAAACTAAAGTCCGGTCTCCCAGCTGATAATAATTTTGTGATTTCACAGCTTTACACAATGTGTTTAACTGCAGTTCCTACAGTTAAGGAAGGTTGGGATGGCCAGAACGGACAAGAAACCCCCTTCCACACGCACAGCGCTGCCACCTGATCTCGCTCTGCATTTTGAGGGTTAGTGTCTCCACAGCTAATCGGCAGGGGCGGGCTGGAAGTGACAGTCATTGTAATTTCAGGAGAATTGACAGATTCAGACCCAGCGATAAGTTCTCAGAAACGTTTGGCAAAGAAAAACATAAAAAAATGCCAGTCCCAAAACACGCTACTTGAGATGCAGCTCCAATAGCTGCATCCTTCGGTGGTACAAGCATCAGTTATGTCAAACTCTAGGCAGACTCTCAACAGTATCTATGCCTCAGGTTGCATTCGATTGGGTAGAAATCTTTTAAGAAGTCTTTTTCTAAACCTAGTCATTCCCCCTTTGGGGAAAATAAAACATACATCTCCTTGAAACATTATATGCCAACTGCAAAACAGCCTTATTTTTAATATTCATGAAAGTTGATGCAGATAGGAGGAAGCGGGAGGGAAGAGGATGCTACGAAACAAATAGTTAATTGGAACTTCCAATGAAGACTGCATGGATCTAATGTGATAGATTTTCAAGCAGCCTAATTTTCAGAAATTGCCAGAGCTCCAATCTGTGAAAATGTGGCCTTTCAAAGATCTCCAATTCAGCTTGCCACATCTAGAGTTCCTTTTGAAAAAAAGTCCTACCATAAAAGCCCCCCAATTTGGTAGCAAAAATTAGCAGCCTTCAAGGGATATCAATCCCTTTGTCTCTCCTTCCCTAATGATGTCTCTTTGGAAAGAACTAAGGACCATTTGTCTTTGTTATTTTTCCAGGTAGTCAAGATAAGAGTAGAATCTAATATAAAGAACAAAACTGGGGGGGGACGTGACAACACACCCACAAAAGCTAAATCTTCACACCTAGCCCAAAAGGCAGCCCCTATAACGGAAAAGCATTTTTCCCTCCGAAGAAAATTACAACCTACCGGGTCTCAAAAAAAAAAAAAAAAAAATTAAAAAAATCCCTTGGCAGTGTGAGAGAGGCCAACACCTCCAGCAGAAGACGACAGGACACGCTCTGAACCAGCATCACACACCCCAGTAAAGCCACCAGGTCTGGTGGGGAAGGTGGGCAGCATCTAAGGCTCATGGAGCCCTGCAACAAGACATTTATGTTGCAGGCAGAGGACTTTAGCTGTTAACTAGAGCTTTTACAACTCCCATACAGAGAAAATTAAGCACCACCTTTCTCCAGCCCAAGAATTAGAATTAAATGTCCCCAACTCCAAAATTAAAAGAAACACATTTGCTTTGAATCTCCTGTAAACTATGAGCTTGGGCGACAACCAATTTGAAGTTTACACTCACTCACAGACCTTTCCCAAGGGACTGCCTGGCCTCCTTCCTCCCAGGGATCCACCTCATCGCCAGGGATGGGCAGGAAGAAACTCCTGGGGAACGCAGCTCCCCAAACCTGCTGGTGCTCGTGACGCAGAGGACACGTGCAGCCAGGCGGTGGGAAACACGTGTGTCACCAACCACTTCCAAACCACCGCGATCTCCAGCCCGGAGGGCGGCACAAAGCCTTTCCCCACGGATTGCACAGATCGCTTGAAGCAGCTGGGGAAGGGCAACAGCAAGGGAGGGCACACGCAAGACAGTCGTGGTCCACCTTCAGCTGCTGTAAGAACACGAACGATGGTGCAGGGCAAGTCTAAGCATTGAAGTGATGGATCCATAAAGAATTTTAAAAAAAAAAAGCATCAAGACAACCAGGGCAGGATTTCCTGAACTGCCAGTGCTGCGCAGCACAGGTACAACAGCTTTCAAAATTCGCTATTCAAAACACTCAACTCCCTTGTTTTGCAGTTCCAGTGTCGTTAACTCTTACTGCGGGGTCCTTTTAAAAAGGAAGATACAGCTCCTTGACAAAGCTAAAAAGATGGCAATATTTGTTTGGGGAAATATATATATATGGAAATATATATTTGCATAATATATGTATTTCTCTGAGGTAATACATACACACACTAAATATATATAGAGAGAGTGTGTGTGGGGATGTATTTTTATTAGTTTTTCCTCCTGCCCAAGCAATTGAGAAAAGAAAAAAGCAAGCACAGAAGGAAGCAGGTTGGGAGCCAACATCAGCTGCAGGGCTGGAAAGTGGCTTTCGAGCATGTGAAACAATAGAGGAGAATCTCGCCCTGCAAAGCCTCCCACCTCCGCAGGCCCGCGGCTGCTGCCCTGCATGGCAATGCCCGGTGGCATGGCCCGGTGGTCCCCGGGGCTGTCGGTCCCTTGCTGTCCCCAGGCTGTCGGTCCCCAGCACGGTGGTCCCCCCAGCCAGCCTTTCCTGGGCAGGCTAAGAGTGCCCCCTGCAGCCCTGCCGTCCCTGCCGCCTCTGCTGCCAAGCAATTGTTCACCATTTCAAATAAATAAATAACAAAATACAAACAAGACAGGTTCCTAAATGCAAAAAGAGCTAAAAGCTCCAGAGCAAAGGCGTCTGATTTAAAACCACAAAAAAAAAAAAAAAAAAAAGCAATCTAGGAGGATGAAGTGCTCGGTAGCGCGCCGTCACGCCTGGTTTTAGCCGCTCTGAAAGGAAGGAGGGATGGCAGGGGTGGAGGGAGGATTGTGGGTCTGTGTCCCCCCCCGCCCCCAAGCCGTTGTCTTTTGTTTTGAGGATAAAATCCCATCTCTGAATACCCTAGGTAAATGAAACGGATGTTCACGCATCACTCCGAGCGCGCTGTCAACAGCACACGCGGCTAAAAGCCGCGTGATCCTTGCAATATTAACCAGACTGCTCCTCTACTCCTCCTCACCACAGCACTAAGGTGCTAGACAACACAGGAGGAAAAGAACATACCAAAAAAAAACCCCCACAGTCTCTGCTGGGCTTGTCTATCCTCATGATATACATAAACCTCGCTGCTCCTTGAACTTAACCCAGGGCCCTAGAAGGCAAATAGATCCACCCGGGTTTGTTTGCTCCTGCTTTAAGTCGGTTATGTCCGTAGGCACAGAGTGGAGGGGTTTAAATTAAGCAGCGCCCCACGTGCTAATAAAACTTAGCACAGTGACTTGGAAGTCCAGGTCTTTTTTGCTCTGTTTCAGTAGGGCCTCTCAGGGCAGCGCCGAAGCGAAAGCATCCAAGCTGCACAGCACAAGCAGGAAAAACCTTTTGCTCTTCTACAGGGATCTCTACATCACGCCTACCATCACCCTTCCACCAACGTGCGTCCAAAAGCCAAGTCACGGGCTGCCCTCAGTTCAATCCCCAGAGCCCACCCCAAAACAGTATCGCACCATGCGGCTTTCCTCGCCACCTTGCGAGGGAACAGCCTACCAGAAGGCAGAATTTACTGTACACAGGGAAACGCGTAGTTTCCCCCGCCACGAGTCGCTGCCCTGTGGCTCCTCACAAGGCAGTTTTCACTGCACGATCTGGGGAGGTTTCAAAGGGTCTAGCGATTCCTCCACTCCCTCCCTTTGGAAAGAAATGCCCCAGCTCCGACCAGAAGAAAGCGCCTGCCTTCTGCTTAGACAGACCCACAGAGAAAAGCCACCTCCTAACACAGTACTGTGCCCTGCAGATGTGAGCTATCACCCTTATTTTGCAGATGGGAAAAACTGACAGACAGAGCTGGACACTGATTCCCCCAAATTCCTTCTGCAAGGCAGCAGCGGAGCAGGGACTGTGGCCTGGGTCAACGAGCACAAGTTTCTCATCCTGGGAGCAGAAAAGATGCTGTATTTTACAAAGTTTCACCTCTTTTCCAGGATGCATTACAAGGCTTAATGAGTCACTGCACAAAAGGCCGAGGAAACAAAGCAAAGAGAGATCAGCCAGCGCAGACGACTGCGGGCTGGGATCCCAAAACCCCTCTTCGTTGCTCAGCACCACCCCAGGCAGGGGTCACAGCAGACTAGGGATCTCTCGCCGGAGAGCGGATCGCAGGCAGCATAGCCCCACATCCTTACAGACCCCAACCACAGGGCAACACCCCACCGACCACGTGAGGCACACCCAGCAAAACACTCGTGGAAGGGAAAGCAAGACCTAAGCGCTC
Source organism: Leptosomus discolor (assembly GCF_034619465.1). Taxonomy (NCBI): domain Eukaryota; kingdom Metazoa; phylum Chordata; class Aves; order Leptosomiformes; family Leptosomidae; genus Leptosomus; species Leptosomus discolor. Next base: position 3,478,093 of record NC_141406.1, on the reverse strand, counting down.
CCTCCACGACGGCAAGGAGCCACACCACCACGTGGGCGAGACAGACGGAGGAGGGAGCCAGTCCCAGCTAAAACCTTTCACAGCAGCTGTCTGCAGGTGTGCTGAGCATCAGGAAAGCTGCTGCATGCCTTTCAGGCAAGAAGGGGGAAAAAAAAACCCCATCCAATGCTATGTCTTTCACTTGACAGGCGGGGAGATCTCCAGGCACCGCGGATGTCTGCTGCACGGCGACGGGGTCTGACAGCTCACAGCGGCTCCAGCCAAAACGCTGGCTTACGCGATCTGACTCACCAGCAGAATTTCTATACTGGTACAACCTGCCAGCCGTTTGTATTTACATTCCATAAAAAGGCTTGTTTACTTCCACAAAGAAACCAAAATTGATAATATTTACAATCCGATAGTAAGATCCTGTCTGAAAACCACACCGGCCCCAGCCCGGGGCACTCTGCAGACCTGACAAAGCGCTTTCTTACCTGAAGAGTTCCCTGATTTCCCTGACAGTGGCCTGGAACGGGATGTTTCGGACTAAGATCTTGGAAGTCTTCTGCTTCTTGGCAGTTTGTTTCTTTCGGGACGATTTCGTGGCGGGCCTACGAAGTCAACAGAAAGGGGAGGTCAGGACCACTGTGCAGCAACACGCCCATGGCATTCTGGCTCCTTCAAAATTAGGAACGCCGAAAAATTAGCCAGCGAGCTCAAACCAACATCCTCACTGGCATCTTACTGACCACCATGGAAATGTCAGACAGTACACTGAAAAGGAAGGCATTGAAGTGATTTAAATCCTACAGCTGAAAAATCAAAGTTTCCAGCTTGCTGACTGTAACCTCAGCTGAGGTTAGGCAGCAGGCCTGGGCTCACATTTGCCACTAATTTTGTTTTGATATCAAATCTCATCCGTTCAATTGTCAGGAGAACGTACTATTGGATATATTAAAAAAAAAAAAGCTTAATGTAAGCTAATTTTGATTATTTTTCTTACTGGCTTAGAAAATAGCAAAGAACGTTTTTTAATAATTATTAATTTCTTTTTTTTTCAGACTTCAGAATTGTATTGCATTTGGACAAGATAAGAATTCACCTGATACAAAACACAGCAGCTTATTTCATAAGACAAAGCATTCCGCGTTGTCGGCTGGATACCGACTGAAAGGATTTCAAAACCCAAAACGGATGGAAATGGTTTATTAAAGAATTGAAACACAAAGTGCAGACAGGGAGCTGTCAGACTGCTTCTGGTCCCCAGGGACCAGACTTTTAAACAAATTTTGACATTTAACAGAGTCCTCCCCCAGCTGGGTTTCCAAAGTGCCTAAAGGACAGGTTTTAGGTGCCAGCATTCACCTTCAAACATCCAGATTCATTTTCAACTTTGCACTTAGAAGATTCTGTACTGATTAAAAACCAGAAAGAAAACGCTAAAAAGAAGGACTCGAACTCCAAGTAAATTCATCCACAACTATCTCCTCTCCATCTGACTACCCAAACAAAAGAAGTCAAATCCAAATTTTTTTCAAGCAAGAAAGAAACCTGTATTCATCTTGATTTGATCAGGATCGGCAGCAGAATACTATTCTTAAGGTCCTGTTCTCCCTGATGAACTAGGGTGAAAGACTTCATTACCCAGAGAATATTTGTCTTCAAGAGCTCCTTAAACCCAGTCGGTTTTACTCAGGCTATCACTTGATTTTGCAATGCTGACCAAACTGTCACCAACGCAGAGGTTTTGGAGGAACCTTTTCCTTGAGTGTGGAAGAAAACTCAAGTGCCTGATTCTCATTTTGGGCTCATTTTTGGGGTCCCGCTACTGCATGCTGCTTAGGGGATTTTAACTGGAAATACGTCGTTTAGTGAGCGAAGACCTTCACATCAGCTATTCAAAATTTCATTTTTCTTTTCAACTGAGACTGACTAAATTGACTCTGAGTAAAGCACAACGAAGGCTGATGTGTTCAAGAGTCGGAGCACTACTGATCACATCCCTCACGATGCAGAGATGCTAGGTAAGAACCACCTGCCAAGCATTACTGCAGCTTAAATCTAACCACGTTACAGAGGCGAGACATAAGCTTTACCTGATGGCTCTCTCCGAGATTTTCACTTCCAGCTTATGGCCATCTACAGAGCAGCCCTAGAAGTTAAAGAAAAGAAACATCAACAGAAATGAAATGAATGGAAGGAAGGAACGAGGAAAAAAGGAAGGAACGAGGAAAAAAGGAAGGAACGAGGAAAAAAGGAAGGAACGAGGAAAAAAGGAAGGAACGAGGAAAAAAGGAAGGAACGAGGAAAAAAGGAAGGAACGAGGAAAAAAGGAAGGAACGAGGAAAAAAGGAAGGAACGAGGAAAAAAGGAAGGAACGAGGAAAAAAGGAAGGAACGAGGAAAAAAGGAAGGAACGAGGAAAAAAGGAAGGAACGAGGAAAAAAGGAAGGAACGAGGAAAAAAGGAAGGAACGAGGAAAAAAGGAAGGAACGAGGAAAAAAGGAAGGAACGAGGAAAAAAGGAAGGAACGAGGAAAAAAGGAAGGAACGAGGAAAAAAGGAAGGAACGAGGAAAAAAGGAAGGAACGAGGAAAAAAGGAAGGAACGAGGAAAAAAGGAAGGAACGAGGAAAAAAGGAAGGAACGAGGAAAAAAGGAAGGAACGAGGAAAAAAGGAAGGAACGAGGAAAAAAGGAAGGAACGAGGAAAAAAGGAAGGAACGAGGAAAAAAGGAAGGAACGAGGAAAAAAGGAAGGAACGAGGAAAAAAGGAAGGAACGAGGAAAAAAGGAAGGAACGAGGAAAAAAGGAAGGAACGAGGAAAAAAGGAAGGAACGAGGAAAAAAGGAAGGAACGAGGAAAAAAGGAAGGAACGAGGAAAAAAGGAAGGAACGAGGAAAAAAGGAAGGAACGAGGAAAAAAGGAAGGAACGAGGAAAAAAGGAAGGAACGAGGAAAAAAGGAAGGAACGAGGAAAAAAGGAAGGAACGAGGAAAAAAGGAAGGAACGAGGAAAAAAGGAAGGAACGAGGAAAAAAGGAAGGAACGAGGAAAAAAGGAAGGAACGAGGAAAAAAGGAAGGAACGAGGAAAAAAGGAAGGAACGAGGAAAAAAGGAAGGAACGAGGAAAAAAGGAAGGAACGAGGAAAAAAGGAAGGAACGAGGAAAAAAGGAAGGAACGAGGAAAAAAGGAAGGAACGAGGAAAAAAGGAAGGAACGAGGAAAAAAGGAAGGAACGAGGAAAAAAGGAAGGAACGAGGAAAAAAGGAAGGAACGAGGAAAAAAGGAAGGAACGAGGAAAAAAGGAAGGAACGAGGAAAAAAGGAAGGAACGAGGAAAAAAGGAAGGAACGAGGAAAAAAGGAAGGAACGAGGAAAAAAGGAAGGAACGAGGAAAAAAGGAAGGAACGAGGAAAAAAGGAAGGAACGAGGAAAAAAGGAAGGAACGAGGAAAAAAGGAAGGAACGAGGAAAAAAGGAAGGAACGAGGAAAAAAGGAAGGAACGAGGAAAAAAGGAAGGAACGAGGAAAAAAGGAAGGAACGAGGAAAAAAGGAAGGAACGAGGAAAAAAGGAAGGAACGAGGAAAAAAGGAAGGAACGAGGAAAAAAGGAAGGAACGAGGAAAAAAGGAAGGAACGAGGAAAAAAGGAAGGAACGAGGAAAAAAGGAAGGAACGAGGAAAAAAGGAAGGAACGAGGAAAAAAGGAAGGAACGAGGAAAAAAGGAAGGAACGAGGAAAAAAGGAAGGAACGAGGAAAAAAGGAAGGAACGAGGAAAAAAGGAAGGAACGAGGAAAAAAGGAAGGAACGAGGAAAAAAGGAAGGAACGAGGAAAAAAGGAAGGAACGAGGAAAAAAGGAAGGAACGAGGAAAAAAGGAAGGAACGAGGAAAAAAGGAAGGAACGAGGAAAAAAGGAAGGAACGAGGAAAAAAGGAAGGAACGAGGAAAAAAGGAAGGAACGAGGAAAAAAGGAAGGAACGAGGAAAAAAGGAAGGAACGAGGAAAAAAGGAAGGAACGAGGAAAAAAGGAAGGAACGAGGAAAAAAGGAAGGAACGAGGAAAAAAGGAAGGAACGAGGAAAAAAGGAAGGAACGAGGAAAAAAGGAAGGAACGAGGAAAAAAGGAAGGAACGAGGAAAAAAGGAAGGAACGAGGAAAAAAGGAAGGAACGAGGAAAAAAGGAAGGAACGAGGAAAAAAGGAAGGAACGAGGAAAAAAGGAAGGAACGAGGAAAAAAGGAAGGAACGAGGAAAAAAGGAAGGAACGAGGAAAAAAGGAAGGAACGAGGAAAAAAGGAAGGAACGAGGAAAAAAGGAAGGAACGAGGAAAAAAGGAAGGAACGAGGAAAAAAGGAAGGAACGAGGAAAAAAGGAAGGAACGAGGAAAAAAGGAAGGAACGAGGAAAAAAGGAAGGAACGAGAAAAAAAGGAAGGAACGAGAAAAAAAGGAAGGAACGAGAAAAAAAGGAAGGAACGGGAAAAAAAGGAAAGAACGAGAAAAAAAGGAAAGAACGAGAAAAAAAGGAAAGAACAAGAAAAAAAGGAAAGAACGAGAAAAAAGAAAGAAAAAATCTAAGTTATAACAGCTTCCAAGCTTCCACGATACAAGCACAGCATTTCATATCTTGCTTTTTCCCATATATTCCTCCCGTTCTCCCTGCCAAAGTTTTTCTCTGTTGAACACCGCTCACGCGAGGCAAGGCTTCGCATACGAGGTTGGAGACAGCTTGACTGACTGAAGCAGCAGCCAACACCCCCGATGTAGCTGTCCATCAACCTCAGCTCTGCCACTAAACTGGCAAAGATGAGTCACTTCACCGCTTTGGGCTACGGTTTCTTCCACCTCTAGACTGCAAACTCTCCGAAGCAAGGATTGTCTTGCTATTTGTTCTGGAATGAGCTGAGGATGTCTGACCGGCCATCAGTAGCCAACACAGCAAGAAGTCTTCAGTCTCTTGCCTCCTGCACCTCTAAGAACTTCCTAAAGCTCAGCACTGACAACAAGCAGCCTCTTGCCTCATCATCCCTGACAGAGCACATGACATGCACAGGCACTACACCAGGAACCTGGAGTCTTGCTGCCCGCTCCCTCCACAAAATACACATTTTCCTGCTTTCTCTCTTCCCTAGGATTCTGCCTTTCCAAAGGACGGAGAACACACATGGACCCCAAGACCACCTAGGCTGTGGAATGTGAAGTGACCACCTGTTGAAGGCAGGACTCAGGGACGGAGGTCACTGAATACGATTACACAGAGTAATTCTTCCACACCTGCCTAGAAAGGGATCATTCCAGCTGTCTGGCCCCACACCACCCAGGTAGCGTGGGCCAAACGTTGGTTTTCTAGCAGCGGAGAGAATGATTTATTCCTTCAGAGCGCTGGCACAGCCCGCAGCACGCGTCCCGGAGAAGGCAGGAGGCTAGAAGACCCTGAAGCAATGGCAGAGTCGCAGAGGGTAAGGCTGCACTCCGCAGCACTCACGACTAAGCAGTGTTTGTTCTCACTGGGAGTCGGGGTGCGGGTCTCTGTCCCCTCTGCAAAGGGCACCTTGCAGAATTAACTCATTCACTTTCAACCACTGCGCGTTTTCTGCCACCTCCGTATTGGATCAGCGCTGGGAAACCCTCTGTGGCCCGAGGTCTTGTCCCTTTACAGACCCTCTTCTGTCACAAACCTGGCCCATTTCAGAGGCTCCTCCATCTGCACAGTGTAACTCACAGCACTGACATCCTCAGCTACCTTTCCAGCTTCACAGTTCATCCAAGCCTTTGGTGCATCTCTGGAAAGAAAGCCAGACCCACAGCGCCCAAGCTTACCTGGAGCCGGCGCAGGGCTTTCTGGGCGCTTTCTGGCTTCTTGTACTCCACAAACCCAAAGCCCATTGAAAGCAAAGTGCCTGTCAGAAGAGAAAGGGGACTCCTTAAGTTAGCAAGAAACAGTGACAACATTAAGCCAAAGGTTTAAAAACAAATCAGAAGCAAGCACCGATTGCCAAAATGGGGGGGAAGAGAAGCTAATACCCCAGGCAAAGGGCCAGGCTGCCCAGGCCCACGCCCTGACGCTCCTCACAAGCTCCTTACTGACTTGTTCTGAGCAAGACCCTTCCCTGCACCAGCTTGTTTTGGGGCTGATGTCAGAGAAAGCCAACGTTGCACGCAAAGCAGATTTTTTTTTTGCCTCGCACAATTTCAGTGCAACCGCTGGTCCTAGTCAGTCCGTGATCCCGTCACAGACGCACAAACATTTGCCTACACGCAGGACTTGTCCCCACGACTGAAATGAAACCTTCCTTTGGAAAACTTGCCAACTATCATTTTGCCAGAAATGGGTATGACTTGTTGCAGGACAGCGATATGCCAGTTGCAGTTCCCTGAGAAAACACTTCCAACCCGCGACCCCTTCAGAAATTCATGTGGGCAACACCTGACCAGCAGCCAATTACTGACCACTGCTGGGAGCCGAGCACCTGAGACCTTTCCAGTCTGGACTGCCACGTGCAGCACTTCCCACCATCACAAAGTGCAAACCCTGCGTTTCATTTAAGAGACAAAAATGCCTTTGAGGGCTGCAAGGTGCAAAAGGAGCAAGCACTTCCATAAACCCGGGCAGGCAGCCGCCAGTTCCACGCCACAGGAGGAGACATCTATTCCACCGCCCCGCACAGCAAAGGTTTGCGGCATCTACAGTCGCACCATGCTTCGGAGGAACACGCTGACCAGGACAAGAGCCATAATTAAAGCTGGGTAAGGAAAGGAAAAATCCACAAGCAAAACCCTGTTTTCCAACTTCAAAAAACTCAACGGTATCGGACTGTAAAGGTGACCCCACAGTGACAGAAGGGGATGGCCTAGGTAGGTGGTAGATCAGGCTAGACTCAAATGTTGCTATCTGGTCACGAGCACACCCACAGCCAGGCCCGTGAGCAGTACTGAAGAGTTTGCTTTATTTCTTAGTTTGCTTTATTTCTTTTTCTTTCAGCGGATCCGAGTTTTCAAGGAGCAAGAGGAGCCCCGTTGAGGCAAAACCCCGTGAAGCTGTGCAACTCCCTGGCCTAAAATCCAGAGAAAAGCCACAGCCCGTCTCACCAGCGCTTGCCTTCAGCAAACTCTTCCCTGTCCAAACTCCCAGAAAGCAGGCGCAGGCAGCGCAACAGGCAAACCACTCGTCACCACAGCCTGCTGGGTCCGAAGCTGGCAGGCAGAAGGCAAATGAAGCCCATTCAGCACAGCACTCAGCCAGGCATCCTTGAAGATCCCGGCCTTTATCGCGGATAAAGCGTGCCACGCACGGGTTTAATCATCGGTGGGGCACCAGCTCCTTTCAACTTGCATCCTGCTTTCTTCCGTGATCCTGAAGGAGCTGGCTTCTCTATCTCAAGATCTCAAGAGAAGGCACATCTCCACAAATCCCACAATCGAGCTTAACCTTCTAGACTGAACCCCGAGGTATCTTCGGTTGCTCCTTTCAGCCATTTCAACAGGCCCACTTCTAGAAATACTAAGGATTTTGCCAACGAGAACACAAATGCTCAGCCAGATGAATGCTAAAGCAATGCCACACCTGAGCCCTCAGCAACCAGCTGAGGGAAGGAATTGAACAGCAACATCTAGAGTACCTGCTTTGTCTTTCTTCTTGGATATTGTGCAGCTCTTCACAGCTCCCACTTTGGAGAATGTCTGCAAGGAAATTTGGACACGTGATTCAGTTTCCTTTGTCACAGCCTTGCAACTTAAGTGACAACGTGTCCCTCTTCCAGAGCCCGGAGCCCACACTCACAGGCCCATCTCCCCCCAGCGCACACCTGACACGCAGTCAGTACAGCTGTGTCTTTTCTTACAGTGTTATTTCTATTCAAATACACACACACACACAGAGACTTTTAAAGAAATCAACACACACATTCCCAGAAATCCTCCACCACTCCTCAGTAACAGTGCAGAGATCTGGGATGGCTCTGGAGGAACACTATGGATTACAAGATGCCCTCAGCCTGGTAGGGACCTTAGGGGTGGGTGACTCCTGCGGTGCCCCTAGAACACAGCTCTTTCCAAAGACAGGCAGGAGGGGCTGGAGGGTGTCAGGGGCTGCGAACCATCTATTCAACTCCCTTATAAAACTGCAGCCAGAAGGTAGAAAAAGAAGAGGGGACAAGTCCCAGTCCTCCTCTGAACATTCACATTTGTCCCCAGACCCAACTGGACCGGAGTCTCTACATAGTACCACAGTCCCAAGGTAGAGGAGCACGGGTCCAGGACGGACAGACACTGTGCCAGCGCTCTTGGGCCATGAAACGTGGCATTTCACACGGCTACAAACAGTGGCAGAGACGAGAACTCCCCATTGCTTTTCCCGATTTTGCTATTAACATCCCACATGGCTCTAGAAATTCTCCAATCTCTCCCAAACGCTTTGCTGAGGTAAAACAGCAGACACAGCTCCACGTTGGGAGAAGCTTAGATGAAAAGCACATCTTGGTGAAACCACTGTTCATTTACTTCCTTATTGCCTTAACACACAAAGCAGTACCACAGCTGCAGAAGTGCTTGTCCCAAGGAGAAGCATTACAGAAAGCATGGGAAATCAGGAGTCTTAAAAGATTTCTGACTGTCTCCACCTTTCCCAAGGTGGAATCAAACCCCACCAAAACGGTTTCAGATACATTAGCCTTAACTGATGCCTGAAACTCCAAAGCAGAGCTTCCCAGTCCCAGTACAATCCAGTGCTCCCTTATCTCCCATTAGGTCATAAGGGCTGCAATTTAACTCCTTTAAACTCTTTATCTGTAGCACAACACGTGGAGAACAGCTTGCCCCTTGCCTTCTGCAGCAGAGTAGAGCCCCTTCTTCTAGCCCACGCTGGGAGCAGGGCCTTTACACCATCAGGCATCTCGGTCTGGACCTCAACCACATACTCAACCCCCTCCTGCACCATCCCAGTGGACCACGCTAAGCAAAACCCAGTCCTTCTCCTCACTTATGGCTCACCTCCTTCAGCGTGTCTTCCGTGGTAGCAAAGTTCAGGTTTTTGATGAACAAGGTACACCCAGGAATGCTTTCTTCTTCCTCCTCCTCCTCTTCTTCTTCCTCCTCTTCCTCCTGTGCTGCTGTTTCCTCTGAGCCTTTTGTACCTTCACCTGAAACAAAAAGAACAAACCCAACTTTGTAAGACATAACAAAGCCAAGTCTGGGCAGGGGGGGGGAGCTTGCCCACTGTCCCAGCCCATAGTTACTACTCTGGCAGGAACAGGCCACTTCTCCATAGACTGAAGCAAGCTCAACACACAGCATGTGAGCATGTCCCCATGAAAACTAAAATACTGCCTATTCTTTGAGCGTAGAAACTCCACGAACCTGCTTCAACAGCACTCGAGACACCCTCACACCAAACACAGCCAGACACCTGCTGAACGAGGCAAGGGGCCCCAAACTTGCTTGAGCATCCTTCTGCACTGCTCCGAAACCTCATCTCTTCCCAATACGTATCCGCAGAACACGAAATGAGAACTTTCCCCATCACCACATGAAGAAATACGGTCTGTTAAGCCCAAACACATACTGAAGGGCAACGAAGAACTGCAGCCAGCACAGAAGCTGCAGTCTTAAAGGCTTTCACTAGAGCATTAACGCTTCCAGAGTTTACACTCCATGACCCACAAACCTCACTCAGGTCAGCAGCAACGCACACGGTTTACAAATCTTGCTTTGGGATTCTGCAAAAACAAAATCTGTAAAAAAGAAAACCAAATAACCAAGCTGCGACTCAGCAGTCGGTGCAACAGCTTCCTCTGGGGCCCCCCAGCCCCACGGTGGAGCTGTGAGCACCGGACCCCAGCTGGGAAGTTAACAGACACCTGGATACTGTACAGCTGATCCATGGGCAAACCTGCTGGTATTTGCAGTTGGTCTTACCAAGGAGGGAGGCTTTGGCAACTGTATTTTGACTCTCTCCATCCATATATCCATCCATTCGTTCCCCTCCCTTCCCAACTTCTAAAATGGCTCAATAATTTCTACTGTACTTAACACGATGAAGAGGCCTCAAAGCTCCTGAGCTTTCCTGCACATGGGAGGGTGGATCGGTTGGATCCTGCACTGAACTGGAAGCCACAGTGGGACTAGGCCCTTATTAGATGTCAGAGAATACACACAAGCTCGTGTGCTCACTCTCTCTCTCATCCATCGACTTGCCAACTCCTTTCCTCACTAGACCACTTGTCTTTTAAAGCAGCTTCATCCCCTACAGCACAGCTGATGCTGTGCTCAGAAAGGGCAAATTACACACCTCCTTCTGGCATGAACATCCTCCTCGGTGATTTTTCTAGGCCTATTTCTCCCGCATTTCCCACGAGGAGAACCTGCGCTGGGCTGGAGGTGCACCACGTGGCTGCCCTCCCTGCCCCCGCGCAGCCCAAGCCTTTTTGGCCAGGTGGTCTGACCCTCCTCCCTCCAGCCAGAGGAAGATTTTCCCAACAAAGCACAGGAAAACCCCCATCGCCTTTGAAGGAGGCTTGTTGGAGGAAAAACGAGGGAAGAGATGCAGCACGACGGGGTGGGATGAAGAGGTGCCTCCGTCTGTGGCCGGCACAACATGACACGCTGCCACCCGGAGCCCTTTTGTGAGCGAGGCGTTCCCCCTGCACCCCCTGCCTTCCCTCTCCCCGATCCAGAGGCCGGCAGCAAAGACCATTATCCGCCCTGAGCAGCCTTCCAGGAGCTCCTGAGCTTAAAGCCCTTTATCTCCAGGTGAGGGTCTTGGTTACAGGGAGATAAAGTCGCCCCCACCTCCCCCCAGGTCCAGCCTTCCCGTGTGATCCAGGATGGCAGCCCAGGAAGAGGCTTTTCATCTGTTTTTCTCCCCCCTCCCAAAATGTTAAGAGTCCTGAAAGAGCTTCTAGCAAAGCAAGCCTACATAAAGCCATGCTCCTCTTTTTTTTTAAAAGGATCTTGAGAGGTTTTAAATATACAGGCAAGACTTTTATAGCCCCTGGGATGGGGAGAAAGAGGGGAAGATCATGTCCCTCACCCAGACCCCATCCAATGGGGCTCGACACAAGAGCAGAGAAATATGTACATGGACCCACAGCTTGTCACCAGCAAGCCGGCCTCTCCACCCACCGCTGCCCAGTACTCCTGTTGTGGCAGCGTGCTCAGCTGCCCACGGGCAGGGACGGTGTCCCCGCACAGCGCACAACCACACACAGGCTCAGGGGGTCAGCTCCAGAGAACAGCTATTGCTCTCCCGACAGCTGCTGCCAAGACCAGACTGGCCCAAAAACCCTCTTCCCAGAGCTCGTGTTAGCCCAGTCCAAACTGGACCCGCGCACTGCGAGCGGCACTTCCCTGCCCACGTGTCACCCAGGAGGGCAGGGGCAGGAACGACAGCGCTTCGTGTGATACGATCAACTAAGGCACCGCAGACAGAGCGACCCCAAGGGCCGTGCAGGTGACTTTGTGAGGCTGGTTCTATCCCCAAAGGGCAGGAGGATCAGCACTGCTGCTTTACACACGCAGGAGCGGCGAAGCAACCAGAGATACCTCTGTCCCGAAGTCCTTACCAGGTACCAGCTTTGCTTTGTCCTCCTTTTCCGGAGCCTCAAGGCTTTTTTTCTGAGGGGCTGGGCTGAAGAAGACACCCATTGGAGCCCATTCCAGATACAACGGCACAGAATGAAACTGTAAAGAGAACACAGGAGAGAAAAGAAGACTGGAGGGCAAGGCCTGAAGACAAAGCTCTGCTCTCAGCTTTGTTTCCCTCTCTGTACTGGAAAACAGCAGTGGAAAAGCTGAGCCACTTCTTCAGTTGGCCAAACTCTCTTTCACTGAAGGAGAGTCTGTATCCAGCCTCACACAGGACCACAGTCTACCACGTACCGCGCTCCTGCATTGCAAAAGGTAAAAGAAACCCTCTCCAGGCCACTGAGGCTTTTCTAGACGTGTCACAGCCCCCTCCTCCAGCCACCTTCTGCAGGCTGAGAGCCCTACTCAGCCACCGCTGCAAAAGGATGCACCGGGCATCTCCCTAAATCCAAGGGACAGAGAGTAACAGCAGTGGCTCCGGGATAACTCGCTTCCCTCAAAAGTCCTCTGCCCCTCACATTTGTCCCAAGCAGCACTCCCTTCTGCAGCTTCCACACTCTCCAGGCAGCTGCCTACGCCCCGCCATGCTCACCTTGGAGTAGGCCAGCTTGGTGAACGCTTGCTTGGCCTCACTTGGCTCCAAGAACTCCACGATGGCCGTGACGCCTCCTTCTGGCAGCAGCACCCGGCCCAGGCTGCCGTGTTTGCCGAAGACATCCTCCAGCTCTGCTACACCCGTGCCGGCCGGGAGGTTCTTTACTAGGATCACCGTCTTGCTGCGCTCACCAGCAGCCTGTCACGTTTGGTGGGGAAGAAAGGGGAGGTGGGATTTAAAAAAAAAAGGCAAAAACTACCAGCTTACTAACTGAGTATTTCAGATCCAACACACCGTGCTCTCTCACTCCACATCACCCCTTTTCCAGGATCCAAGAGGGCCAACAGCCACTTAGAAAACGCTTCCTACAAGATCCACACCCCAGTACCACCTCCCTGTTCCACAAATGCTCATGGGTGGAGGTTTCAGCTCCACATCCACCCTGCTATGGACACAGGACTCGTTTTCTGCCTACAGCAAGCTGACCATCACGCTACAAGCCATCATCCTACGCATTTCCACCATCCTGAGGGCACCTGCAATTTCAAACGGACAAAACATTTCCTAACCCATGTGAGGGTTCAATCCTGCAAGATGCTGAAGATTTAATTACTAATTTTAAAGAGGGCCGAGGACACTAGGAGTAGGCCATCACATAGAAGAAGAAGGTCCACGTTGCTGCCCCCAGCTGGGCTTCTCACCTGACTGAAGGAATCCAGGCTGACTCCGTTTTCAACGAGGAACCGGCGAATTTCCTGGACCAGCTCAGTTTCTCCCAGAGCAACCCTCACTGCAACGCTGTCTCTACTCTCCTGCAGGCAAGAACGTCAGTCATCCATTGTTCCTGCTGCTCTCAGAAGCAGATGAAAAGGGAATTTCACAGAGAGATTGAAGGTAAAACGTTCCAGCTCCTCTGAAGCTCCTGGGAGCTTTTCTATCGGGAGTCAGAACACTTCCTAAGCCAAAATGAAGTTTCCAGGAAGGATCTGAGCTTTAGTGTGTAAATTCTACATAACTAGAAGTTGATGAGAAGTGCAAAATTCAGCCACAGAAAAGCTTCTAGTTATGTAGAAGTGCAAAATTCAGCCACAGAAAAGCAGAGTGGGAAGGAGGGGCTGGGAGCGTCACTTTGTCTCTCAGTGACAAAGGGATTTTAGGTTCAGATCCCACAGAGAAGCTACAGCACCACTGATCTCTCAGCCTGCACGGTGCTCGTTGATGCACAGAGGCTTTCGCTGCACAAGAAGACCAGGAAGGCCCTGGGCACAAGGGGGTATGGTATGACAGGAATGATACGAAAGTCATCTCCCATCCCAGCTGATCCATAGCCCAACTCACATGATCCAGCACTTGGCTTTTGGAAGCATTGTACTTCTGAGCAATGGCATCAGCCACAGCGTTGGTCCCCACAAACAACGTGTTCCAGTTGTGAGAGCTAGAAAGAAAAAGAAGAGCCAGGTTCAGCCTCACGCGGTCCCTTCTCCCACTGATGTCTCTGTTCAACAGTCCTGGGGAAAACCAGCTTTGAATGCCACCATTAGCAGCCAGGGTGAAGTTAGAGGGAAAGAAGGATGGAACACCCTTAGAGAAGAGGTAAGATGAGGAAGACATGACTGGAGAGCTTAGCTCTCCTCTGGAGGTCACTGGTCCCAGTTACAGCTGCCAGTTCAGCTACTGGCTTGGAGGAACACACGTTTTTTCAACTGGTTTTGTAGAAGCACAAAGCCCATGCAAGCAAGGTTCCAATCCTTTCCCTTCAAGTTAGAGAGTACCAGTCACTTCTTTCAAACTGGTTTGTCACACAGAAGGATAAAGCTCCGACCAGTTTTAGAAATGCAGGTGGCCAAGCAGAGTAGAAAGACCCAGCTGATCTGAGACCACTACCCTAAAGAGTCACAGCATCAGACCAACTTTTAGGAGACACCAGAGAAATAAACTCATATGCAGTGCCCTTCAAAACCGTGTTTCTCTCAATTTCTGCTGCTCACTGAACTACTAGAGCTACTTGGACAGAGGAATCAAGTAGGTAAGAGACCAAGCAAACAGAGCTGTAAAGCAAATGCTTCCTCGATTGTGGTGATCTATACAGCCCCTGCAAAGACCCCACAGGCGCTTTTGCCACTTGGGAATTTGGTAGGTTGCGCTGTCTTGCCCCACTACAAGACACCTCTGTACCTGGCACTGTTGGCTTTGTCCTTGGCCTCTTTCTGCTTTTTGTAGGAGGAAGATTCTTCTGCATCTACATCTTCAATTTTTTCCTTTTTGATTGTGGATGGTAAAAGATGCATCATTCTACCCTACAAGAAAGGAAGAAGAGGTCCAGCAGCTCAGAAAAAAACCACACAAGTTCATGAATTAAGCAGAGCAGAGAAAACCTGGCACCTTTCGAGTCAAGCAGCCTAGGTGGAAGGAGGGAACCTTCCTTCCCAAAGGAGATATCACTGCAAGTCAGAGTTGCCACACAGTGTGAGAGACTGAGACGCAGATCTGCTTCCCCATCTCTAGCTCAGATTTTGGTACCTGAAAGGGTGTTCAAACCAGGCTACTCTACCAAAAGCAACGGCGTTCCCACACAGCAGGGCAGAAGAGACTCAACCTTTTCAGCAAAGCCCAGAAGCAAACACTTGGCCACGCTACTAACAAACGTTCCCACCAGCTGCAGTCCGACAGCACAGGACAGCCACCACCCGCCATACCTGGAACACTTGCCCATCCATTTCTGCATAGGCCTTCACTGCATGCTCGGGAATCATATAGGTGACGAAAGCAAATCCTTTGGGTTTCTTGGTCAGTCTGTCTATAGGGAAATGAATCTCCGAGAGGGGTCCTGCAAAAGGCAAGGCCTTATTGTGACAGACGTCCCCGCAGAGCCAGCACACGCTCTGAACCGGCACCTCCTGGCCAGAGGAGAGGAGCCAGGGAGGGCAGAGCCGCTCTGGATGTGGCAGAGGGTGTGTGGCCAGTCACCGGTCCGGGTGAGGAGCTGCTGGCTGCAGGCTGACAAGGCGGGCCCAGCAAAAGCACTCCCAGTCTGGCTGCGCACCACGTGGCAGCTCACAGGGCTTTGACACGCGACACAGACGAAGCAAGTTCCAAGCAGCTGCATTTACCTTCAGTCAGGAATAAAGATTTCCACAACCCAACCCTCTCCCCCCAGCAGGACACTCTAATGCCAAGACAACCTTAAATTTGTTTAACTCGGAGCTAGAAAAGGGAAGCTTCAAGCTTCCACCCGACATGCCAAACATGAATTTGTAGCTGAGATTCACCTCTTGCCTACAGTACCTAGAAATCTCCTGCACGATCAGTATTTCATGCAGCAGGGGCTTTTGGTTGTCTCCTCCTCCCCATCCCACTAGGGCTCCCCCCTACCCTGACTCGCAAGAGCTTTTATCCTGCACCAGATGTGATGAGAGAGGGAGGGCAGACGCACGCAGCAGCACACGCAGCACGGAGCCAGCAGCAGTTTCAAAGCCAAGCAGCCACGCGCCACCACAGCAGGCAATAAAGATGATGGGTGTCAGTCCATATTCGAGGTGTGGGACACAGAGCTTTAGTCCCTCACACCCAGCAAGAAAAAACCTCTGTGTGCATGAAGGAAAGACATAGCCCTGCCACGTCCCAGTCCCACAGCAAACGCTTACCATACTTGGAGAAGATCTTCTCCAAGTCCTCCTCAGTGCTAGTAAAGGGAAGATTCCTGACAAAGAGCCTCCCTGATTCAGACAAGTCCTCCTCTTCCTCATCATCCCTCTTCCTCCTTTGCCACGGCTGGTTAGCAGGTTTTGCCATAACAGTTTCTTTTGGGGTATTTGAGCACCGGAGTATCTCAATGCGTCGTCCACCTAATCCACAAACACACAGAGAGGCACGTTACAAGCTTCCCAAGGCCACAGGCAATCAATATCGATGCACAAAGAGCCTGGGCTCACAGCAGTGACACAAGCAATCACAAGTCCACAAGCTTTGAGCAGAACTCTGACCAGTTTAAAAAAAAAAAAAAAAAAAAAGGCGGGGGGTGGGGGCTGCGAGAGATCAGCCTTCATAAAAACCAGGATAACGTTTGCTAGACAGCTCCAGCCTCCCTTCTTTCAGACAGCTCTAGCCTTTCTGCCTGTGCCAACCTAGTCCACAGGCTTCCAAGCCAATATTCCCACTCTGCACAGGATTTTTGCAAATATCATTTTAGTCATTCCACCAAGGGCTAGGCCAAGAAACAGGTTTCAAACGCAGGCTTACAGAATCATTTGTACAAATCCCCTGCGCTATCCCAACCAGATTTAAACAATATCACTGTTACACCAAGAGCAAGATACACTTCAAGCTCATTACAATAAACGAGGGCCAAAGAGCAACACACACAGCTCAGTCACTTGCCAGTTCCGTGCTGCTCCTGACACGGCACCTGGTTTATCCCCCATCAGCTGAGCGGAGGAAACCACCCCCACCATCTGCCTGGGAAAAACTAAAACCACAGGAGACGCTCCTGCAGTGAACACTTGAGCAGCTGAGCACCCCGCCATCGACATCAGCCAGAACAAGAAGCAACAAACAGCCCTTACCTATGTATTCTTTTCTTCGCTTCAAGGCCCTCCGCACTTCTGCTTCACTCTTCAAGTCAACAAAGATATAACCTTGGAGGAAGGAAAGGTTCAACTGAGCATCATGTGGGGCACACACAACCACTAATTGGCTAATTAAGGGCCAACTGGGCTTTCTTTAATATAGATTCCTATAGATAAAAGCATTCAGCTCCCATTAAAGTTTCAATCCAGCCTGAAAATAGCCATGTCAGACTGGAAGGCTGCCTTTTAAAAGCTTATTCTCGACATGCAAACCAAAGCAGCCCAACGTAATAGCTGAAGGAGGCTTTCACAGGTGTCTCCAAGAGCAAATAAAAGGTGCATCTGTTCGGCTATGAAAGGAAAACAGCATATAGCAAAGCTCCCTGCCAGCTCTGAGGACCTGCTCCACACTCCGAGCGGTACCTCCAGTAGCCACAGCCTGACAGGAGACACACCTTGGCTAAAGACTGCTCTGCAGCCAGCAGGAACAGGTCAGCAGAGTCCCTGGGGGCTGCTGCAGCTATCCCAGAGGAAGAAGCCGTTCCTTGGCACGCTTTGGGATGTTTAGGGAAGTTCCAGAGGCAGACCAAAGAAAAGGTTCCTGCTGCTACTCCTAAGGGAGCACAGCCCACATGACTCAGCCCAAGGCATCCTACGGACAGCAACCAGGCCAGGTGAGCTGCAAAGTCACAGAAAGGTCTGCAAGAATCGGGACAGGAGCCAGCAATTTGGAATTGCAGATGAAAAGAGCAGAAGGGTGACGGAGAGGCCCTCTAACTCGCAGATCCAAACCCCTTTCCACATACAGACATTACCTGTATTTTTCCCCTGGGCCTTTTTTCCTATCCGGATTGCCACTGGCTTCAGAGGCAAGAAGAATTCACGAATCTTTTGCTGCAGGAAGAATCATAATTGTTTAAATGAATTCTCAGGTACAAGAAACAGCAGGTTTCAGACTTAAGGTCTTTTTATATACACTATGCAACATACAACACGTGCAACATACACCACCTCTGCACAAAGCCAGCTCAAAGGTTTCCCTGACCACCTATACAACCCCTAAAACAGCTCTAGAAGTGAAGACAGAAGCCTCTGCAAAGATGGCACCAAGGCACACACTGAAAACACCCTTGAGCCTCCCCTGCCCAGCCCCGTAACAAAGCTTACCTCAGTGATGTTCACGGGGGCACCACGAAGCTCCACTGTGTGCGGTGTGCTGGCTTCTGCCGAGCTGGCTTGGGTCTGGACAGAAGGACAGGGGAAAAAGAAAAAGAACAGCAGCTGAGTGAAAACCAGCAAAAATCACAGCACCACAAGCTGGTCTTGTCCAACAAGCAGGAGGCTGAAGAGTGGGAGAGAGTATCCAGAGATTCTCACAACTGCATCAACCTGGGCAGGAGGTGCCAGAGGATGGGGCAAGGGTTGGCTGGGATAGACTGAGTGCTGCAGAACAGTGTTTCTGGCAAGAGACAGACACAGGAAAACCAGCAAAGCCTCTGAAAAGGGCACCAGCAGCACCTGCTTGTGCCTCAGCTGCGGGGATTCAATCAGCACTAAGAGGAGATCCAGTAAACTTTTTTACTGGCTCCCACCCAGTGAGCCAAGAAAGCTGGTACCTCAGGGGTCCCACAGGCTTCAACCTGTCAGCTCATCCCTGGAATGACTGACAGACACACACTATCCCATAAAGCTCCCGCTTCAGAGAAGACAAAAGTCTGACTCAGCTATACCTCTGGTGTGGATCCTTTTTTCTTCTTCTCCGTTGGTGGCTCTTGCTGTGTTTGTTGGGCTTTTGTCTTCCCCCTTTCATCTGCGTGGGTGCCGATGGTTGCTGCAACGCCCGAATCCTCCTCATTCTCACTCTCCTCTTCCACCCCCTCGCTATCCGTTTCTTCCTCTGTACTGGATGAGGAGGAAGAATCCTCCACCACTTTCGATTTCAGGTAATCCATATCTGAGAGGTCTTTGCTGGTAGCTGCCTTCTTCTCTCCTTTCCTTGCTGTCAGAGAGGAGAGATCAGAGAAGTTTTGCACACAGATGCTACTGCTCCCTCCCCAGCCAGGTAAAAGCTGAGACCTGACACAACCATGAGAACCACCTTCTTCTCCTCTACCCTCTCCATGGGAAGGAAAGGTTTGAGAGTAGCAGGGCCAACTTATCTCAGCACTTCCAGACTGACAGTCCGGATCACTGTCCTTCAAAGCAACAGTTCATGTACAAAACAAGCTCGAAAGGAGCTTCAGGAACATTATGGCAAAGTATTTTGTCTCAATTTTAACTAAATACTTCAAGCAGACCCCAGAGAAGGTTTTCAATTGTTCAGTTTAGTTTTGCAGGGTAAAGGACAGAGGAAGTTGTTTCTCCAAAACAACCCTCCACACCCCCTGCCAAAGACCAACTGATCACACCTACATTTTAGGTACCCAAGGAGGGATGAGGAGCAGCAGGGAAAACTCCATTCCCTCTAATAGAACTGCACAAGGAAATACCACGTAGGGAGGGAGAAAGGCTCCAAAACCACATCCATCACTGGTGCAGGGGTGCTGGATTCTAAGAAGACATACACCAGACTGCAGCCCAGTTTCTCAGTCTTCTAAGTTAACCCACTACTCCACTAGATACAGTTTTCCTTTCAGGATCCAAGATACTGAACTCTGTCCCTTCCCATCAACTCTGACAGGGCTCCAGGGCACACCGTTCCCAGAAACATGCCTCAAAGGCAGACCAGACAAGTTCACAGACATCAGCTACAGGTATAATATATAAATACAGGTATAAACAAACAGAAACCACATCCAGCTTTGGAAATGCTGGAGATGAAAGTGGCTGCAGGCTAGGAGAGCATTTAAGGGAAAGATGCAGATTTGCCCTGTTACTCTTCCCTGGATATTGATTTAAGGACGCAGGGGAAAGCACAAATGCCATCCTCTTAATATCAGAAACCGCATTTTCCCCATTTCCCCAAATTTGGGGAAACAGCCACACACCCACAGCACACAGAATGAGTCTCACGCTTGAGAAACCACCTTCCTGATCACACCGCTCCCACTTGGACACAGGACTCTGAGTCAGCTCCGATCAGCCCACCCGCTCTCACATTCACCACGACAAAGACAAGCAAAGGGTGATAGTTCCGTCTGGTACCTTTAGCTTCCTCCTCATCTTCAGAGGCTCCGTTTCCATCCTCCCCACTCAGCTCCTCAGACTCATCTGAATCAAAGTTGAGATAATCATCAGCTGCTGGCTTTGATTTTCCCTTCTTGGGCTCCTCTGCCAAAGTGTCATTAGCCCAAGTGGCCACCTGAGACCGTTTCTGGTGAACCATCAGGAACTCCTGGAATGTTTTATCTTCCTCCAGCTGTTGAAAAAGAAAACAAGCAGACAAGCTGTGAAGACAGGCACAGGAGAGCTAGCAGCAAGTTTGAATTCAAAGATATCACCTCATTTCCAGCAACGTAAAAAAATCCCTTAAAGTGAAGCCCACTTTGCACTCACAAGGTGTGCGCTTAAATTGACTATAAGGTCTTCTCAAGATTCCTCAGCTCTACTCTTTCTCTTTTTTGTATTTGATATTTAGAAAGCACTTTAAAAAGAAAACAAAAACATTTAAAAAAGGGAAAACCACACAAGTTAAAGGTGACAAACCTTGCATGTGGTTAAAACCCAGAACTGTTGAAAGAGGGCTGTCCTGGACACAGTGCGTGGTCCCCCAGGAGTAGCTGACAATTAAAAAGCTGGCCTCTGGTGTTGGGATTGTTAAAATAATGGTTTGTTACAGTGGAATCAGACTTGGTTGGTCAGAGTTGGTTAAAGAATACACCTTGCCTGAACTGACAGCATGGGAAGCAGTACAGAAGAGAGTTATTCAGCTCTTGCTCTTAATACAAGCTAGAAAGAATGCAGGGATTGCAATTTAACCTCAACTCACCTCCTTCAAGTTTTCTGTTGGATCTTTCTTCTTTTTATCCTAGGAAAAAAAAAAACCACATTTTTAGAAAGGCTTATTAGGAGCACAGTGAAGATCATTTCTCAGGTAACCTAATGGTACAGGGAACATAGATCCTAAGGCAGAAAATACCAGAACCAGGACTCCAACATCCACTGCCCCAGCTACTCTGTCCCCTTCCCCACCCACGGGGCTACGCTTCTCTCTGCCAAGCCACGGGCACACATCAGAACCCGAAGGAAAGCCACAAGACTCACTTTCCTTGTGCCTGCAGGAGCTGTACCAGTCACAGGCTTCTCGGTCTGTTTTTCTGAGGGAGGGGCCTTCTGAGAGTGCTTACTCCATGCTTTGGGTTTTGAAGGGTCACCAAAAGACTTGCATAACTCAACCTGAAAAGAAATCAATCAGATCTTTAATTAAGCACATATTCAACAGCCTGGTTCTGTCACTGCTGGACAAGCCACATTCAGGAAGGCTTGTTACAGCCCTGACGGGATGGAGGGCGGGGGTGCAGAACGCGCAACTTCACACAGAGGTTCATTTTAGAAGCACCGCAGTTCATTTAGAGCTACGTGGTCACTCAACCTGGGGAACGGTCCGTTGTGCTCCTTTAAGCACAGTCAGACAAGTTGTCCTCTTTATCACGAACGATCCTCTGTCCAGAACAGCAACACAAATCAAAAACGAGCTCAGGTACAAAAGTTCAGATTATGAGAGCTCAAAACCTGACCCTGCTGCTCCAACCAGCTCTGAAATCACTGCTAGAGCATGAAGACAGCCCATCTGTATCAAGTACCTGGTTGAGACTCCAGCCACGAGGCCTGGCATCAAGGTTTGCTGCTCTGCTACAGAGGACTTCATCTTTAGGCTTTCTTTGCCCCCAGCTACTCACCCTTAAGCCCACCAAAATCTCCACTGGCAAAGAATCAAAAGAAGTCACTTTTAAAGATCAACTCACTGTGACCCTGGAGGTGTCTATGAAACTTCTGTTAAAATGGTTCAGTGCTGTTTGAGCTTCAGCTTCGGACTTGTAGCCAATGAAGCCAAATTTCCGGAACTTGCCATCCTTGGTGAACTTCAAGCAACAGTCAGTCAGGGTGCCAAAGGCAGCGAACAGCTTCCGAAAGCGATCTTCCTTCATCTGGGAAATGAGGAAGGACAACAGCAAAGCAAATCAGCAATGTAACACAACCAGAGAGATGCTTTGCAGACAAGTCCAAACCAAAATTTTTCCTATCAAAGGGCTTCCGAAGCGCTGCAGGAACCACACCGTATCGTGGCAGCACTGATAAAACCCCCACACGTTCCACCAAACCCCTTCATCTCCCCCACGACTCTGCTGCACACACACAGATCTCTGCCTGCAATACCCCTGCAGCTAAAGGGCACACTCAGCTCTCGGGGAGCCCGGGGTCCTGCAGCGCTGACCTGCCACAATCAAGCCCCCAGTTCAACCACAGGCATGGTGGGACCCCACAGGGAACCCAGATGGCGGCAGAGCAGCACCCTGTGCACCCGCACCCCATTCCCAGACAACGGGGAGGGGGACAGCAGCCACAAGCTCCACTCCCCCACCCTGAGGGGCTGCCAGCTCCCCTTCCTTGCGGCACCTCCGCAACCCATACCTCACACTCTGCCTCCACCCCCCAAGGCGCCTCCCTGCCCTCTCCTGGGGCACTCCCTGCCCAGGGTCCCCCACCGCCCTACCCCCAAGGGTGCCTCCCCGCCCTCCCACGAGGGCCCCCACCCCAGCACATCTCCACGACCCCTTCCCCGCGGATCCCTCCCTGCTCCCCCACCCCGAATTAAGGGCCCTCTCTCTCAGGGAATCTCCCCGCCAACCCTCGACCCCACCACACCGAGGGTCCCCGTCCCTCCCGGGGCCTCTCCCTGCCCAGGGTCCCCCACCGCCCTACCCCCAAGGGTGCCTCCCCACCCTCCCACAAGGGCCCCCACCCCAGCACATCTCCACGACCCCTTCCCCGCGGATCCCTCCCTGCTCCCCCACCCCGAATTGAGGACCCTCTCTCTCAGGGAATCTTCCCGCCAACCCCCGACCCCACCACACCGAGGGTCCCCGTCCCTCCCGGGGCCTCTCCCTGCCCAGGAGCCCCCCGGGGTGTCCCCTCAGATCCCTCCCGAGGCCCGGAAGGTCCCCTCCCCCCCCCCCCCCCCGCAAGCGCGCAGCGGGCTCACCCCGTTGGGGAGGTTCTTCACGATAAGCCGCGACATGGCGGCGACACCAGCAAACCAGCCGCCGCAGCGCAAGGCCCCGCCGCGCTCACCGCCGCACACGCCGGCCCGCGGGCGCCGCCATCTTCCCGCCGAGTCACGTGGGCGAGAGGGGCTGCAGCGCGCAGGCGCCGGAGGCGGGGCCCGGATCTTGGCAACGGGCCCGTAGCGACGGCCTTAGCAACGGGCCCGTAGCAACGGGGCGGGGCGGGGGAGCGCGGGAGGGGGGGGACAAGGGACATCGATGGAGCATCGAGGGGACAGGGACCGGGCGGGGGGGGGGAGCGCGGGAGGGGGGGGACAAGGGACATCGATGGAGCATCGAGGGGACAGGGACCGGGCGGGGGGGGGGACGCGGAGGGGACCGGGGAGGACCCGGCCGCGCGGGGGGGGAGGGCCGGCAGCGCCTCCGCGGGGGTCACCCCGTGTCCCCGCCGGCCCGCGGCCCTGAGAACCCCTCGGTGCCGCTGTCCCCCCTCCCTGTCCCCATCAGAGGGGACCCCGCCGCCCGTCCCCGCGTTTCTCCGAGGCTGCGGCCGCGCTGCTCGGCGGGGCCGGAGGAGGGAGCTCCGCGCCCGCCGCTCCCGGCGGCTGAGCGGCTGCGGGCCGGGCACGGCGGCGCCCGCGGCGGCAAAACTCCGTGAGGAGCTGGGGTTTAACGCGGGGGGGGGGGGGAAGCTGCGGCCTGCGCCCTGCAACCCACGCAGGGAAGGGCAGCAGGACTAAGAAAAGCGGCTTTTCTCCGGGGAGCCGCTAAAAACCCCCCACAGCCGGTAGGTGCTGTGTTGCAGAAGCTCGCAAAAAGACAAAAAGAGGCCAAAAATCCCGGCAGAAAAATCCCTTGAGGGTTATCAAACGTTCGAGGTGCTCTTCTACTCGGACATCCGTTGCTGGAGGGCGAGCATATTTTGGGGAAGAGGGACTATTCCCCTTCAAGCATCCCCTCTTGCTCACAGCCCTTCAGTCCGGCTCTGCCTGTCTTCCGTGAGGGGCAGTGGTCTGGGCTCGAAGTCCGGCTTTACATGATTCTCATGTAAAAAGTAAGAACTAAATGGGAAAGAAACCCTCTAAGAAACACCGGCTTTATGCCCAGAGGAAGATGCTCAGGACAGCGCTCAGCTTCAGCACAGCCCTCACTGGGTTTTCACGCTGGTTTGGCTCCGCACCTGACTTACCCCAGGGATGGAGGCTGCCTCTGCCTAGCCCGAGCCACCCTGGCACAGAGGTCTTCCAGCCCACAAACAGCATGAGCAGGGGCACCATCTCCTAATCCCTTTCGAGGTGGACCCAGCCGGCTGTGCCCACCACAAAGGCTCAAAAGCAGGAGGGAGGACGTGGCAGCAAGCTGTTTGGGGGAGTCAGTTCTCCACCCAGCCGCACTGCTGCTGCATCCCAGTGTCTGGCAGGACTGGGATGCAGCCTTATTAACTGGAGAGCCCGGCCTGAGCCCGCGGTCTCCCCCAAGGTGAGCAGCAAGGGAAACACTTGCATTTTCCGGGGAAGGAGAGCCAAGTGCGTGGGAAACAGGAGAGAGCGCGATGCTGCTGGGACTGCCACCCGGCGCCCTACTCCAAGGGAGAACACACAGCACAGACCCTTCTCACCCCACAACCCCGACTGGGGATACCCAGGAGGAGATGCTCCAGCTCACCTCACCCTTCAAAGAGGTCTCTGTGAGGTGTCACATACCAGGGACCCAGCTCCCTTCCCCCCCTTGCCCTCTGCTCCTGCCTTGTCCTTGCCCGGGCTGTCAGGGCTGTCACTTGGGATGAAGGCTGGCACTGACAGGCCTACACTCTCACCATCACTAACACATCCAAACCTTGCCCTTGTCGCTCCCGTCCTCTCCAAGACACTTGCCCCCCTCTCTCCCTCCCCATCTCCTCCTCACCTGCTGCTCACAGCTGGCAGCGGTGCCCAGCTCCTGCCCACGCCAGCCAGGCAGCACTGTCCTTGCCTGTTCCTGCAAGGAACTGGGCACTGCTGGGACAGACCCTGGCTGTAGCCGGCCATTCTGCTCTTGGTGGGTCCTCACCTCCAGCCACAACTTCACCCGGGGCTGTAACTTCCCTCCTATTAGCCTCTCCTGCAATTGGGGTTGATCTTCCCCAGGTAAGCGCTTGGCCCCAGCGCTCGCCTGCGTCCTCTGAGGGTGCCTGGGACCACAAAGAGCCAGTTCTCCGCTGATACTTGGGAGAGAGGTGCTTAACTGAGCCAGGTTCTGGGCCAGGTACCCAACCTGACTGTTGATCCCAGCAAAGAAGCCTCAGTGTCCATACAGAGAGACGGGTTTTGCAAAGTCCACGGAGATGCTCAGCTTTGCTCATCTCCCTTCTTTGAAAACAACATATTTTAGCCCTCCCCAGATGCAAAGATTCAATACAGAAGGACAAGCTTCACAAATACTGACTTTAGATTTGATTTCCTTTGCGGTTTCTGCTCTCCAGGGGGGGTCAAGATTTCAAGTTTACAAATGTGATAGTTGGAACAACATCCTTCTGGAAAACTGGAGATTTTGGGATGATCAGAGAGATAAGAGAGTTGCTCCTTCAGCGGGTGGTTCTGCTGTGCTGTGGGAAGTCCTTCCCCAAGGCAGGCTCGTTTCTGATCGGAGGTCCCAACCCTGGGCAGACAAGAGGGAAACTGAGGCCCTGTCAGGGAAGGCGCAAAGGAGGTTTTGGAAAGCAGCTCCCAGTGCTTGAATATCTGTCCTGAAGATCTTCTTTTACCCTTCTGCTGCTGTCACGTGGCACAAGCAGGGGACAGGCTGGGCACTGTACAGCCAGCTCGGATGGCTCACCGAGTGGGAGTCAAACAGCCCGTGCTCCAAAGTGGGGACTGGGGAAGAGACTGAATAAACTGGTTTTGAGGGGTTTTTTCCCCCATGGAAAGTGGTGTTGTTGACGATGCCAGTGTGAGATACTCCTGTCCCCGTGCCACTGACTGTCCCAACAGCAGAGCTGGACCTGCTCCCGGCGAGGTGTCCCCAGCAGTGGATGCGATGGACAGACCAGGAGCTGGATGGGGAAGCGAAAGGAAAAGCCACTGTTCCCAGGTTTTGTTTCTTAAACTGTCGTACAGCAACGAGAGGCAGAGGGTGACCGGGAGGTGACACAACGTCAACCCGCAGCCAGGGTGCCATCCGGAGAGAGCGCCACGTTTGCCCTCCTGTCCCCCCAGTTAGCTCCGTGTTGGGGTGTGTTGATGGGCTGAGGACACGGTGGTCCGGGTGATGACCGGCTCTTCACCCTCCCTCCTCCACCCCCAGCCCCCCCATGCTTGGCAGAGGGGGGGACCCAACGCTCTGTCAACCACGCTGCCGAGAGGAGGGAGGGAAGACGTGGCCCCTCCACAAGCTCCATCCAGTCGACCTGTCACTACGCGTTAGGTGGCCGGCTCGTCGGCCGGCCGGACAGGGGGTTGCACAGCGCCAAAGAGCAGGGGTCACCTTGCTGTAAAACGGCTCCACGGGCTGCCTGCAGCCAAGCGGCTGAACTTTGGAAAGCAGGGTTAGGGCGAGGGACCGCGGGGTCGGGGGCATCTCTCAGTGGGGAGAGGCAGGTGTGGGCGGAGGGGCAAAGGGTCCCTGACATTGTGCTCCAGGAGGTGAACGCACCGGGGGTAAAGTGCTGTTGAGAAGGAGAGAAAGAAAGAAGCTGCTGCAGATCCCGTCTATCCCTAGGTATGATGAGAGAGAGGTCAGATGCAAAGTCTACTGCGGGCTTTGGAGAGAGGCTTCTCTTGGGCTATAGCCCCTGCAGTGTCCAAAGGGGCACCAGAGGTTTCTCCCCAATTTCCTCAGGTGCCACAGCACGGCCTGTCACTCCTGCCATCCTGGGCAGGCAGAGCTGTGACCCTGAGCCGGGACAGCCGCTGTGGTGACAAGCCAGACTGCCCTCAACTGCCCGGGGCTGGAGGCAGGCGCTGCCAGCCCTGCCCGAGAAGGACGAGCACAGCCCCAAGGAGCCCTTCATGCCTGTCTGATCGGGAGCACCTCGGCCACCGCTGGACACGGGTGAAGGTGAACAGGGAAGGTAAGAGCCGTTGGAGTCAGGGTCACCCTTGCTGGGACAGCATCCTCCGCACAGCCTTGTCAGGCAGCCGTTCATGTGCTTTGCGGGATGCTGCCGAGCAGGTTTGGGGGTTGTAGGGGGGTCCCGAGCATACCCACACCCCTCGTCCCGAGCATACCCACACCCCTCGGCGGCCTTAAGCACTAGAGGTGCTTAGTTTCCTTGACACTCGGACCTTGAGTCCCTCCCTTTTCTTTTAGATGTGGATAATGAGCAAAATTCAGCCTCAGGGGATTCCTGCAGGGGGCTGTAACCTGGCTGAGGACCTTCTTCGGCTGATTAAATTTAACCCACAGATACCGGTAAGGACTGGGATGGATGTGACCCAGCAACACTCACCATCTGGGTTTGGTGTGCTGGCACCCCACCAAGGCACTCTGCTTACACAGCTCATGTTATATTAGCAGCACTGTTGGAAATGCTGCCTGAACCTCCTCAGTTTTGCTGCTGGAGATGTCAGCTTTTGGGAGCAGAGACGGCCGGACATTCCTTGTACGAGCGAACGGTCCTCCCCAGTCCTGGAGAAAGGACATAAAAGGCTGCTTTTAATGATAAAGCTGATGCTTGGAAAGGTAGTGCCCGATCGACCTGCACCCCAGTGTGCTGCACAGCAAGATGGGGCCAAGGGAGGAGCAGAGGGACAAACTGCCCTTCTGAAGGGCTTCCTCCCTGGGCAGCTGGGACTCTGCCCAGCCGGGTCTGCTGGCCCCTCTGCTAGAGGGAGAGAATGCTTTCGTCCTTGCCTGGGGGATGCGATTGCTGCGGTGTCACCCTGGGCAGCAGAATTTGGCTTCCAACTACATAAACCCTCAACTGAACCTGCCCCCTCAGCTAAGGAAACGCTCTGTAAGTGTGTCCCATGGTCCTGCTCTCTGCCTTCTTTGTGTCTGCAGGTTTGGGGTGGAGATTTGTCTTTTCAAAGCCCTAAAGCTAAACTGTAATACTGAGTGACAAGCAGAGGGCTGTGAAGATGAGGAAGGGCAGGAGAGATTTTCCCCATCACGTCTCCGAGCACAAACGAGCTGCTGACGCCAGCTAGGCTTGCCCTGGAGAAGGATTCGGAAAGGACTTAGAAACCCTTCGCATTACAGGAGCTGGGGAGCAGAGGTAAATCGTGTCCACGAACAATAAATCGTCTGCCAAAACACAATTAACGGGACCACGCTTGCCCTGGAGAGGAGCCACTATCAGAGCAGGTCTCAGATCTCCTTCCTCTCCCTTTGAAGCAGCCAATGCTGGTGGCTGGCAGAGCTGGAGGAGGTGATCCATGAGGTCAAACCCCTCATGGCATCTCTCTGCCCATGGGCTGGCGAGGAGCATCCCCACTAGCCCACATCTCCAGGGACATCTCTCCCTAGCAGAGCCATCCACGGTCCTCCAGAGGGGAATGCGTAGACCTCGGCATTGAACACACACCGACTGCTGAGGTTGGAGTGGGCTTAAAAGAAAGGTTCATCCAGTCTCCCTCCTCACCCCACCTAAAGCCATGGGAGGTGTTGGCTGTGCTCTGCCCCAGGCAATTGCTGTCACCCACCAAGGACACTGTTTCCTCCAGATGACAGATAAGGTCCCATCCCTTCCCAGGCTGTCCCGAGCCAGCCTTTGGCATCTCTCTTTAGACCCAAAACAGACTCCCCACCAGCCTTCCTAATGGCTGTGGATGGGACCCTCTGCGAGGAGACCAGGGAGAGGGATTTTGCCTGCTTCTGCCCCCTGCCCGGTCTCTGCTCCATCCATCACCCCTTCCGCCTCCTTCAGTTGCCTTTGTATTTCTGTATTTTGGGGGGGGTGTGTGGTGGTGGTGTGTGTAAATGGACTCAGGGGAGGGTCCAGGCAACAGCTGCCTTTGATCAGAGCAACATGTGGGAGATGGAGCACTTCAGGAATGCCGACTCCTGATCAAAGGTGGGAACACAGTGACAGCCGGGACTTGGCAAAAACCCATCCCCGCTAATCCTTGCTGGGGAGCTGGGGGGTCGGATCAGCGACCCACATAGGCAAGGCAGCACTTGGCCCAACGAAGGGTGTGATCCACGCCCTGGTGCAGGGCGAGGGGCAGGAGGGTCGCTCCCATCTCCCCCGCAGGGCTCTGGCCCAAACAAGGCGTTAGCCTCTCTGCCACAAAGCGAGCAATGGGATTTCCACCTTCTCTTTTGACCTCTGTGGTTCCATCCCTGCTCCTGCACGCTGAGCAGACCTGCCAGCTCGCTGGTGTCCTGCCAGCAGCTCCGCCAGCCTGGCATGTGCCAAATCCCGTGGCCCCTGCACCCCCCCCAGGGAGGGGATGCCGAAGGGAAAGCGGGTCAGTGATGCCCTAACGCTTTCATCGCCTCCGTAAAGATGAGGTGAGGGTTGAAAGGTTGCTTGCTGTAAAAACAGCTGGGAGGAAAAGGGGAGAGAAATTACCCCCCTCCTGGGAGACACCCAGGGTTTGGGGACAGCAAGGACACGGCTCACGGCCTCCCCTCCATCCCAGCCACGCGGGACAACCTCATCCGTGGGCTTCAGCCCAACGCCAAGCCCGTCTGATGTCACCTTCCCCCACGGACGCTCTTATCTCCTGGGGGGGCTTTCTCCTGATAACCCCCGGTGGGAAGCCGGGAAGCCCATCTGCACGGAGCAGGTGGCCTCAGACGAGCCGTTGGGTGAGGGTGAGCTCAGCCCCCCCCCCCTCTCCAAGCTGCAGCCTGCCCCACTTCACCACGATGCTTGGCCCTTCCAGTGGAAAGCAGGTCGATGTTTTCACCCCAGCAGAGCCTCTTCCCAACCTCAGGGAACACCCTCACATTCTGCCAGCAGAAATACTCCCACCCCACGTGCCTGATTCTTCCTGCGCCCCCCTGTCCTCACCCCTCCCACCCCTTCCTCCACCCCATCGCTATTTAGGTATTGCTTGGCTTGGCCGAGGCTCCTCTGGCATGTTAAAAAGGGAAGCTTTTAAAAAGGGCTGATAAGGGTTACCCCCACGGGGTCACCCCGTCTCCCCAGGCGGGGTCACGGGTCGCTTCCTCGCCGCGCAGTGCCTGATAATGAGTCAATCAAGGCTGGGCTTATGGAGACAGGATTTATCAGCAAACCCTGGGAAAATAAAGACATGAAAATGTCTGCTCGTTCACCAGGCTGGGACAAGGCTTTTTTTTGTGTGGATGGTGAGCTTTGGGCTTAAGAGCTGACGGTGCTGGTACAGAGGAAGGGTGGGGAGGGATTTGGGAGCGGCAGGAACAGACCGGCAGCTCAAGGGTTAGGCTGCCGGCTTATTCCCAGAGCAGCGATGCTGCTGGCTGTCTCCGCAGCAAGCCAAAGGCAAGCAGGGACATCTGAGGTGTCCCGCTCCAGACAAGGACAGGCGGCTGCCGGGGAGAGGGGAGCCCAGCCGCAGCGCTGCACTGACGGGACGAGGGGGTGCCACGCAATACCCCGTGCCAAACCCACTTTATTCTCCCTGCCAGTGCTGGCACGGGGCCGGGCTAGGGGGGTGCTGGGTTTCCCTGGGGAGCAAGTGAAGCTGAAGACTCCTGGGAAAGATTTGCAAGAAAAACAAGCTCCACAGTAAGCAGAAAAAGAAAAAGAAGAGGGGCAGCCTGATCAGCGCTGCCATGTGCCCCACGGACATAGTCACATCGTACAAGTCCCACCCCAAAGGATTTACCTGCCAAAATATCCCACAGACCACAAAGTGCTTTTTTCTCACCTGGTAACCACCCAAACAGCCTCCATCTGTAGCCATGCCTGCACAGAGTCCTGCATCTCAGCACTTGCAGGCTGAGCGTGAAAACTGATGAACAGAGAAGGAAACAGAGGAGGGTAAAACCCTGGTGGCACAGCCAGCGATGCAACTGCAGCCTCCCCTTGCCATACTTGGTCTGGTTTTGCTCCAGCACTAGGAGCAACCCAAACACCACACCAAGATAATCGCTTTCGTGTGGGGTGTGGAGGAGGACGGAGGGTTCCTGAGCTGCAAACACAGCCCTTGGCGGAGGGACGCGGCTGCCCCATCCTGTCCTGAATGGGCAAACCAGCCCCAGCTCTTGGGCATGGAGGGAGGGAGGATTCAGGAGAGCAAAGAGGCAGCAGCAGGGGGCTATGGGAAGGGAAAGCATCGAGCAGAGCTCAAGCTGCTCCGAGGTGCACACAGCAAACGCATCGACAGACAGCGTGGGCAGGACAAGACACCACAAGGGACGGCTGCGGCGTGGGGCAGCCCAGACCAAAGCCTTGCCTCTCACCCAGGCTGAACTCTCTCCTCAGCCTCTCTTCCACCATATGCATCTTGCAAACACTTTTCCCTATCAGAGAGGCTTAGCAGGGTGAATATTGAAAGCACCTGCCTCCCTTGGCCAGGAATCAAAGGCCCCAGCGCTGGGATCCTGCCGCTCGCGCAGCACAATTATCCCCGACCAAATGCCGCGCGCAAGAATGTAGGGCACCCTCTCTCCTCGCCCACCCTCCACCGGAGCACAATGCAATTAAAATAAGCAATGCCAGATGGTTTATTAGCGACTACAGAGCTAGGAGCCGACACTTGTTTTCTTGTTCCAGCACGAAGGCATCAGAAGCGGGTCTATCACAGACGTGTTTCCCCCACCAGCACACCCAACCCCCCGCAACAGGGCAGGAGAGGTTGGGTTTATTTGGGAACGGGGCACCCTGATGCCGCAGTAACGAGTTCAGCAAGTGGAGAGATGGGATTAAAGGAGGTTGTGGCATTGAGAAGCCAAACGAAGGAGAAATGGAAATTGTCACCTGGGTTAATAGTCATTTGCAGCATTAAAGGCCAAACGAGGCGCTGTGCCGCAGGCTGCCCCAGCCCCGCCGCTCACCCTCCTCGCTGAGCAGAGCATCAGACCTTGATGCGACCACGGCAAGTGATGTCAGCTCCACTGCATCCCAGGGTTGTTCCTTCCTCCCCCCTCCCTCATCTGAAGTGCACAGCCCTTCCCTAGGGGGTCAGCCTCGCTCTAGCAGCCTGGGCGAGACACACCGAACCCCTGGCTTCTCAGGAGGCTTGTGGCAGAGCCAAACGTCCTCGCAAAACCCAGGGCGCACTCAGGGCCCTCGTGCTTTTTTTTTTCTAAGCAAATTCTATGATTTCAGCAGCGAGTGGGCTCAGTCTTCTTTGTCCAGACCAGCACCGTCAGGCACCACGTTGCATCTCACTTAGCATGGCTTGGGTGGGAGTGAACAGGACTCCGAGAGCAGGTGCCCTAGTGGAGGAGGAGCCTTTGTTAGTGCAACACAGCCTCACCTGAAAACATGCAGGTCTGAAGCATTAGATAAAAGAGAAACACGGGAATCCTACAAGAAGTTTTGACCCTGAATATAGAAACATTTAGGGAGTCTTGAGCACTTAAAGCCATTAGCTTGTCTCCCTACGCCAGCTCCTCTGCTGCAGCTTCAGACGTGTTGGCCTGAAGTATCTCTTTGCAGAGATGCAAAATCTCACCTTTTTTGCCAGGGACTTCACTCCCGTGTGTGCCTTTAGTGCAGCCCCAACTGCTCCCGTCATCGGCATCTCAACCGTTCCTTACAAACAGGAAAGTTTGCCCCAAGCCTTTGGTGCCGAGAACGTCATAAAACCCATCTTTCATGTCATCTACAGGCTGATGATGAACTAGCCCATTCCTTAGAGAGGGTCACCAGGCCCCCAGATCTGGCAGCAGGTTTGAGTTCTCTGCATTTTATTTGACTGTTGCTATCACGTGGTTGGGGACAACGCCGCCAGCGCGGGGAGGTGACCTTGGACTTGACCAGGATGCTGTGGTCCCACACAGGGTTGCCCCAAGCAGCCCCACCAAGCTGGAGGCCGCAGCAGAGCACAGCCCTGCCCGCAGAGGACTCGCAATCTTCAGCTCATCTCCTGCCAACACGCATCTGAGGCCGCAACTCTCCTTAGGAGCGCGTGCTGCGTCTCCCGGGTACAGCAACGTGCAGAAGTCGTTGCAGGAGCCGTCCAACGCTTCCATCTGCAAAGTCCCTTCCTCTGCTTTACCAAGCACACCTGCAGGGATATTTTGGTTGGAAGGAGCAGTTTCATCCTGCCTGGGAGGTGTTATTACCCTCTGGGCAGAGCAAAACGCCACTGCACTCCTTCCTTTCCCTGCAGCTTGGTCTTCAGCATCACCCCCGTGCCAGAGGGCCCATCCAAGCTGCTGCAGGCCCAGGGCTGCCCTCCACAGCGCTTCATCCTCCCCAGTGTTTACAGTCCCATAAGCCACCACACGAACTGCTCACTGGGCACCTCCAGCCATTTATATACCATGCTGGGCTTCCCCATGGCCGGGAGGGGGAATTTTAGTGCCCTTTTAAGTCAGATGGAGCGCTGCAGCAGAGCAAGCCAGCGAGAGGACGGGAACAAGCTGTTACAATGCAGGAGAGAGCTGCAGCCTCCTCCTCCTGCGCATGGGTTTGGGTTCCCTGCAAAGCCCTTCTCCATCCCCAGACGCTGACAAGTGGTACGGAGCTTCACGCCGAGCATGGCAGCCGGGTGGGCTGCAGAGGAGAGCACAGGCTCCCCGAACCTCCCACCACCCTGGGCAGAACAGAGGTATCCAATAGGTAGGGGTTTGATGCAAATGGTTTGATCTGAGCTGGAAAGGATGCTCCACGCTGGTGTATCAGCCCACGGGTCCAGTGTGCAGGGAGGGGCAGCAGGCTCCCGTGCTCTTCAACCTCCTGCCTAGAGGGTGTTCGGGGTCCCCCAAAGCAAATCTGCATCCTGGCTGCAGGAAAGCGCAGCACATTTAGTGCCCTCGTGCTTTTTTTCCCCTAAGCAGTTTCTGTAATTTCAGCAGTGGGTGTGCTCTGCCCGACCAGGGTGGTCAGGCACCACATGGCGTCTCGCTTAGCGTCAGTTTGGCAGGAGCAAAGAGGACTTCAATCCCAGATGTCCCAGTGGAGGAGGAGGAGCAAGGTTAGTGCAACTGAGCCTGGCCTGAAAACATGCAGAGATGCTAAATCTCACTTTTTTTTTTTGGCAGGGTGATGCTGCAACTGCAACTTTGTGTCCTGCAAAGACATGGTGTGCAGTTTATTTTTCTGCTGGCAAGGCTGGATGTTAGAAGTTGCCAGGCAAGGGGCTCTTCAAGCAACAAACTACAAAGAGGGCTGACACCTCTAATGAATTACAGTAATACCGGCTCGGGGTGAACTCTCAAGTGCCTGTTTACACAATCACTGACCTCCCTTCACCCACTCTCTGGTGTGAGTCCCCCTCCCAGCCTTGATGGATCACAGCTGAATGGAGGCAGACCCCAGTGTTTATCATCTCCCAGCTTTGGGAGGGGAAGAAATAGCAGTATTTCCTGGCACACCGGCCACAAAATTCTCACCCAACACTTGCTCTGGGAAACACCCTCTGCGTCTTCTTCTTTTGTAAATCCCTTTTTACTGGGGAGGGCCCCATGCACAGGAGGTGGCTTTTGCAGCGTCAGGTGCTGGGACTCACAGACAAGCCCCTCACATGGGGCAGGGATGGCTGCCGGGGTGGGGAGTAAGGACAGCCCCTGGGCTCGCTTTGCCCTGGGCAGTGAGGCTGCAGTGCCCTGCAGGGATGCCACAGGATGGCCAGGAGACACCCTTTGGGCTGTTATTCTGGTTTTTTCTCCCCACTTCGGTACAGAATTTCCCTGTGCTGTGGTGCTTGAGGGCTGTGCCAGCTCCTGGGTCTCATGGCTCAGGGATTGCTGGCACAGCCACTGCCTCCAACCAGCTCAGCAGATCCAAGCTGGAAGGAAAGGCTTCTTCAAGAAGCCCTGAGCTCAGTGTAAGGGTGGAAAACTGGTGTTCAGATTAAGTCGGGGAGAAAAACACCCACAAAACCAACACAAAAGCCATCAGAGCAGTAAGTTCTTCCTTCCACCACTTGTCATGCTTCCAGCCAGAGCTCCCCCATGGCCAGCAGAGATGTGGCCCCAGCACCTAGCTCTGTCCCAGTCAAATCCTGCACTGTAAAGGGGAGCTGGAGTCAGTCCCCAGCTATGGGGATGTCAGATGTCCTCATGCCTCTGCCTGGGTTCGTGCACAGCAGACCCCAATTGCTTCTCCCTCTCCACTGGTGTCCCCTCCGGTGCGGGCAGAGCCTGGTGAACCACCACAAACGTTTCCACCCTCTGGGAGATGAAGATGGGACAGGATGGAATTGCCAAGACAGACAGCCCTGTGCCTGCGCCTGGACCGCCACCCGTGTGGGTAAGGGACCAGTGGAGCCCCTCGGTCCCCGCTCCTGCCCTGTGCCACCACTGCCACAGTCATGGGAATCCTGGGGTTGGGAAGAAGCTGCAGCATCTCCCTGCAAAAGCCAGAGACCCAGGCAACGAGAGCTCCCACCAGCAGAGACATGGCCAGCACTGTGATGCCAGCGCTGCCCTGTCTGGCCATGCCATGCCCCGCTGCGTCCCAGCTCTGACTGAGCAGAGGAGAAAAAATTGGTTAGAGGACGGGCTGGGGGAGGCTCAACTCCAACCAGCTGGTTGGGAAGGAGGGCAGTAAGATACTCTGTGCCACGGTCACCCGGCTGCTCTCACACGTGCCGGCACTCACCGTGCTACAGCTTGTTTTAGCCCTGGCAGCGAGGGACAGTCTTTAATAAAGCTGAGCTTTCCTTCCTTGGGTACTCAGAGGATGAAAACTACAGCGCTGGCCCCTGGGGAAGGTACTTCTCCCTTTCCCTGCTCGCCCTCCAACCTCTTCATTTTGTTTCAGTGTTATTTTTGGATGTAAAAGCTTTTTTTCCTTCACCCTTCCCTTGGCCCCCATCTTTCTGCCAGCCAAAGTGGCATTTTAAGCCTCCTGCCCATCCAACCAGAAAAATGGTGGCTGAGGCAGGGTAGAGTTAAACCTTTCCCTCTGATGAGGAAGCAGGAGGCCTTCTTGACTCATTAACCCTCCAGCAACTCAGCCGCCCAAATTGATGCTCTCAAAAGGCGCTATGGGAAGTATCTGCCCCCCACACGGGTCCCTGGGGGGAGAGGAGAGCCACGACCCCCAAAATAGAGGCTCACCCCATGTTTCCTTCCCTACAGCACTACAATAATCCACTTGACTAATGACAGCCTTGAAGTACCTACAGCCCCCCCACCCCCCCCAAATCTCAACTGCTCCAAGTCCTGCATGCATGAATCCTTGGAGATGCATGAATTGAAGGGGTCTTACCCCAAAAAGCCACAGGGACTCAAACCGGGGACCTCATACCAGCGAAAATACACACACAGAGCAGGAGATGGACCCTGCTTGATGCTGCTGACAGTCAGGGAAGGGATGTCTGAGCCAAGGAGCAGGTGCCCAGTGACCTACAGGCACCAAAACCCCTAGGGTCACCTTGCCTGCTGCTGGAGCTGCTCTGCAGCACTGGGGGACATGCCAGGGACATGCTGGGCATTGCCAGCTGCAAAGGTTGAGGCTGCTCCCACGGCAGCTCGGGCGAGACAGGTCCCTGTCAGGGATGGCAGCAGGAAGGTGCTGTGAGCCAGGGGACAATCCCCGAGCTGCTCAGCAGTAGCACAGTCCCAGTCATCACCCCTGCCCAGGGATTAACCTTTTCCTCCACAGAAGCAGCAGCAAGAGCAAAGCCCTAAAGAGCCAGACACTTCTAAACTCTCCCCATCTCCCAAGAAAGTAAGGTGTTAGTCCCTTCTCCACATGCCAGAGCACAAGGACAGGCACTGGCTGCTGCCTGGGGTGTGAAGAATTTTCAGATCTCTGCCCCAATGTTATATTTCAACATCTGGGACTGAAACAGATTCCCAAAACAATCCATGGACTTCCACAAAGTCCATAAAAACCAGCAACAAGGGGCCAGTCCAGACACCCAGCTGGCTCAGCATCCTCCTCCTCCTCACACCAGCCAGCACCAGGCACTCAGGCAAGGAAGCAACATGTGCGTGGAGCCACCCCTGCCTCAACTGCTGGTGGTCAGTGGTCTAGGGACATCCCGAGTCATCTCCAAACCGTGGTGTTTAACATCCCCTGACAGACAGCCCTCTTCTTTCAGGAGGTTTCCAGTCCCTTTTGAGCCCACTGATACTTCTGGGCTCCGTGGCACCTCGCAGCAGTGAAGTTCACATTCGATTACAGACCCTCCACTGGGTTTTAGTCCACTGGGTAGGACAAGGTCTTGCTGGAGAGCATCAGGATGGACTAAACGAAGCACCTCTTAAGGTACAAACTTGGGAAAGCCTGGCCACATCTGTGCTTATGAGGATGGCTGAAATCTTCACTCCCTGGCACAAATGCTGACTACCAAAAGGCAAAAAGAGAGTTCTAGCCTCCTACGGGGCCCCAGTGCTGCCTCGCCATCACCTTCATCCTCCCACCCTGGCTGGGCCCGAGCTGTGCGTGGGTGCTTTGGGAAGGAGCCAGCAGGGAAGCCTCGGGGCAAGGCTGCGGCCAGAGGGGCTCTCCCCATCCCCAGCCTCGGGATTTGAGCCGGAACGGCCGAGCAGCCTCTGCTGTTGCGGCCCCATCGCTGTACAGCCCTGGCGAGGAGCCGTCGCCACAAGATGTCACCCGCACCCTTCGCCCGAAGCCCCCCGAAAGCCCCCGCAGGGCTGGGGGCAGCCTGCCCCGAGGGGTCCCCCCAGCCCCTCCGGGGTGCTCCAGCCTCCCGCCTCGTCCCCTGCAACATCAGTGGGGAACCAAACCGCATCTCAGGTTCCGCATCTTCCCATTTCCATGGAAACTGCCTGGCTGCAGCATCCCCCAGTGACCAGTGCTGGACCACAGGACGCTGAGATGCTCAGCACAGTCCCTTCATGGACAGAATCATTTGTCCTTTAAGGTTTTTCATCCACCCATAGACCCGCAACCCAGACTTTTAGGTCAAAAGTGAGTAGAATACATTGCTTTCAAACTCATAATTATAAGCTTTCTGGCTCAGGAGTGCAATAGTAGGTATGCGAGAAAATATTCAGCTGAATTAGTACAGAGTGGTTTTGAGCAGTATTATCCCAATTCAGAACAGATCAGCTTGGTTTTGCGAGTAAATAAACTGGAAATTTCTTTAAAGCACGGCTTCATCAAGATATTTTGCTCCAAAGTCGTTCATTCAATTTGAACAAGAACCTCAAAAATCAAAGCTAAAAAATTAAAGGCAAGTTTGCTCCAAACCAGACAAATGACAGGGCTATTGTTCTGCAAGTACAAAGAGGTGAGCATCTTTGACTCGAGGGGAAATTCAGTTTTCTAAAAAGATATGCCAAAGAGCCTGGTACTCCCACAGCATTCCCAGATTGTCAGGTCTGTATTTTTTCCCCAACTAAAAATACTGTTGAAAAGCACAACCAGTCTCAGCATTAGCCCACAGACCTGCAGCAAGCCTTGAGCTTTTTGTCGTGACCCCTTTTCCTCCTCCAGCCCTGGCAGGGAGTAGAAGACCTGCCAACAGGTAAAAGCCTCAAGCTCGAAGTGGAATATTAAAAGGACTCAGGGAAGCACAAGCAGGCACAGGTCTTTCCTTGCTGCCTGCAGCCTCCTTGGCTGGCACGAAGCTGCTCAGCTCCTCTCAAACCACAGAAAGCTGAGGACCAAGGGCAGCCACTACAGAGAAAGGACACCAGTGGGGGTCAGTCAGGCCAAATTTGATGTCAAAATTATCTGTTTGTTCCTTTTTTGTGCTCCCCACAGTGAGTTTTGCTGCAGCTGGGCGATCTGCAAGCCCTGCGCGCAGCAGGCTGAGCACTACAGGATTCCCATCCTGCAGCCTGCGAGGGGAAGGGCTGGAGGGGAGAATTTAAGTGCTCTGGATGGATTTTCTTGAGAAAACAACAGAGTCAGAAAGGGAATAAGGCACCAAGTGCCTGTGCCCTTCGCACGCAGCCAGGGCAGCTGGGGACTGAGCTCACGGGGGCTTTGCCCATCAACAGCTTCTCCTGGCTGCTGTGAAAGGCCAGTGCTTAATCCCTTCTCCTCCCCTTTGTCCGCAGCAAAAACGGACGGGCAGGAGAAAGCAGATGGGGCAGGGATGCCGGGTGGTTGTTTTCCACCTCACAACCATCAAGCCTGGTTTTGCAGCTCAGCCTTCAAACGTGGAGCCCAACCCCTCCTCAGGTCCCCAGCTTTCAGAGTGTCACATTTTCACCCAGAGCTGCTCCTGCTCTTCAGCCACATCCAGCAGCCCCACACCCAGCGGTGCCCTGGGCAGCCAGAGCAGGTGGGGAACCCGCTCGTCCTTTCTCACAGCACGAGAAAAGGACCTTTGAGGTACCGATCAGGTGGCAGATTTTAAACAGGAAAGAGAGTTTTCCCTTTAGACCTGTCATCCAGTTGAAGGACACCCTGCTACATGCCATGGGGACCAGGAGCTCAGAGATTTGAGAATTTCAAAGAAAAGCTGGCTGCTTTCTCCAGCTTGGAACATCCCTCAGCTGATGCCCCCAAGCACGTGCCACCAGGGTCTGCAGAGACAGGTCCACGGAGGCATCTCATGCCCCCGGCTGTGGTTCCTGCCCAGACAGCGAGCACAGCCCCTTTCTGTGACCTCCCCCAGGAAGGTGGTTCCCCCTCCTCCTCCCTGAACCCCTCCAGAACACACCCTCCCCCAGTGCCACAGCTTTCTCACTGCAGCTGCTGCTCTTCCAAGTCGTCACAGGCTTTGCCTTGAGGCCAAAGCCAGGCAGAACTGGGAGCCCGGGTGGAGACTGGACCAGGCGCAAGAGGAGTGCCCAAGAGCGATGGGATTTCAGGGGAGCTGGAGCCAGGGAACGGGACCCACCACAATCCCTGGCAGGGCTGCCCTCAGGACCATCACCGCTCACTGCATCAGGGGCTGGCAGGCAGCGAGGGGGAGAGGAGGCTGAGCTCAGCAACGTGCTCAGTAGCACCGATTACAAATGATACATGAAACACCCTCCCTGTCTCTTTCCCCTTCTGCTCAGGAGCCGCTGACTGCTACAAGGCACACCGACAGCAGCAAACTTTAGGGTTTCCCAGTCTCCTTAGTCCAAACAAGACCATGAAAAACTTTGGCTTAGAGATTTTAAGGAATTGGGGTTTTTCTGAGTTTTTAGAAAGCCGAATCTTTCATCCAACACATTTGGCAACGTTGTGCTACCCCCTGCTCTCACCCGTGCTATCAGAGCGAGCATCCAGAAGCCTCCTCTGCGCCAGCAAAGATCCTGATGGTTGCTGCCCCTAACCCCACGTTGCTGCCCGAGCTTCTGCGCCACCATGCTCTCACCGCATGCAAACAACGCAGAGGAGTGCAAGTCCTGCACTTGGTGCAGGAAGGCATCAGGCCCTTCTTTCTCTTGCAGCCCAAGAGAGAAATGATTTATCATCACAATTCACGTTGGCTCTGCTTGAGGCAGTTTCCAGGAAACGTTCCTGTCCCTATATGGCAGCTGGAGAAATTGCAATGAGCTACCTGGAGTGCCCAGAGCCACTGCAGCCGCACCGCGCCCAGCGAGAGATGGGAATACAAAGCTGGAACAAGCGGTCGGCGGTCTCCTGGTAGGCTGGGGATTGTTGCCCAGCACACAGCCAGTTCTCCTGGGCTGCAGACCAACACAGTACCCACAAGATCGCACCAGTTCTTGGAAACAGGGATCCCAGAAGCCTCAAAGCATCGCCAGCAATAAAACCACAGTGACCAGCAACACTTTGGCCAACAGATCCCGTAGCAGCAACCAAATGCTCTGGAAAAATCCCATTCTGGGTCTTTTCATACTTGACCTTCTCTGCAGCAATACATTAGCCTCTCTGTACAGGCTCTTTGCTGCTTCAGCCGTAAGTGGGATGCTGCTGAGTTTATTACAGAAGCAGAGGGGTCGGCTCCGCAAGGCCCCCGGAGGCTCCGTCCCCCACCGCTGTTTAGCTCAGGTTGCGGTGTTTAATGGACTGGTTTACAAAAAGCACGTCTGTTGTAAGCCCCCACAGTGTCTTATAAAAGTCAGCACCAACAATAAGCCTCAAGCTTGGCTCTGGGGCTTCACTGCTCTGCTTCGCAAACAGGTTATTGCTTGTAAAAGCCCCTCGCTGGAAGGAGCAGCGCTCTATGAGGGCAAGTCAATGATGTCTTTTGATATGTTAAATAAAAAGGCCCCCACACTTGATTTCTTTCCCAAGGAATATTTGATATTTGTTGCTCTGGGGTGTCCAGAAAGGAAGAAAATTACTGGCCCATTAACAACTGCCCCTTGGCCTGTTTTTCCGGATTTAAAACAATGTACTCAAAATTGGCAGTCAAGTCAGCCTTAAACATTTGTTTTGCCTCAGATTATTTGCAACACCCTGTAAACTCGGTGGCTTTTCACTCCCTCGCTAAGGGGATTTCTCCTATGCATTTTTCCATGTGTCTCCAACATATGGAGCAATAAAAAATTCTAGCTCATAGCTGGTGTCACGAAATATTTTGGGGGTGGGGGGTCCTTGGGGAGGAGGTGTGGGACTCAGATCAGTATGACCTGGCGAAGACCCGGGCCTGAAGGAAGCTCATGTTTTTATGAGCCAGGAAATTGCAGGCTCAGCTTGGGCCGTGCCAGTTGTCCATACGTGTCCAAGTTTCACATCATAACTTGGGTCTCTGCGGAGTGGTGGAGGTGGAAGGAGACGTATGTGGGGACAGACAGCAGCTGCACGGGAGGGTCACCCCCATTGAGAGGTGGGCACCAGACGGATGACCAGGAGAAGAGAAGTTGGTGGTTGAGGAAAACATCTAAGAGCCAGTCAAGGGAGAAAAAGAATCCATCCAATTTCCATTTCCCACCTCCAACTGCCAAAAAGCTGATGAGTTGGGAACGAGTTGCCAAGACTCCCCATTTACTAGGGGCACAAATGAGCCTGGAGCACTTCTCCATGCCATTTAAGAGCAGAGACAGCCATCCTTCTGCTAGGTAACAGCTCTCCATGAAGCTTCTCTACCTAGGCCTTCCCTGTCCAACAGAGCAGGGAGAGAGGTCTGGCAGAGCAGGTGGCGTGCAGAAGGAGGGGTGTAGAAGCAGACGGCAAGATGGGGCCGAATGATGGAGAACTGCAGAGTTAAGGAAGAGAAGAAAACCAACACACACTAACCTGCAGTTAGTTAGTAACCAGAGCAGAGATCGTGGCCAAGGAGATACCTGGAGAGCACCAAGAGCATTTTCCTCTATACATCAGCAGGAGAAGACTTCAGCTATGCCCAAGTTTCCCAAAGACATATTCTCTGCCTGAAAATTTTCACAGGCTCAGGGATTTCTGGCTGCCCTGAGGTCTCGAATGCTCACTTCATCACTTCATGCACAGCATCCCTGGCAACAGAGATCCAAACACAATGACGCACGCAAGACACGTTACACCGAAGCCCACTTGGCACCGGCAGCAAAGCTGGTGTTTCCCAGAGCGCGGCGTTCAACGCGCACTCACCGCGCTGCCCACGTGCTGCTCCGTAGGAAATCCTGCTGAGCGACATGGGAAACTTCGGTGAGACACTCGAAAGCTTGACTGAACCACAGAAGACAGTGAAGATCCCGATGAGCAAAGCCTTCCCAGGTGCTCCCTCTGCTCCTACCCACAGATTATTCCCGTTGAATTACAGGGCTGTGATTTAAGTTTTCCAGCCCACTGCCGTTTCAGCAGTGGGTGGGTATATGAGCACGGGCAGGCTGCCAGTGGGTATCAGCTGTTCCCACTGCCCCCTTGCATAGGTGCTGCAGCACAGTGCAACTCAAGTGTCACTCAAGCACCATCAGGCATCTGTCAGGGGAAGTCCTCAGCAGGGCACCCCAATCCAAAGAGATGGGTGCACTTCGCCTCCTCTTTGAATAAAAGGCAGAAAAGTAATGAAGCAACCCAAACCCTGGAGTTTCACACCTTTCTTCATGGTCACTTCAATTACGTTGTTTCAATGCAGGTTTTAGGGGTGACTTGTACACCCCAGTAATGCTCCAGCAACAGCCCAAGGGCTCTTGCTCAGGCTTAGTGGAGCAGGGAGTGAATTCTCTTCTGCCTTCTCTGCTCATCTGCATGGTCACCAGGAGCCTCAGCCTCACCTCCTCTTGCCCAGGCTGCCTCAGCTATTCAGCACAGTGCCTAGAGCAACCCCATCAAGTCAGAAGAGTCCCTTTGGACACCAGGGCTAGGTCTCTCCAGGGCAAACACACATCTAGGGACAGCCTTTAAGTCAAGCACTGGCACAGAGTCCAGGATCCTCAGCCAGAAGTTTTCAGCCAAAACTCTCCCACATAGCGAGGAGATGGGCGGTTTCTTGGCCTCGCTTTACTCCTTGCACTGGACAGACATTAGAGGGTGACAAAACCCCACCATCCTTTAGGTAAAACCCTTGTCTACCTGCTCACCCTGTTTGGTGATGCTCCATGCACTGTGCTGCTGGTGGGGTCTACACACATGTCCCAGAGGGAACAGCCCACATCCGAGGTCCAAACAGACTTCAGCCCACAGTTGTGGGCTCAGAGAGCGCGCCACATAC
This sequence comes from Leptosomus discolor, assembly GCF_034619465.1. NCBI lineage: Eukaryota > Metazoa > Chordata > Aves > Leptosomiformes > Leptosomidae > Leptosomus > Leptosomus discolor. The sequence goes on along the minus strand of NC_141406.1, from coordinate 3,434,732 downwards.
AAATACCTCAAGGAGGCAAAGGGGAGCACAGCTCTCTTCCCTCACGTCTCTTGGGGCAGGCGAGCTGCAAGTGGGGCTGGAGCAAGGGCAAGCAGAAGGCTGGAGTTTGTAAAGTGGCGTCCAGCTGTCATCACTGGCATTTGTCAAATGAAGTGACCACTCTTGGGACAGGTACTATTTCAAAAGTGGACATCACTTTAAAAAGTGCTAATGTACAAGGCTGTCAGGTCCTGGCCTCAGGAGCAAGATCGGTTCTCTGATGTTTGGGGGAAAGATAAGGCGACGGCACGATCGCCGGCCACGGCCGCTCCCTGGGAGGGACGGCAGCCTGGGCTATTTCTGCAAGTCACTCAGCCAAGCGCACACAAATCTGGTCTTCCAGAAATGTTTGATCAACAGCCTCCTCCTCATATTGCTGCTACAAGCCAGTCACCCTGTGCTGGGAGAGGAGCTCCAGCCTGCTCAGCTGGTCCCCAGCATCTCCCAAAGCCTTCGCCCTCCATCTGCTCCCCACGCACAGGGGTGTGCAGCACATGGAGGAGCCTGGGCAGACAAAAATCGGAGGCCACAAACCCTCAGTTAAAAGCAGAGGGTAGAGGCACAGAGTAAAAACTTCACATATTTCAAGTCACTCCCCAAGGAGCCCACAACAGAAGATGTTTTTAGAGAACAGGCAGTAGCTTCTACTTCTGCTCTTCGCTCCAAGTGCTCACCAAGGGCTGCTTCATCTGAAACATTTGAAGGCTTTCCCCAAAACTGATATCCCCCTGGAGGCCAGGAGGGAAGGTGCAAGCCTTTACCCTGGTGTCCACCAACCCCTGTCCCCAGCAGAGCACAAGGCACCCAGCGACCAGAGCATGACCTACACCAGGCTCATTTGAGCCTCACCTCTCCTTATCTAACACCACTCCAGCAGAGAAGTTGCCTCACCTCTCACTTCTACAGCGAGACTACCTGAAAGCTGTCTATCCATTGCGTTTTAGGAGAAAGAAGAAATAAAAAAAATCCAAAACCAGAGCTCATCACATCCATTTCTCCTTCCCACTTCCACTTCTGAAGAAAGCCAAGCCCCAAACTAGAGTCTTTTTGGATTTTAAGAGATGAGCCACTTGGTTTACTGTGTTAACTCCAAAACCACCCCAGCTGGGACAGGAGCTCTTCCCTTTGAAAAGCATGAAAGAGCCTCTGTCTGATGAAGTGACTCAATGTAATCATCTTCTCTAGAGGGCAGGGAATGACTTAATCCCCACCCTTGGTCACCCAAGGCTCCACACAAGAGCATTTGCCTGCAGTTGCATCGCAGGCTGTCATCCCTGCACAGCAGGACATCCCCTCCAAATGCCGCTCCCTGAACACCAGCAGAACATTCCCACCCCCAAAATAACACAAACAAGAAAAAAAACACCTTCTCACCCTACATAGCCTTCTCCACAGATTTAAAAAAACCCCAAACCAAAACCAACAACATACCTCACAGAAAGCACACGTTGCTATCACCCAAACATCACCAGCATTACAGCAGCTACTGCGGTGCTGGGGCTTATATAGGATTTACCACTCCAGGGAGGAAAAGCCCTGCCCTTTGCCTAATTCCTGACAGGTTGTTCAGCTAATTAGCCTTTTTTCCTTCACTCCTGCATCTTTACCAGCTGTGCTGATCAGGACATCCCGTTCTTTGTTAAAACCAGAGTGGAGGTCGTCTTGTCTCTCTGCTGTGTGGAGCCTTACAGCTGGTCTGCAGTGCTTGGCTCGAAACAAAATGATTTTCCTTAAATAGTGTACTATTTATCAAATATAGTATAGTATATTACACTTAATAGTATAGACAAATGAAACCCAAAGAACCAAAATGATGCTGCAGAAACACAGAAAGTGCTTTATTTATTGTGCAGCCTTTTGATTGTTCTTTGCAAATAATCGTTTTAGAGAAATTATGTGGGGGAAAAAAATCCCAATCAGAATACTTTTTTTAAATTGCTATCCGTGGATAAGGAAAGATATCTCTTTATTTATGCCAGAAACACAATTGTTTACTCCTTGTTAATACAAGGAGATCACGATGGGAGGACAGAGCTTGGTATTGAGCTATAGAAAAAAGTGAATTAATAAAGCACCCCAGATAGGAAGTCCAGAAACCCCCGAGTCCTTCACCAGGCGCCGAGCTGTGCAGCCAGGGCTGCGAACTTGCTGTGCTCTGGCTGTGGAAGGGTCTGCAGGTCTGCAAAGAAAAGCAAAAGACGACTCCAAAGCTGAAGGCCTGCACATTCCAGCGAGAAATGAGGCACGCATATTTAAGCGAGGGTGATTAACCGCTGGCACAGCCCACCATGGGAAGTGATGGATTCACCATCTCTGGATATCTTCAAACCACGGCTGGATGCTCCCTGGAAGCCCTGTCCCGAAACCCAGCCCCGGGGCTGGATGTGACCTTCCCCGGCACTGCGATTGCTACCGTTCACCTTACAGCCTCCAAAAAACCTCTTCTGGGATGTCTACGAGCTCCTGATTATTCAATAACAAATGCACAACTATCAGACGCAGGTTTCTCATCGAGAGTTGTTAGTGACACAGGCTGGGTGGGCATTGTAAAGGGTTGGGAAAAGAAACACAGACTCTGAGAGACCAAATTTCTCCTCCCAGCTCCGCTTCCGACCCACTCTGTGACTTTATCAGAGTTATTTCATCTCTGTGTGCTTTTGGCTGTCAGTTCTTCACCCTTGCTGTGAGCGTTTAGAGCAGGAATGCCTTGCACGATGGGTTGTATTGTGCTCAGCGTGATGGGTGTGTGGGATTTTAGGGCTCTAAGACATGCTTTGTATACAAACTTCAGGGTTACGTACCTTTTGAAAGGGATAAGAAGTCTGGAGATATTTCATTGCCAGCAGGCTTCGTGAACATACTGTACGAAAAGTCTTAAAATTCTTCCGTGCAAAAACTTATTTCCATCTGGAACAACACCAGGAATTTACACAAAGAAAAAGATTAGCGTTTTGAAGAAGGAAGCGGATCAGTGAACAGGCTATGGGAGAAACAGGACCTCTGTATCAATGTACAAACAGCTTCAAATATGTATATCACCAAGGGCAGGGCATGAATTTTTAAGCTAATCTCTTCTGGGAGAAGGATGAGTTCACTCAGGGCCAAGAAGCCCGAAGGGGGAGTTTGCCATTACTGAGACATTGCTGGGGGATGGAAAATCAGGAATGATCAACCAGAACAACACTGCAGGTACAAAGAAATAGAGAGGGGGGAAAAAAATCTGCCCAAGGAGCTGGGCTGGATCTGTGGGCTTGAATTGGACAGAAAACTCATATATTTCACGGTTGTTTTTATGGAAATTGTTAATATTAAACGTCACAGAGAAGAAAAAGTTTTAACCAGCTGGACTGGAAGAGAGAAGATGTCAAAGCAGAATTGCAAGACTTTTATTTTAATGGACATTTTAACAATCCAATGGTCAAGCTACCGTATGAATTATGTCTTCAAGCCACGAGAAGTGACTGATGCATCAACCCAGAGGAGGAATGGGACAGTGGAGGACAGCTGGAGCAGGCAGGGACAGGTCCGGGAGAGTTGTTACACAGCATCTCGCTGGTGTCTTTTTCCAGCTTGAGCTAGAAAATTTTGCAGACTTTGTGGCTGCAGAGAGAAGGTGGTGGTCTACAAAAGGCCCACGGTATGGTTTGAGGGGTTTTCACAGTGTTACCAAGCACAAAGAATCAAAAAAGCAGGGTTGTTTTTTTTTTAAAAAGACATCGTCATCTGGGCACTGAAAGAGAAGTGTTCCAAGTTGGTCACTTGCGCTGACCTTTGTCACAACTTAGGCCCTTTCTAGGACCCGAATTTCAGAGCTGGACTGAGCATAAGCTGCAGGTGAGCAATGTTTTGGTGTTACTCCTCTCTCCTCCCCCTGAAAGGGTCAGCCCAGTGGCTCTGCGAGCCCCGAGGAGGAGAAGGAAACCCACCACCTCCCACCGCAGCTCCCTGTTCATCCCCCCCCAGGGCGGGCTGTTCCCCCTCCCGTGCCACCATCCCGGCTCGAACCACTTCCACTCTGCTCTGCTCTGTTTCCAAAAACCCATCTTTATTATTTCTTTTTGGCAATGCTGCAGGGAAATATCAGAGGCACCCATGCGGCCTCCACTGCCTCAGAAAGGAGGTACTGGCTGTGGAAGAAACACCCAATTATTTAGCAGCTGTCAAGGTTAAGCTAAATAACCCTGGGATGGGGAAGGCTGGGCTCTGTGTGTGTGTGTGTGTGTGTGTGTACAAGCAGGAGAGGCAGAAAACATCTTCCCCGAGGCGGCTGAGGAAAGCAGAACCCGCGAACCAAATCTATTGCACAAGGCTGCCCAGCGGGACGCCGGGTTTCGAAGAATGAAAAGAAGCTGGGGATGTCCTGGCAGACGCCGGGGCAGGGCTAGGGGCAGACGAGCTCTGCCCATTCATCAGAGCCCGTCAGGCTCCCCGAGCCGGCCGTGGGATAAATCAAACCACAAGAGGGGAAGGGGGGGAAAAAAAAGTGTCCAAGGGGGAGGGGGGGGGGGGGGGGGGCGGCTGTGACGGGGCGGGGGGAGAAGAGGGAACGAAAAGGCAGCACAAGGGAGAGGAAAAACTAGATCAAAGGCAGAAATTCATCAGAGATAACGGAATTATTTATTTTTCCTGCTGCTAGTGGGGATTTTTTTTTTTCCCCCTTTGAGGCCCCCCAGGCCTTCTGGGCTCCTACGTCTCCAGCCAGTCTGTTATTCTCAGGCGTCCCATCACCCCACCCCAGCCACAAAGCAACATGTTCACTTCATCACACTGCTCTGCTCGGCACAGCAAGACCTTTTGATCTCCGTCTCTCCAGTGTTTATGTGTGACAGTGCAAGAAATGTATTTACAGTACACGGGGCTCTGTTAGACACTGCCTGCCTTCATTTGAACATTAATATTGGGAGCAGGGGAGGGGGGGACCAGCTCTCCTTTAATTCACCCATCATTTATTAAAATGTTTATTTGGAAATCTGCAGGCCCATTTATCTGGTTATTACTCAGAGCAGGATCAAATAATAACTCAGGTTCTCTGTGTCACACAAGACAAACCAAATATACGCTGGATGAGGTCTTTCAATGGCCCGCCTATCCATCCTCACGCCTGGCGCTCGGCCGGCTGCAGGGCCCTGGGTGGGCTCCCTGGACCTGTAAGGCAGCTTTTCATCTCTTCAGTTCACAGCCTCAGAGCCAGCCTGAGCCAGTTGCTACCGCTGGCGGTGCCCCCAACAGCCCCCCGATAGCGGTGGGGATAGCAGTGGGCAAGGGGGACTCTGCTAGAGCTTTCCCCCAGCTCCGAGTGGCTCACACTCTGCTTTTAAAACTGTCTGCTTCCATCTTTATCGCCTCTGCCAGGAGCAGATGGGTGCCTGCAGAAGGACCAAGCCGTGGAGGACCACGTCAGCACAGCCAGTTCGCTATCGTGTGTCGGTAGCAGACCAAGAACTTGGAGTCACGGCAGAGCTCCTGTTGCCAGACCCTGAAGCCGGGAGAACAGCCCTAACTCTAGGGTATTCTGGGATGAATCTTGTGTTTCTGGAGATGGAGATAGTGAATGGCCACCCAGCGCTGGTGGCCGCCTTCCTCTCTGTCTGCCTCACCAGCTCCTTCCAACATTCACTTCCCAGTCTCGGATTTTCTCCTTTGTTTTGGGTTGCCCAACACAACCACGCGAGGAACGATGAGGTTTTGAAAAGTGCTGATTTCAAGCTCTCAGCTGCTCTAGGCTGACCTGTAAGGCCGTATTTGGATGGTGTAAGGGCCCCTGGCACACATTTCCTGGTGGCCAGCTGTCAGACTTCAGAGGCTAAGAAAACATTGCAGCCACTTCCAAGTGGAACTTGGTGCCAAACAAGCCTTTGGCAATGAAACAGCAAAGGAAAGATGAATGTGGCCCATTTCGCGTGGTAATGGTGGGCTGAAGACCCAGCAGAGCTAGTCAAGTAGCACTTCCTACACGGGTCCAGAAGAGAGGCTGGAGGTGCTAATATGCGGAACACTTTGGAGAACATTGGCGCTTGAGGAAAGGAATAATTATGGAAACTGGCTGGTGCAAGGAAAAGTAAACTCGGTAGATGAGACTGGACACACGTGGGCTCTGTGCTTCATGCACCTAGCTCTATGCACTTCACACCCCTCCTGTACTGCTGCGTTACTCTTGATGACAAAGGACAACCAACCATCAAATCCCAGTTGTTCTTCAGTGCTTGACATCATGAAGTTGCTTGCAAATTTTTTTTTTAAAACTGTGTGGTGTTCCAGAAGATCTCGTGGCAGGCATTATCTCAAAGCCAGCTTGCTTGGGATTGCCAAATAAGTGCCAAGATCAGCATTGGGAATGAGGAATGGAGGGATGAAACACCAAGCCTGGAGCCAGAATGATAGACAACGTACCTGACCAGCGCGTTGGGCAATAACACAAGCCTGTCCCGGGCTCCACTACAGCACGTGCAAAAGCATCGTAAAGGTGCAGAGGTACTAACCTGTGCTCAGAGAGCCCCTGTGATCCACCCACCTCCTGACAACACAGCTCCACCACGGCCCCACTGCCACGCGCAGCCTTTCTGGGGTCCCCGGTGGTGCTATAAGGTGGTATTTAACCACAAGTTCTGGTGGGTCCCATCTCTGTCTTGACGGGTCCCATGTGCTCCCAGTGCAGGGTGGTCTCAGTGGGAGCCTCAGAGCACACTGGGTCCACAAACATCCGTGGGACCCACTCCACACAGTCACCAGCAACGTCACCCCATCCCTCATCTCCAAAGCTAACAGGGCAAAGCCTCCAGAGAGCTGGGCTTGCCCCATCCTGGAGTGGGATGTTTTAAACCAAGCGGGGCTGGAAGCTGGCACCATCACACGCAGCGTGGCAAATCCTGCCCTACCTCCGAGTGGGGACTACCCTTAGGAAAGGCCCTGTCCGCTGGTAGCATCCTGCCACTGACCCAGAGGCAGCACCAGCACTCATCAGGCGGTTACAAGTGTTCATTTTTAAAGCCTGCTTTCTCTACACGTGGATTTAAGATGCATACGATAAGGTGTCATAAAAATATCTGACAACAGAGGAAACATTGAGCTGCTACCCGCATATTCTTTTGACACTATTTGTAGAGTTGTCTTGGTTAAAGCCTGGGATTCTGTAACAGAAGCCACCGGCGGCAGGAGCACGGTGCCCTGTCACCTCCTGGGAGGCACAGTCCTTCATCCGCTGGTCTGGGGGATCAGGCCCAGAAAATACAGCCTGGCTCCCAGTTGGGTGGTATGTCGGGCTGCAATCACAGCAATAAAAACGGCGTTTGGAAGAAAAGAGCTTTTTGATAAGATTATATAAATTGTGGGAAAATTTTGCTTAAAAGAAAAAGGCACAGTCACATTTTCAGTTTAACAGATCTTTCCCGTCTGAAAGTAGATTTGTTTTAGCTGTTTGCACAGACGTGCACGGAGAGAAAAAGTGTCTTCAGTTTCAAGCACGTGCTGCATAAACCTATATACATTATACAGAAGTGCGATGTTTTGACTATGTATAAAACGATTCAAGTGCCTTCCCCCTTTACTCCCTTACGCTTTGTGAAAAAAGTTTGCATTTTGGCCTCCCAACTTCATTTACAACCGCTTTATTCCTTCTGACCTACTCTTTCTAAGGAGCAACCATTCATTTTGTAGTCCTCACTACTGAAATCCTGTAGCACTTTTAATCCTTCCTGTGCACACACATGCAAAACTCCCTGATAGCCCTGATACAGAGACCTCACAAAATAAAACTTTGTAATTTAACTGCCTGAAAAATATGTATTTTATAATTTTTTTTTTTTAATTTTACCTTCCCTTTCAGTCCTAACTCTGCAAGAACGGGTGAGTCACAGCTTTGAAATCTGCACTGGATGCCAGCTGAAAACAGAGGCTTTACACAATCAAATTGACAGATGATTCAAAGGCAGCCCTGCTACGCACAGACCCATCCATATTCCGAGTTAAAAGAAATATTGCATTTTTAAGGGTAAAGAAACATATTTAAGAGATAAAGGAAAAGAAAAGTTTGCTGGTCATCAATTATCATAATAAAACAGAGAAGGGGGGGAGAAATTCACTTTAAAGACATTTTAAAGCCCCCTAATCTTCAAAGAGATAAAGGAGGGCAGCTGCCCTTGAGCAAGCCACTCCGCCAGGAGGCAGCCATGGTCCCGGCGCTCAGGGGAGCCCAGGGAAGCTAATCCAGCCACAAAATAAGCCCAGGAGAAACTTGAACCGAGTGTGGTCGGGTTCAGCAGATTATAGGAAAGGAGGAAAAAGGGGACAGAAAGACATGTGGATCTGGTGGTGGGTGATGGTTTGCAGGGTTGTTGGGAGACCTCCAGGTTTTGGGGTTCTTCTCCCTCCAAGCCCTGCTCCTCCTGTCAGGCAAGTAAATGCAGGGATTGAGCTCAAAGCAGCTTAGAAGACAAAAAGTCATAACTGCCAGTGACCGGCTGTGGTCGGACCTGCAGGAGCAAACCTCATCCATCCTCTGAAATCGACTGTCTCCAGCTGAGTTCAGATTTTGTTGTCTGGAGACCACAGTCAAGGGATGGATAAGAGAGATGAACGGAGGTGGTACATGCCTTATGCTTCTGAGCACAAAATCTGCATGCAAAGACCACAGTCACATCATAGGTTGGGAGAGAACTACCACACCCTCAGATCTTGTGATCGCTGTTGTGGAAGTCCGAGCCTGGACTCCTTGCACAGGATTACTTACAGAAGATGCAGCGTGCTGGAAAGCCGTACACAGATTTCCTCGCTTTACAGATTTTGTAGCTTGAATTCAAACAGAAGATGTTTCCAAATCCATGCTCTGAGCAGCCCTCCACAAAACCTTCAGCCTGCCTGTCCAAGCGGCATGTACAAATGGGGAGGCTCCATCTACAAACTGCGTTTCACAGTCCACCTGGTGGAAGAGACTTCTGTACAACCCTGTCCTGTGAAAAAACATGCACTTTCTTCACAGACAATTTGGAAAAACAAAGTTTAAAAATCCAGGAAAAACAAGATGAACAACGACAAGACCAGGTACTCTTGGTTCCTCTGCTCGAAAGGTGATGTGCATGACAATCCTTTGAAAGAAGTCACTCAACTGTTGAAGCAAAAATGAGACCATGAACAGTGCCAAGTTTTGACCCCTGGTAAAACTGTGGAATCTTAGAGATTTGGGTCCTTCTGCTTAGTCTTTGCTGGCTGGGGTAAAAAGATTGTGACAGAAGGGTCCTAAACCTTGGCTTTAGGTGAAAGCAGTGTCCTGCTTTGAGCCCAGAAACAAGTCATCAGAGGGGAAAAAGGAGCACCAGGAAATTAAATTCTAAATTCAGCAAGGGGAGGTTAGGTCAGCTATTTGAAGAGCCCTGCTGGGTTGTGTGGTGAAGGGAGCTCAGCACATCAAAGTGCTCATTCCTCCCGGTACCCTCAGAGGGGCTACCTGGACACAGAATGCTCAGGAAAATGTGAATTTGCTGCAGCATTCCTGGATTACAGATAACGCATTATTGGATTGTTAATACTAATACAGAAATGCTCCCCATCCATCAAGCTGGACTGTGTCCCATTAACCGCTCATCAGGTTGTCCAGAGCATCTTTCCTCAGTCAGAGGAAAACTGGACCAGCTCCACCATGAGCCATCCAGACCCACGTTAAAGCTTGGACAAAACCACAGTAAAGTTCACTCCAGTTTGTGCAGCTCTGGGCAGATTCAGGACATGAAGCCTATTTTGTGTAGATGAGCTCAACTAAGGATATTAGAGCAAACCTGGAAAGAAACCCACCAAGGACAAATGATGGGTGACCCACCACAAGGTGTGGAGGAATCCCGAAGCACTCAAGTGAGGAATAAATAAGCTAGTCAGAGCATGTAAATAGCTGGATACTTGCAGGTTTGGCTAATTCACTTCGCTCCGTGAGCATGTGGCGTGGAGACCAACCCTGAAGAGCAAAAGACTGCAGGTGTCCAAGTTTTGGAGATCCCATCCAGCAGCAAAGTCTCATCCTGCCCCATGTCCCAAAACATGCCCATGCCTCTTGTCTAAGCCCTAGTGTTCATTCAGTTTGTGATGTGCCAGCCTCTCACCCTCTTGGGCCCTTGAAGCTTTTAAAAGTTGTTTCCAACCTCAGAGCCTGCTGGTGTGGAGAGTTTATCACGAAGTTCAACACCAGAATTTTCCTTCAGCTTGCAAGCCAAAACTAACATAAACAGCCGGCTCCTCATTCATTATTCTAATTCCACCATAAAACATGCCAAAGCCAGTTCTGACTGAGGTTTTAGCTGATTTACTGCCTTTTCAACAGGCAGTGTCTAATGAATTGGGTAAGCTTGCAGGCCAGATTTATACTGGAGGAGCAGCTGTAAGGAGCTTGCCATCAGCGCAGCCTCACCCAGCCAGTATTGCTGTGCCGAGAGCAGCAGAAACACTGCTCGCCTGCCGAAAAAGGGACATTTCCAAGAGTTTCTTTTTTCCCACCACATGGAAGGGTCCACCTCCAAAATTTTTCTGTTGGCACTGAAAGCAGAAAGGTGCAGGAAGAGCTCAGGAGGTTCAGACCATCCCCTGGTTTGGGCTGAAAAGTTTGCTTCGAGGTGGGAATTTGAAGGAGCATTGCCCACCGGCAGCTCATCCGAGACACCATGCACAGGACGAGAGGCTCTGGCACACATCACACTGCTGAGAAGGACACACCATCAAGCAGGACATGGTGGGTCCTGGCACCACATCAGGGGTGTTGCAAGGGTGGATGGGCAAGGAGGTCCAACAACCCTGGTGGCAGTGGCAGCCATGCCTTGTGCTTCTGAGTGCTGCGGAGAGCTGAAGCCAACGCTCTCGGCCTGGACGCACTTGCACAAAGCCATTGCTTCTTCTGGATCCGTGTTTCTTCTCCCCTGCTGATGGAGGGAACCATTCCCAGCTTCAGTTTTGGCTTGCACCTCATGTAGATATAAGAAGATTTCGTTCGACCAAGAAACCCCAACGCATGTTTCATCAAAAAAATTCCCAGCCAGGTCTGCTTTCAGTTGCTCCAAAATCCCCTTGCAAGACCTGCTCCAGCAAGTATGATAGCAATGCCATCTGTAGAACATATCGCAGCCTGGTTTGCCTTCAGCTCTCCCCACCAGAACCTCTCCGAGAAATGGTGCTGACTTTGGACGCTCCCGGCTAGGCTGATCCCACTCAAATACGAAACGTGTGCCACTTTTTAAAATTTTTCTGTATCAGGTTAAAAAACTGTTTCCCAGGAAGGCTGGTGCATGGAAAGAGGAGGAGTTCAACTAAAACGTTAATCCTCTGAGATCCCACAGCAGGTATTTTGGAGTTCCTTGAGGAATCTCTTTCTTTTCACTTGAGATGCTTCTATTTTAACTACAGTCAAGCTCACATGCAAATGAACAGCATTTTCCAAGTGACATATCATCCACCACTAGTGAATTCAGTAGCTTTGCAAGGGCACCAATCAGCCATTCTGCTTCCTCAGCTGCAAGAGGAAAGGATGAAACAAGCCAAACCCCAACTCTCTTCCAGTTAGAAACATCATTTTCTCCCTAGGCAGAACACAGCAAATGAGAGCAGCCATTGCCTTCACCAGGTAGAGCTTCCAAGTTAGCAGCAGCATGCATTGTGCAGAGACACCCAAACAGCTCCAGCTGGTGTGAGATCTTCCACTCGGGCTCTGGGCTGTGTTCTCCAACGCCAGGGCTTTGCTAATGCCAGGAGTGAAGCCTCCGGAGACGGGGACACAGACATCTCTATATCAAGGTGGACCTAACTCATGTGCCTCCTCTAGGAGCAGGGGCAACGCTGTTCCTCGTTGTTAGGTTAATGCACACTTGGGTTGCAGGGAGCTCTTGATCTGATGCTTCACTCTGTAGCTCACTCCTCTCTCTGCAGGGACATGCTGAAGGGCTGCTGGTTGGCATCTCCAAATCCCCCCCGGGCCAGATGCAAAGGGGAAGGAGCCAGGCCAGGACAAGGGAGAACCATGGCTTCCCATCACTCCCATCACCAGAGCCTGAAGGACTTCCTTTGATCCTCTCTGCTTGCCCAGCAGCAGTGGCTGGGGGATGTTTTGGGAGCACAGTCCCAGAACAGACAGACTGTCAACGAATCCAGAAGGTCTCAGATCCAGCAGAGCGTGGCTAAAAGCACAGCACAGTGATTTTCTCATTGCTCTGTCAGCCCCAAACAGCCCTGACACTAGCCAGAAGCTTTTCGTTCCTTGAGCTGAGACAGCTGAGTGAGCCATGGCCCTGAGGAGCTTGGGAGCTGGAAAAGCCCTTACTCAAGCTGCCAGTGATGAAGCTGTTCAAACAATGCTGCTAGCAGGACAACAAGGTGACTTTCATCCAGAGCATCCCTCAAAGGCTTTCAAGCCATACTGTGCACCACACCCTGTCTTCCTCACCTGCAAAGCACCCGAGGCCTTTGCACCACACTGTGCTGGAGACCATCTGGCATGGCTTGCTCCTGCCTTGTTTTTCTCCTGAAGGCAGCAGAAGAAAGTCTTGCAGATATCTGCAAGGGAAGCAACCTGGATTTCACATCAGGGTCGCAAGGCAAGGGATTTTCAGTCCTGCAGCTTGCTTCGGCCCAGGTGATAACGTATTTCCCCTCGCTCCACAGGCTGGACCCTTTAACAGCACAGACACTTTCATACTTCTGTTCAGCTTGCTTATTCCTGCTGCCCAGAGCAAGATCAGTCTGATTTATGGTTGGCTACATAACATTAAGACCAGGAATTTGGGTCCCTCTCACCTCACTGGAATACTGGAAGGTGCAGCTTTCTCTAAGTTTCTCCAGGCTGCTTGGCAGGAGATGCAAAGAAGAGAAGGAAAACAAAGCCTTATCTAGATGCCAATGTTCTTCTGGCTCAGCTAAAATCAGATGTAAAACCCGTTCAAGGCTTGGAGCAAGCAGCAAGCAGCTGCGAAGTCAAAGAGGCAGCCACCCTCTGTCCCCTACTTGCTGAGACCGCGTGTCTGCACGATGGCTCACAAGGGCTCTCCACTTGCCCAAGCCTTTCACACATCAACCAACAAGAGGAGGAGGAAAGCCTGCAAAGCCCTTTCCTTCATCCTGCAGTGCCAAGCACCACTGCTCTCCTGCAGCGAGCCAGAGAGGATCACCCCTCGCTTGGCACTCACACACCACTCTTCCCCCATCCTCAAACAGCTGTGGGGTACCTTGACTTGCTGATCTGCCCAGATATCCACCCTTTTCACTAATAAAATTTGTGTCAGTGGCAGCAGTGGGGCATATTAGACCAGTATTTGCACTTTTCTATAGCTTAGGTGGGAGGGGACATTTCTGCCAGGAAGGGACCTTCCTCCTGCACCACTTGCACCCAGTCGCTTGCCTTTGGCCCCTCCAGGACGGAGATGTGCCCTGGGTTCTCTCTGCCTTCTTCCTTATCTGAGAAGAGGGTTGCCAGCAGCTCAGCACCGTGCTCCCCTAGGAGCTTGGGGAGAGCTGCAAGCCCCGTCTGCTAACGTCATCCCAGCTTCACCGGCGCACTGGGTCTGCGTTATACCAGCCACAGCAGCTTTGCCAGAGGAGTCAGCCTCTTCAGCCAGCAGTGCTGATCAAAACCCCTCCATCCCCTGACTTTTTCTATAGATACAGAGGGAAAAGGTATCACAGCACGTTCATTAACCAGGTGACATTCAAATCCAGCAACCTCCCCCACCTTCCTCTAGGCACAACCGCTGCGATTTAAATTACATGGAGGGGTAGGATTTAGTGGGCTGCTGGGAGTGGACTTGGCGCACAGATTCCTATATCTGGAAGAGGTCTGTCCTTTGTGTATTGTGTTATGAGACAAAGGCGGAAGAAAACACCTGGAACACGGAGGCCAGGGTGAGGGGAAGAGATGTTGCCAAGGCTGCTTACAAGATTTGGGCCAGATTTTACAAATGGCCCTCGGAGATTGACACCCTCTGCCAGTGGGACCTGTGCACCATGACTTGGAGCAGTAACCTGGTGCCCGGAGACCTGGGTTTGAGCTTGCTCAGGATGGTCAGAAATCCTGGACCAACCTCTGGTGAACACATGCGGAGCAGCTCTGCATTATGTTTGCCGCAGGACTGCTGCGTCCCGGAGGCACCGACCTGCTCCATATGTCAAGCAGAGTCAATCTCTGCCTGCGATGTGTTGGACTTGCTGCATACATGCAGACAGGACCACCGCCTTTCCCGTGTGTTGACAGGACCCTACTCAAGCACCTAAAGATATATAAAAATGCGCCTGTTGGGATGGAGCGTGGGGCGAGCCGAGCGGCTGACCCCCACTGAACATCCCGGCTTGCACCTTGCAGACCTGCTTCCTCCACATCTCAGCCAGTACTTCATCCTCCAAAAACCATGGCACCCTTTTTGGCCAGGATAAGAAACTCTAGCAGTGAGCTCTAACGAGCCTTCAGCTCTGCTCTGCCCGTGGGACGCTGCGTGAATAGCTTTTGCAGCCAAGAAGATGGATGTAACAGCTGAGGGAGGAGAGGAAACGCAGATAAACCCTCCTCCCTGGCTCTCCGTGGGAAAGACCCCATCGCAGGCAAGAAGAGAGGGGCGAGAGGTTTGTCTGCGTCGCAAACGCGAAAGCAGGAATTCAGAGAGCGGGTTGGAGAGACGGTGCAAAGACACCGAGCACCAGCGCAGGGTCCTGCCTAGTCCTTCCCCCAGACGTTACCCCCTTGCCCTCTGCAGCCTCGCCGCTGGGTCCTGCAGCATCAACGGCGATTTGGGGGGCTCCGTACAACGAGCTGCACAGCACCCGCTTCGCTGTGCGAGGCGCAGCGCCTCCCTTCCTACCGGGAGGAAGGGAAAGCCCCGTAAATAAACGGCGATAGGAAAGATATTACAGGTCCTCCCAGAAAGTGCCTGGAAGCCGCCTTGGAGGCAGGGCGGGGGGAGGAAGGGAGGCTGACTGACAGCCTGATTTAAGACCTGCCTGAAAAGCAAACAAAAGCAATTGAAAACTGCATCATCTAGGAAAACTTAGTAGGTTGTATTTTCACAAGTGAGGACTGATGGTAAGACCAGCTTAATCCCCCAGTGGACTTTCCACACCTCCGCACACGGGCTGACGGGGCCAGCTGGTTTGTCTTGCAGCTGATTGCTGGAATAACATTGTCGGACTGGCGCGATTGAAACAGGATGGGCTGGGAGGGAGCGACCCGCGACGGAGGCAGCCAGCGTTCAAAGAAACGCGCTTGATTTCCCAGTCCCCCCCTTTCTCCAGCCAGCCCCCAGTCCCTCCTAAGAGCCAGGGGCACCTCTTGGCCTTTGCAAGTGGTGAGCAACGATGCTGCAAGCGTTCAAGCCCGGGCAGCCTCTCTGCTCACAGGCAACTGTAGAAAAATCCCAGGAGAAGTGTTCCCCGGTGTTTTCAGCTAATTTGGGGGTGGACAGGAAACACAGACAAGAGGTAGAAACGTAACTCATGGCCTTATCTTTCCTTCTTGGGGACTGACGTGGGACCTGCTGAGCTGAGCATGAGCTACAGCACAGTGCTTTGGCCGCCAACTGCAGTTTGACCAACTGCACCTACAGTGCTTTACACAAACAAGTTTTAGATGATTACGTCATGTACATGCAGACAAAAAAAAAAACAACCCAAGACATTCTGAAGCTTTCTAATGATAATATTTCCATTTGCTTTTGGTTTGAACAAAACCACAGAATTTCCTCCAGCTAATTGCAGAATCCATATAAATTTGGGGGTGGGGGGAGTTATAAATGCCGCCTTGCCCAAGCCAGGTGATGTTCAGTGCCCCCTTCTCTCTCTTGTCTACTCCCTGAAGCCTTCACTGAAATTATGAACCAGAATGGTGTTTCCTTTCCCAACATCAAACTTGTTAACAGAGAAAAAAAAAAAAACATGTTTTAACCAGCTCGAGACATCTCCTGTGCAGATCAGACATACAAGCAGCAAATGTGTGAGCCCTTGTCACTGAATCCTAAAACTTTTTGTCTGCATGTGGTTTAAAATCTATGTCTGATGGTTAAAGAACAAAAGGCAAAGTAAACATACTCCTACATGCATTCCTTTCAAAGTCATCTATTTTAGCCTACAAGCTGCAAGACTACATATATGTATATGTATGAGTATAGATATATAATTAAATGAATATGGGGGGTGGTTCACCTGGGATAGTTGAACATTTAGGGCTGACAGCCTAACAAGTTCCTGCAGAGTAATAAGCCTAAGTCTGGCATCTAGGAGCTCAGGGGATGTCCATACAATGAAAAGCAGCTGAGGCATCTCTTGGTAGCTGAGCCTTAATGACCCCACTGTGAAGTTAACTCTGTCAGCTTAAGCTATTCCGGCAGAGAAATCGTTTAAATAACACTTTACATTTGCAACAGGCAAGGAACCTGCGTGCAGCCGGGTCTGTCCACGCGGCGGACGGGTGGTAACCCCACCAGGAGATAGGACTGATCCCTTCCACGCTACAGCCCACGCTGCTCCAGAGGGTGGAGCAGGTCTGTCCGTGCATACCTATGGGCTGCTGCTGGCTCCTGTTCGCAGGAGCGCCCGATGCTCTCTGGATCTGAGGACTCTGATAAGAGGCATCCCAGGTACTGCCACGACATCTGGAATCCAGACCAGAGCGAATTTGCTCCTTTCCTTCTCTGACAGAGAAGACGGATGAACCTGCCTGGCCGACCTGAGATTGTTCAAAGGGACAGATGATATATCAAGGTCTCTCCCTCTCCCTGCATCTACGTAGTGGGTGTAAGACCTGGCCTCAAGGCAATCTGTCCTCTGCTCGGTCCCTGGCAAGCAGCAGCACCAGCAGGAGAGCATCCTCTGCTCCCCGCTCTCCAGGAAAATCTTTTTTGCTTTTCACTGGAGTGGGAGGGGTCTGCTGCTGATTTTGACCACACAGATTGCCAGCAGAAAAAGCAGATTTGCAGAAGTCACAATATTTTGCAGAAATGCTGGTGAAATTTTCACCAGGAGAAATTTGCTCACTTCCTTCCAAGAACAGCAAAACGCTTTAGTTGAGGCAGACAAGCAGCCTTTCTCTTTGCCTCTGCTGGTTTATTTCCCTTCACGATGACTTCTTAGGCTGAATTACCGTTTTCACTGACAATTAGCAAAGTAGCTATTTAGGAGCTTATATTTTGACTTATGAAAACATGATATTAAAACCCAACCCACCAAATATTCTGATCTTCTCAAAGCAGGAAGTTTTTCAAAATTCAATTCCATGGTAATGTTTGATCTCCATTTTTGCAAAGAGCACAGATCTCAAAACAAAGCAGCTTGGCCTCCCCTTAGCTAAGGCAATGCCATCTCTTCCTCACGTGCTCAGGTCTCTGTGCAACCAGCAGCAGAAAGGGTTGAGCAGTTTTGAGCTTCTGAGGGTTAAGTGAGGAGCGAGGCAAAGAGACAAGGTCATAAACCACCGAGAAGGACAAGTGACAAAGAGGATGTTAATAACAACAGAAATCAAAGACTTGGTCTCAAAGCCAGTGCCTCAAAGCTGGGTCACCCTTCTTCATGACCAACTAGTTCCAAACCCCAGGGCAGGTCTGCTCCAAAATACGCACAGCCCTGCTGAATCCATCAAGCTCGACCCATCGAATACTTTGCTTTTCCTATTCTGACAAGGGGCAGGGGAGGGGAAAAAAAAAAAAGAAAAGAAGAGCTGGAAAGATCTAAATCCAGGCCTGTCTCTGGAACACCATCTCCAATCCTTCCTTAATCCAAATTAGATAAATTAACCCATCACTATTTCAACAAGCTAAAATTTCTCAAGGACTTTACAACTCTGGTAAAATCAGGAAAGTGTAAGGAACGAGTCAGGAACGTGTAAGGAACAAAGCAGAACTTCCAATACCTGTTTACTGCAGTTATGAATTCACGCAGGACACGAGTGAATTCTCTCAAGGTATTACGATCTCAGGGCTTTGGGTTTCCATAACATCTGTACTGCCTGCAAAAAAAAAGTGAGTTGTTTCAGCCACATTATGCTAATTGTGAAACCTTTGTTCGTATGCTTATAAGCAAAACCAGTTTAGACATTTTAGGGAAGAGGGAAAGCTCCAGTTCCTTCCCAACCTACACACCGTGATTTTCGGTGGTTCTTGCCGCACTGGACAGGGCACTGCCAGCCATTTTAGTAAATGCATTCACTGTAAATGCACAAGTGAGACCAGAACATCGGCTGGGAGGGCAGCAACGCTTGTAAACACGAGTTTACAAGGAGGAGAGAAGTGCTGGGGAAGGAGCACGGGGCGGGGGTTATAGCGTGGCTGCTCAAATGCAGACGCATCGTCTTTGCCTGGGAGGGGATGGGAACTGAGGTCCTTGAGTCCCTGGCAGAACCGTAGCCACAAACAGCTGCAAGCCAAGGAAAAGCCCCAGAGAAGACATCTAGTGCCCCAGGGGAGGGCTGATGGGCCACAAGGTAGCTTTGACACGTTGGGGGGGGGGAACGTGCATCTCCCCAGTCGCTGGCACATCTCACCTGAACGGCTCTGCTCAGCCTCTTATTGCCAAACACCTTCTGCTGCCCGTTCACTTCCAGCACATCCCCAGGACCAGCAGCTCAACCTGCTGTTTCGCCCTGACCAGAGCTAGATTTAACCCCCTTCTCACTCCCTCCTCATCCCTGAGCAAGCTCAAAAGCCACACGCAGAGCAAACACACTGCGGCTAGCGCTTCCAACTCCTCCTCTCCCTCGCTAATGCCTCACGCTGGGTCTTGCCAGCCGGGCCTGGCTCCGAGGCTGATGCATCTCCTCCAAGCTGTGAGCATCTCAAATGCGCGACCCCAGCAACCTCCCCAGCTCCAGCCTCTCTCTGCCCAACTTCCCAGCAGATGGGGGGGGGGGAGGACACGGACACGGCGAAGAAGCACGAAGCCCCAGAGCGATGGGCTTCGCTGCACTTTAGCTGTGAACAGAGGGAAGAGAAAAGCAACTGCCTCGAGAAGCAATTGCTTCCACAACCCTCACCTTAGACATCTGCCTGAAAAATAGAAAAAGAGGAGGGGAAGGGAGGAAGAAAAAAAGGAAAAAACCCCACGACCCAAAGGCCTCACATCTAATTGATTTCCTGATGGAGACGGCCGGTTTATTGCTTGCTATTTATTGAGCGTACCTGCGCTGGAGAGCTGCAGCGTTTCTGCTCCCCGGGGATCGCTCCCCCCCGGCTCCCCCCTCCCAGCCCCTGGCAAGGACGATGGCCCCAGCCGCTTCCACTCGTGCTGTCGGCAGCCTCCAGCCCTGATGGAGATGGATGAGCAGGTTCAGGTCATTAGTACTGGCGGCTGCATGCCGCGGCGGCTCACGCATGGTCCTGCCCCGCTCCAGAGTTAAGCACCACCATGGGCTGATTTCTTCCTAAGCGTGTCAGCTTTCCCTAAGCTGCGTCACCTATCCATTGAAAACCGAAAGTTTCTCGTTCAGAAACCTAAACCTGCATTCCTGTTCAGCTTTCCAGTCAAAGGAAAAAACCAGAAATTTTCCTCCGTGGTGGAGACGGGGGGAAAAGGGATTTTTTTCCGCAGCAGCTTTAGCTGCATCAAGTTTGTTCATGTTGTCTTGATGTGGTGAATGCCCTGGTGAAGCTGTTATTTGCTGTGCCTTGGCTCCCAGTGCCACCCAGGGGACAGCAATAACCGTCAGGTCCTCAGCCGCTGGCAACAGTGCCCCTGGCCCAGCTCTTTGAGAAAGGGAATATCCACATGGCCATTGACTGCTTTCTCCAGCAAACATCCTGTCTCCCCAAAGGGATTCATGCTAGTAAACCCAAAGCACGAATTTTAAGCTAGGATGCTCCCCAAGAAGGGCGCCATCCCATGCGACAGGGTGAGATTTGGGCTGAACTCATCCTGTATCAGCTACTGAAGTCACTCAGACAGGTCTGAGGTTCATGAAACCCCAGCCCCACAGCAGAGGTGTGCAAAAAGCATCCTCTATGTGATCTGTGCGTGGGGAATCATCTTCCCTCCCCATCCCTTTCACAGGGTAGCTATAAGCTGTTCCAGCACACACACAAAAATACCAAGAAAATTCATTGCAACTGCTGCTATCAGCCTGTTCAGCCCATTTTCACCCCCTGGGGTCTGCTCCCCACCATCCCTCTCCACCTCCACAGCACCAGCAATTTCCCTGGCATTCCAGTAAACAAATTTTCTGGTCATGTCTTGGTGCCCAGCCCAGCTCAGCATAAGGAGACGACGCTCTGGCATCCTGCCACAAGTAACTATCAATGCTGTCTGCTTTAAGGGTTGAGCAAGAAGCCTTTGTTTGGGCTCGCAGGCCATCTCCCCCTCGAAGGAGGCATTTCTCCGAGCAGACTGTGGAAGAGACAACTGCAGCACTTCAAAAGAAAAGTTCACGCATGGGTAAAGGCCCCTTAAAATGGGATTAAAAATTCACATTTTGTCCCTTTTTTTTTTTTTTTGACATTTCTAATCAAACCTATCCTGAGATAGACGTAAGAACGGGTTTAGCTCACTATTTGTCAGTGATAAGACCATCAATCATGGGAAGTCTTCGGTGGATATTTCTACTAAGCATTTTTTTTTAATTCCTGAAAAAACTCACCCTTATCTGAAACACTTACCTAAAGTCAAAAGTTCCCATGGAAAACTTAAAGTTCAAAGCTTTTCATTAAAAAAAAAAAAAAAAAAAAGAAATACAGTTCACAGCATTTCAACTGCTGTATATTCACCAGTTTTGCCTGAAGTCTGGCTACATCGTTTCTCCCCTCCACCAAAGTCCTAAGCCAAAACCTGGACAGCTTTAGCAGACCAAAAACCCCGCTTTAGCAGATCTGACTATGATGTCCAGAAGCTCAACGGAGTCGTCTTTGCTTTCTTGCCCCATCCTCCCCAGGGGAGCAAAGCCCTGTGTTACGCTGCCCTTTAAAGCCGTTATTTCCAGCGTGGGGCAGGACAGGCAGAGGGGGTGTCCCGGGGGATTTTGTGCTCAGCAGCAGGTAGGTGGCCTTTGATCCCACGCGCCACCCGGGGCAGAAGGGCTGGTGGATAAGACTCTGCGGAGACGGGCTCCGCAGCCATCCCTCCTTTCCTAATTCCCTTCTGAAGTGCTGGAGCCACTGTCACCTCTCATTAAAAGAAGCGAATGACCTGGTTTTAATTTCTTACCAGAGCGAACTGGATAATAATATTAATCCCAGCAGGGGGTGGCAAGAGAAGGCACCTCCTCGCTTCAAATGTTTGGACAAAAAATTTGCTCTCATTAGGGCAGAAGTCCAGGAGATGTCGCCTTTGTAGGGCTGGCGGGACGGCGCGCGACAGGGCTTTGTTGCATTTGAAGCGCTCCTCGTCTGCTCTGAGAGCGCCCAGGCTGTAATTGGGGCTGGGCAATGGTCAGGGGGAGAGAGGGAGAGATAAAAAGAGGAAAGAAATCTTCAGATCTCCCAGCGTCGCACAAAGACAGGTCTCCTCTGTAAATATATGTCCTGCTGCAAAGTATGCTACTGGTCAGCTGGCCCCATGTCCTCCCAAAAATCAGAAGCAATATAGTGAGCACCAGGCCATGGTTCTCCTTAGTGGTAAAGGCAGGGTCAAATCCTGCCTAGTGCTCAGGCTGATGGATGGTACCCACTGCTCTGGGAAAAGTGTTTGAGGTCACACCAGGAAAGCCTGGTACTGAAGACAAAAAGACTTATTCAGCTAGAAAGATCTGAGCTGGAAGGGGAGACCCATGGGAGAGACCCGGAGGTGTCCACAGGTTCTTTTTACCAATAAATGGGGAGAAAAAGGGGGGAGGGTGGAAGGCGGGGGAAAAGCACCTGACCACGCTATGTTCCTGTTTCTTCTTGGACAAATAGAAATTTTTCCCATCATTTTCAGGAGAACTTTTCCCCAGACTGGTTATTTATGTTTGCCTCTGGGTTTCTCCCTAGCATGCAGATGACAAAGATGCTGCAAAACCAGCCACGAACACGGTTCTGCTGCTGGGGGATTCCCAGTCTCAGGGACACTAAGAGGTGAGAAAAAGCTTATTTTTCCACAGCAACAGATATTTTTCTGCAGCTGGCCACATCCCCTGGGGAAAGGAGCTTAACTTGCAAGTTACCTGATAGCAAGTTCAAGGACCACAGCGTCTCTCCAAAGCCACACCAAGGTCCAGATCAACAGCATCCATAGCTGAAAGGAGGGATGTGATGGGAGTCACAGGAGAGCCAGGTCTCCTAAATCAGGGCTGCTACAGCCCACGGTCTCTGGGTATTGTGCAGATTGTGGACAGCTGATAGCAAGGCTTAGCACTGACTAAACATTGCCTCTACCTGAACCTGATACCACGAACAGAACATATTTTACGCAAACACCACTAACTGTAGGAAACCCACGTGCAGCAACCCAAACTTTCCTCCTAGCTCTACCATGCTTGGAAAAGGAGCACCAAGAAGCAAGAAGTGGTGTGAAAGGAGCAAAGAACTGGGAAAAAAACTGTCCAAATCAAGCAGAAAGTGATGGAAACACCAACCAACAGAGAAAAATAGTCCTTGTGCACCTTTCCTCCACCAGGAAGCATATTGTCAGCCAAAGAGACGCAAGTTCAGTTCAGCTTCTCATAAGCGGGGGAAATTAAATGAAAGTGTTCAATTAATTCCTCATTTATGGCCAAGTACTCAGTGTATTTCTTCTCTCATTCCCCAAATCACCCACTGTCAGTATGTTTAGAAACAGGTTGGAAATGAATGTTCTTCCTGTGGGTAGCTGTCAGAAAAAAAGGGATTTCTTTGGAGAGTCCCTTTTCCATTATTGTGTTATCATTACTGCTGTGCGAAACCACAAAGCTGCCCAGGATACACACGTTACTAAAGGCGCCTTATCCTGCTCCAGGTACCTAAACCCATGCCCTCAGGGAGCTTGTCTCACAAAACTCCACCAAGGACCTTGTGCACCAAGGTCAGTGCTGCTGTGATTGACTGTAAATAGCGGAGGCTGGGAGAGGTGACTGCAGAAGGGGAAGGTTGTATTCATTACCAATTTCAAGCTAGAGATGGCTCGTTAGAGGCGTGCCTTTCTTTAGCACATGACTTTTGCACAGAATACTTCCATATTTTGGTTATTGAAAGTTGTTTTCCAAGTAAAGAAATATAGCAGTGCCCTTCTGTAAGGTTGTTTCTTTTCAAAAGGAATTCGGAAAAAAAAGAAAACTCAGCCATGTTCCAAACGTTCCCTTTCAGCTTGAACCATTTTTTTAACACTTCTACGTACAAAAAGAGAAGTTATTCATTCACTCTTTAGTCTTCCCAAGTACTACAGAGATTGCCCCTCAGGTAAAACCAGGCACTTTAAAAATAAAACAGAAACACATGCTTTAACTCTCAGAAATCTGGTTAACAATCAACCCGCTGCAGATCTATTGAGGGTAACATGATGGGACAAACCTTGACTGTGACGGGACAAATGACAATTGTCATGTTATTTTCAGAAAGCTTCTTCTAAAATCAAGATCAAGCAGAGCCTCGGGAAACGGGATACAACCTTCGTTCAACCCTGAATTTTCTACAAGCAAATACCCTCCCCTCACCCATCCCCACTTCCAGTTTTACAGGAGAAAAGAAAAACAGAAAATTGAGCATTGGTGAACACTGAGCACAACCTCAGTGGTGCAGCACCTTGCCCAGTTAGTTAAACTGGGCAATTGCAAAATTAGACTGGGCAATTGCAACGCGTTGAAGTAACAAGCCAAGATGCAAGCAAGTACCAGTTGCAGTGCATAATCACCCCAGTTTATCCAAGTGAGTTTAACGGAGAGGTTGACTTCCCACAATCCCTCCCACCGTCCATCCTTGCCAGCACAGGCCCTGTGCACCATTTGGTCCTGGAGGAGCTGGATATGGCTGAGAGAGTTGCGGTTGTTCAGCCTGGAGAAGAGAAGGCTCCAGGGGGACCTTATAGCCACCTTCCAATATCTGAAAGGGCCTGTAAGGCGGCAAAGGAAGAAGTGTTCACAAGGGTTTGTAGCGATAGGACGAGGGGTAATGGTTTTAAGCTAGGAAAGGGTAGATTTAGGTTGGACATTAGGAAAATGTTCATTAATATGAGGGTGGTGGATCACTGAACAGGTTGCCCAGAGAGGTAGTGGAAGGCTCATCACTGGAGACATTCAAGGTCGGGCTTGATGGGGCTCTGAGTAACTTGACCTAGTTAGAGACGTCCCTGCTCATTGTAGGGGGGTTGGACTAGGTGACACTTAGAGGTCACTTCCAACCCAATACATTCTGTGATTCCATGATCTGCACCGGGGGAAGCGCTGAGTTGGCCCCTAAGTCTTGGCTTCCCATTCAGCTCTCCCTCCCTGCAAGTGCCGGCCAAGCTCTCTCCCTGCAACTTGGCTGCCTTGTCAGTAAAATGAGGATAATGAATGATTTTGCTTTTCCTCCTGAAGGGCTGCGATAGAGATAATTCAATTTAAGAAAACGACGACAAAAAGCATTTTTGAGAACGAAGTGGAACTAGAAAGCCATGGATCAAAAGTAATTGGTCAAAAAGTTATTGATGGAGGCCTTTCTTCCAAAACCACATTTGGATCAAAATCAGAACATTTTGCTAGAACTTGTCAATTTCTATGAATTTTTGAAGAGGGCTGAAGCGTTTGCCCCAACTTTCCAGAGGCAGGTCTGGAATGTTTAATTTCTTTTTGGATGTTATTTTGTTGGAGCATTTTGTTTAAAATATGTTAAAATATTTAATAACATATTACTACATATTAAATGTCATAAAGTATTTTATGATGTTAAATTTAAAATATGTATACGGAAGTCCAAACAAAATATTTTCTCATATTAAAACGTCAGGTTTTTATTTAGACAAATGGATTTTTTTTAAAAAGCACACTCAGGAAGCATTTGAGACTTCCAACAAACTTGTTTGCTTTTGTTCAGTTTTACTGCATGAAAAATGCTGGCTTCTAATTGCTTTTCAGAATATGAAAATTTCATTTAGTTGTTTTCAAGCTAAAAATTGCAATTCTCAATCAGTTCTCAAGGTACTGGATTTTCTCAGACTCTTTCTTTCCCCTCAGAAGGAAAGGAGAAAGAAAAGACACTCATTTCCATCACCATTTTTGAGTTATCAATTAAGGAATAAACTTGTGGCATTTGATAGAAAAGACTCAGCTTCTGGCAAGCTGAGAAAGTGAAACCGGTGACAAACATTTTTCTTAAAGAGCCAAAAATTTGCAAATGCGCCCTGGATCCTACGGAGCATCAAAGCCATTCTACCTTTCTGGGGTGGTAGGCAATACATCTTGGTCCTCAATCAGTAACGTGTTGACTTGGCAGCTCCCGTCGTTACCTGTGGGAAGGAAAAAGAATAAAACCTCCTTGTTGGATGTTCTTCTTAAGCTTGGGAAAAAGAGAAAGAAGAAAAAAGGAATACCCTTGTGTTACAGCTTCCCAGCATCTTCTTCTGTTAAAGACTGTTTCTGTGGGAGCTAATGGGCAGAAGGCAGGTGACAGTCCTCAGTTCATAACAGATAGTTATGAGCTATCTCTACAGCTGCAGACAACCCACTTGGTGGCTTGGTGGGGTTACAGCTTGCACATGGGGGAGAATGTGCATTAACGTGACATGTGTGGTGGTGAAAGCCCTCCCACAAACCTCTGGCTGCAAGATCGTGGTGCTGTTTTCAATCCCTTATCTAATGCCAATGAAACCGAGAAGACAGATAAAAAATGCAACAGCTATTCCCTTGTACTAGCATGAGTGGCCTGCTCATGGGTAAGATTTCACAGAAATGAAAGGCAAACTTTGCTCCTAAACACCCCCCAAATGCACAGTCTTTCTATAGAATCACAGAATATATCAGTTCAGAAGGAACTTGGGGATGTCTTTAGTCCAACCTCCTGCTCAAAGCAAGGCCCGCACTGAATTCAGACTGGACTGCTCAGGGCTTTGTCCAGTCGGTCCTTGAACATCTCCAAGGATGGAGACCTCATGACCTCCCTGGGTCCTCTGCTCTGTCCAGCAAAAAGCTACAAAACCACCACTCCCTTCCCCAACACAGTCATAGTCGTACACGGTTTTCCTCCCCTTTTTTTTTTTTTGGTGCATTCTTTTGTCTGGTTGGGATTGTCAGATCCCCAGACCACCAAGTACCACATGACATCACACTCTACATCTCTTTTTCGGGATGGAGAACAAATCTGGCAACAGCACTCTACTTTCACCCAGTCTAGGGGGCTTCAGTACTTCCCAGCTGATGATTCAGCCACCAAGCAAAACAAAGGACATGATGCGATGGTGGGGTCACCTCTCATCTTCTGCCAACACCGCTATTAAGTCAGTTCACATGACGTGTGCCTCATCCAGAGTACATAGTGAAGTTTTTATTGGCGTGAATCTGGTCTGCCTGCATTACTCATCCACCAGCGGAGCTACAAGGCATTCCCTGATGGAGTCACCGCGTACAAGTAAACTTCTTATTCCATTATTGACTGTTGGGTTTATGGCACCAACAAGAGAAGCTGTTTCAAAAAAATGTTCCAGTGACTTCATAGCAGCAGCAGTCAGGGCTGTGCTGGGAGGACCCATGCTACAAGAGCACAATTCCCACTCTCCCTCTCTCGGTCCCTCAGCTGGAGTCACGACCTTACTTCCCTTTTCCACAACCAGGCTTGCAATGCTGTTTGAGGACTTCAGCCTCAGCTGGGGAAAGTCCAGCCCTCTCCCACCAAGCGGCTGACTAATGCTGGCATCCCCACTCTGCTGCTGTTTCTCATGACATGTCTTGTTCTCTGGGATAGACCTGTTGCTGTGTGTTCATACAGCACCGAGAACCTCTAGAAATTGTGATATTGTTTAAAAAAAGAAATATATATATATATATATATACACATATTGAAAAAAGGCAGGATAGTCATATCCCTGTGCTTTCAGGCAACTCCCTTACCTGTTGTTCCTGACCTTCTCTGGAAAAAATCTGTCTGCTACCTGGAAAAGGAGACCAAGCCTCAGATGCAGCAAGTGGAGGCTAGGAGAAGGAGGAGCCTCGTTAAAGTGCGGAACTGGACTCCAGAACCAAAGAAAACCCAAGTGGCAGCTTCCCAGTGACTCTATCCTGAGATAGCGCATCTCAGACTCCACAGAAAGCTGCTGCCTTGAGCCTAGTTAAAATAAGAGGGAGATTATTAGGCCAAACAGTTCACGAGGCTCTCCACCTTAGATGTGGGGTGGGGGAAAGAAAGATGAAGGTTTCTATTGAATGAGTTTAGAGTGGAGACCTCTGTAATGTTTCTGAGGGTTTGAAATGAGGACAGTAGCCCCAGCTGATGAGCTATTGGTGAGCAGAATGCAGGCAAACGCCTCAAGCTTCCAAGGAAAGGCTGTTTCTCTTGGGATCCTGGTTGCAGAAATAACAGCATCCAGGGCCAGGGTGTCGGTAACACATGTTGGGGTGGGTGAGTGGGTGTTTACACTGGATATAAATGATCCTCACAGTTTGGGCTGGAGGTTTGATTGCCTGACAGTTCTACCATACCTATGGCTCGAGTGCACAAGTTCTTGAATGTTTTCATTATTTTTTCATTTGTAATTTTATTTCATAATAGTAACAAGACACCCTAGGGCAATGTGTTTCCCGGGGATTATTGCCTTCAGCTTTTTGCTTTATGACACATGCCATAATCGCCAAGAAATGTACAACTTGTCATATCTCATTACTTAAATGTGCATTATATATTCATGTATTAGGCGTGATGGATAGACCAGGGCCATAAAATTATATGGACATTTGGTGGCAAAAGTTAGTTTGTGCAAGCAGTTCCCGAGAATGGCTTGCAGCTGCTCTAGCTCAGCTTGGACCCATCCTCAACTTCAGAGCTCTTACAAGTTGTTTTCACTTTTACTTTGCCCACAGAGCCAATGCAGAAGGTGTATGAACTAATTCTGTGGTCTCACGCTCCTCCGCCTCCCCCTTAGCTTGGCAAGGTTCACCCTGCCTGCAGACACAGCCAAGAAACACCCCCCAGGCAAGCTCAGCCCTGGGGTGACTCACGAGAGTCCCCTGAGGACTTGCAAAAAGCAAGTCCCAAGTCAGGTTTCTTCCACCTTTTACTACTCACTGCCTATAAATAACCATTCACAAGACTTCCTGGAGACCCATGGTGTGGATAAGGAAAGAGAACACAGAACTTGGGGCATGAGCTGCTTTCTTCCAGGGGAAGGTGTCGTTCTGGATTTATTTTACAGTTTCACTCAGTCTGAGCATCTGGCATAGGAAGCCAAATGTCTGAAAACAGGGGTCAAATGTAAACCCTGGCTCTCGGTCAGCTGCCAAGGGACAGGAGAGCAGGAGTCAGTAGGTGACCCACAGGTGTGCTCTGCAGGTAATATTCTCCTTGGCCAACAAGGTTGGGTGAGATGAGCGGGACCCACGTTCAGAGTGGCCTCGCAAAAACTCTCATCACTCCAGGATGCTTCAACCAGAGCTGCTGCACCACAGCCAAGAAGGGCTGCTGGTTGCGAGCTCTTCCCTGGTGCTTGCAGGGACTCAAACAGGAGGCCATTCATGGGGATCCAGTCATTCCCAGCAGCTGTACTGGCACTGGCTTCCAGCACTCCGCTGCCCTCAGCATAATGGGAAGTTATGTCACCCCCGAGGGCCGAGTCAATGGACAGATTCTGACGCCTTTTCTCAGCAGCACACAAAGCTGAGGTTACAGCTGCCTGCAGTCTGATAACTCGGGAGAACATCAGCACTCAGCTAAGCACAGAATGAAGGTCAAGTGGATGAAGAGCACTTTGGTACAACTCCAACACGCAAACGAGAGGTTTCTGACCTACCAACTTACAAAAGAATCAAGATGAAGCTGAAGATTATGTAGAGACAGCAGGCTAGAGAGGACGTCTCCGGAAGGCTGGGGTGTAGATAGTCCTCCATTACAATGGGCCCAAATCCTTTCTTGGTTGGACTGATCTTAAGGGTCTTTTCCAACCTAAATGAGTCTATGGTTCTTGAGATGTTGGTCGATCTAAGGGACTGCATGAGCAAGCGGGAGAAATCCCTCACACATATCTGACTGTAAAAGGCAGCTATGAGATGCTGTAGAAGACACTCACGAGCCTTTGCCATACAACTGCAAGTGCCTTTCTCTGGCTGGGAACACTCACAATAAGGCTCTGAGACCTGGACCCCCAGGAAGAGCGTTACCAAGAGGTAGATTGGGATTCATGGTTTGTCTGGCAGACTCCATCGCAGTGCAAGTCTTGTACTTGGCTCTGAATGACAGTTCTGTGCCAGCCTGGGCAGCACACACAACTGCAGGCTGGTCTTCCAGCCCAGTCCATCCTGGAGGTTTCCCAGGACCACGGGGACACTCAGTCCCCACTCAGGCTAGGATGAAGATTTATTTTTTTGTTTGGCTGGAGAGAGCCTGCGCTTAACCACAAAGCCTAGAAGAATCCATGACCTAGCCCTTTAGATATACACAAGCACGAAAAATTCACAACAAGACTTTTCATCTCCAGGGATGTTCATCTTACCTGAGTCCTGGAACAACGTCACAGGGGCAGAGCTTTCCTTTCTTCGGCGAGCATTGGTGATAAGGCTCGTGTCAGGTTTTCCATGTGTTGTGCCTTTAAGCTCATTATACTTCTGTCTCAATTTCCAAACAGCAGCCTTTTTGTTCTCCAGGCTGCTGCAACTTGCAGATACGTGCACCATGCCCTCTTTTGCAGAGAGATTTTTGGTGTTTAATCTTTCTTGCTGTTCTCCATAACCTAAAATCAAAGACATTTAGGTTAAAAATACATGCCTGAGATGGTTTTTTTTCCAGACCACCTCTTGCCCCTGCAGAAACCAAAGGTACTTTCTCAGTTGAGCAGGATCAGCCTCCCCCAGGTAACAAAGGCAATTTATTAAGACATAAACTAGAATTATGCACAGTCAAATGCTCCTCTTGGATATACAGAGACAAATCTTTTTTGCTGCTATCCTCAGATAGACACTCTGCAAATAAAGTTCCTACATCACTTCTGCTATACCTGCTCACACTCAAGTTTCACTTTATTCTCTGCTCGAGAGCAGCTAAACATAAATCTCTGTCTTCCCAGTAGCTTCTAAAGGTTTTTTCTCCTTGCCAAGTTTCCTCCCAGCTCCCAGAGGGCAAACAGCAGCCACACAGCCCCTTTTGTGCTCCAGGGCTCGGCTAACAGGCCCCACCTGGGCTGGCAGGCAGGAGGGGTGCCCTCGGCCATGCTTGGAGGGCTGGCACACACATCAAAGCGGGCTTTGAAAGGGAGCTGCTGCTGGGTCTCCGACGGCAAGGGCACCTCACCAAGCCCCAGCGCTGCAAAGGAGGAGGGGATCTGCAGGGCAGGGGCTTGGGCAGCTCACAGGTACCTGGGTTTGGGGCGCTGGAGGCTCCTGGGGAGATGCTGCTTGCAGGTGGGAGCCAGGGCATAAGAGATCAGCCTCGGAGGGGAAAGCTGGGTTCGCTGTGTTTCGGTTTGAAAAGCACAAAATACAGACCTGAGTCTCACCGCGTTCACTGTCTGAGGGATGAAAATCAGACCCCACAGCTTTAAAAATGGGACTTCCTCACCCCTGTTCTCTCCAGGATGTAAAGGCACAAGGTGTGAACAGGACCCAGCTCCTCACCACATCACCAAAACCTCCCCATTCCCTCTGCTTTGCCTGGGGAAGGGGACACGCAAGTGTCCCTGTATTGTAAAATCGGCGAGAGCCTCCGAGGTGCTGCTGACAGCAGTTAAAACCAGCTTGAGGGCTGGTACTGCACCCTATTCTGCTCTTAAAGGGCAGCATCTTCCAGGGGAGGAATGAAAACACCACCCAGGACCCCACAACATCTGAAGCCCTGACAGCTCCTGCTCCGCAGCCTGGAGGGCTCAGACAGGGCTCAGTGTGGTGGACACAGGGTCCCCTGTGCTGGGGGGGGGGGGGGGCTTGGCCACATCTGTTGGCTGCTGGGCCAGTGGCTCTGCATGGTGATGGCCACCAGGGTCTGTCCTAGGCCCTAAAACTCTTCTGGGGGTCACACAGCAAGTTAGTGAAATCCTGTAGTCACCTGGGGACAGGTTCAGGTAATGGAGAAAGAATAAAAAAGAAAACCAACCCCCCCCAAAAAACCCCAAATGGGTGAGAAGAGTAAATCCTTTGCAATGGCTTCTCTTCTGCTTGCTTTCTCTCAGCTTCCCCCCCCCCCTTATTGCACTGATCCTTTGTGTTTTTTCTTTCAGTCTCTTGACTTTTCTGTATCACTTTCTCTGAAAGTGAAAAGCTCTCTCCTTTTCTTTCTTTTTTTTCCTCCTTTTTCTGCACTTGTATTTTCACTTTGCAAACCACGGCCCACGTCTCATTTACATCTTACCCAGCATGTGTATCCGCTGTTTGTGCAGTGTCATGGTCTAGGTTGTGGTTCGCATGCGTTCTTGATGTGCTCCCATTTCTTGTCTCTTTTTGGAGGAAAAAAAAAAAATACATTTAGTTTTCCTTAGGGGTGCCTTCGTATTAAAAAAATCCCCCACACTTTAAAGTCTCATCTAATTCCTTTTCTCTCTGCCATGTCAGGCCCTGGACACTGCAAGGGGACACACAGGGACCACAGTCCCAGTGCATGGCAGTGCAGCACCACTGCCCATTCCTGTCCTAAGTAGACCAGTGCTGGGAAAAAAAGAGACCAAGATCTCAAGCACCTCCAGACAGGTCTGCAGAGGATGGGATGACAACATGTTTCATCCTCTCCTGCAGCATCTTCTCCCCCTGCCCGGCTATTTGGGGCTGCTGTAAGAGGCAGTAGCGTTTCAGGCTGCTGGCAGACTCAGGAAGCCTTCACTCACACTTCCATCATGCTCCCAGCTCTGACAGGAATGTATTTATTTATAAATGAAAAAATGAGGCTGTGGTCTCATGTCTGGGATGAAGCAGGTCCTGACAAGTCATGCAAAATGGTTCCTGTTCCTGCAGGGACCAGAAGAACATCATCCAGCCCAAAGCTCTGCTAGCAGATGGACTAGCTTCAGAAAGACACTTTGGGAACATACCCTGGGAAGAGCAGGGTATTTTTGGTTTCCAAAAGGTCCTTATGTGTTACGATGAAGGGGGAGAGCGAAGAGGAAGGTGAGCAAAGTGTGCCATGCACTGTTCTTCCAGCACCCTTGAAAACATGTGGTGATTCTCCAGCCCCCCTGCTTTCCCTTGCGTTTCACAAGGTTCTCCATGGAGAGAGAACCCTCCATCAATCCCAAGAGTTACACAAAGTCCCCTCCCTTTACAAATATCCCTCTGTCTCCTGAGCTTGCCTCTCAGTTTCCTCCGTTTCTTGTGTCGAGGCGACACTCACGCAGCGATGCTGCAGAGCTGGGCCCTGGCCCCCACGCAGTCTCACTGCCTCCCTCTCGGCTCCGTTGGCATGAGCAGCACCAGGTTCCTTGGGTGTGCACCACCAAAACGTAGTGCTTCTCCTCTTGAACGTCTCAAAACGCATTTAAAATAAAACCAAGGAGTATTCTGAAACAAACACCCTGCTTCAATTATTCTCCAAACTGAGATTCCTTGCTCGGGGAAAACCTTCTCCCAGACCGGGAAACGACCCAGTGGGAGGTGTAAGTGCACATTGGCCGTGCCTGGGGGCTGCAAGCCAGGTGTGTTTCCCACCAAACCGTGGGAAAACCACCCCAAGCCAGCTGTTCCTGCTGTGGCCCAGCCCACGCGAGACACGGGGTGACAGGGACGAGGTGCTGCCGGGTGGCTGAGCCCCCCCCCCCCCCAGGGCGCGGGTGAGCTGCTGCCGGGAGCGATCGCCCCCGCCCCGGGTGGGGGGACCGGAGGGGACGGGAGAGCAGGACCCGAGCATTCCCGGTGCCGGGAGCCGCTAGAGGGCAATAGCGCTATGTCCCACGGCGGCAGCGGCTGAGAGCCGGCCGGGGCCGGGGGGCTGCCGGGGGGCAGCGAGGGATGCGCAGGGGCTGCTCGGGTGGCCGCAGGGACACATCGGGGCGTCTTTTTTTCCTGAAGATCAAAAATAAAACCCCTTTCTGCTCGGTTGAAGCGCTGTAGGAGGGGAAGGGGAAGGGGGGAAGGCACCTTTAGCATCCACGCAGCTTCCAGGCCATTGCAGGCGCTCACAGGCTGCTGCAGTTCAGAGCCCCTCCAACGCAAAGCGGAGGGGTATAGCCCCAGGTGAGCCGCCTTTTATCCCCTACTGATTAGGCTAATTTAGGGAAAACCTGTTCCTGCCCAAGAGAGGCAGGTGTCAGCCGTTGGTTTCCATCTAGCTGGAAATATTAGAGCCCCTCTCCCTGGTGTGCCTCTAATTTTCATGGGGATGCATTTCCTTGCTCCCACAACCACCCCGGTCACCCTTCCATGGGTTGTTCCCTTTGCTCCAGGCCTGGAAGCTGGTTGCTCCCAAGTATGACCCTTTGCTCTCAGCGATCCTTTGGGGAGGGGGGTCTGCTCTGCTGCTTCCCCGCCACCACATCCTCGTGGGCACAGAGGGGCTCGCGGGAGGAGCCACCCCAGCCCTGCCAGCTTTGTGCCTCGCCAGTCCCCAGCTCCGTCCCCCGCTCTGGGTGCTTCCCCCGGGTGCCACCAGCCCCTCCGTTTATCAGGCCTTGGTGGTGGGAGATAGGGAGGGAGGCCGATAAGACCTCAAGTGGCAGCGTGCTGTAAACATTCCCACTGGTGCTGTTAGATTAGAGTGCTGGGAAAATGCCTCCAGCCCCCCGGCCCACCAGCGCGGCCGGCTGGGCCTGGGGGGCTGCAGAGCTGTTGAAAAGCCATGTAGGAGCTGAAGTGCCTCGCTGGCAGGCTGCAGGGCTGGCTGCTGCCTCCCAGGGTCCCAGAGCTTGTCAGGGGTCTGACCAGCAGCCCTAGGAAGTCTGTTTTGGTATCCGACTGTGCACTCAGTCTCCATCTGCATCCATAGGCTTCACTGCCTTTTTTTCCCAGCTGGTAAGAAAACTCACTTCTCCCTCCCTCTGCCTCCCAGGCCACTGGTGGTGAGAGGTCTCGGCTGGCTGGAAGCACACTGCTTGTGTGGTTTAGCATTTTGCAGGAGCGCTGCTCTCCACACAGACCTCTCTTTGCACGTATGTGAAGGACTGGTACAGAGTGAAAGGCCATGGTCCTCCTTTCATAATGATCTGTATCCATTTTAAACCCATTTGCCACCAGTAAAAACAGCCAATCACAATAAGGTTTAGCAGACTGCACTCTGCTTACTATAATTTGACGGGGAGTGGGGAGTGCAAACCCTTCAAGCAACTTGTCGTCAAGGAAAAGAGGCTCTTTCTTTGCATCAGCTCAACTCAAGCTGAGACCCGGTCATCTACCTCGCACCTGGCACTAGATTTATCTAGATTTAGGTCTGGAAATGCAGACGGTTGTCAGGGTTCCTCGTAGGGGCTTTGCAAAATGAGGCTTATCAGCAGAGACATCCTCAGCTGGGACACACTATCAGCAGTGCTGCTGCTGGAGCCAGCAGTGGAGTGCCCAAACAGAAAACCCATCCACCTTGCACCTCAAGACCATGCAACTTGCAAGTTTCAAAGCCAGGTGGTTGCAGGGTTCACAGAAACCTGACACAGTTCATAAGTGTCTCCAAAAAAAAAAAAAAAAAAAAAAGCCTTGGTAGGTGTCAAAACAGAAGAGCATTACCTGGCACTGGAACAGCACTGTCCTCTCATGAACCCCTGACTCATCCAGACGGGTCCACAGATCAGAGGGAACCTGCCCTGGGATGCTTTTCCCATTCAAACTGAAGAATTTTGAATGCCACCTTTGAATTTTCTGCTCCCTTTTCAGGGGTTGAATCCAGCTCCCCCAAAAGACAGCACTGGGATGGAGGGCCTTACTCTGAAGTGATACTGCTGTAAACGGGAGCAGATCAGATCCAGTCCTTGCAGGCAAGGATAAGGCTACAGCAGCACATGGGATGTACAGGGTGGCATGTGTCACCGGAGACGACCGGTCCTGGCACAGCAGTGGCCTCTGGAGGAAGAGTGCAGCCTCCCCTGCCAGCAGCGGGCAAGGGGGCACAGCCTCATGTCCCTCTTCCCAGGCAGACAGAGCCGGGGCTAAGAAACAGCTCCAAATGGAGCTGGCAGGACAAAAAGCCAAATGAAAAATCTATCCATGGGGTTGGTACCACAGAAGCCAGGAGAAATGGGCACTCACAAAGGAAGGAGAGGGGACCGCACCCCTGCAGAGCCCATGGTACCTGTGGCCTCTGTGGGGCCCCACAGTACAGTCTGAGTCACAGCTTATAAATCCTCAAGCACTGGGCCCGATGCATCTGTGCTGGGGAAGAGAGGTGGGAAACAGTCTCCTGTTCTCCCTCCCATCCTGATGCATGTTTCCAGGGACCAGGGATTGATCCAGACATGGTGTCACCTTTTCTTGTGCAGCAAACCAACATGAAGAGGTGACAACGTGGCCAGGTGATAACTGGGGTACAGGAGCAGCACTGGCTCTGCTGGCAAGAGTTACGTGGAAGGAGAGGACATGATCTCAACATCCCCACAAGAAGTGGACACGGTTTGCCTTGTCCGGTATCAAGCAGCATCCCTCTCTCCTACCCGCATTTCTGTGTGTCCCTCCTGACTTGCTGAGGATCAGCATCAGCCTGGACCTTCATCTCCAAGGGGTGAAAAAGGAGCAGATCTTCTGCTTGACAAAAGCTCTCTGTCCACCTGTTCTTCTTCTCTTTAGCCTGAGAAGGACCTGAAACACTCCTAGGTTCAGGCATATCCACCAGCAGTGAAAGATAAGCGCTCAGCAGAGCAGTCGCAGCTGCCTTTCCATGCCGCTCGGAGGCAACCTTCCCTCCTGCTCACATTCCTCAGCATCTCCTTGGCCTTCAGGCAGCTTTCAAAGCTCACAGACAGGCAACACCGAGTCATGAGAACCTCCCACTCCCACTTTCTCCCTAGTATTTCCACAGTGAGTAAATCTCCATCCTTTTAGGGCTCTCAGATCTATTATTTTTACATTTGCAGTGGATTCCCTGGCCCTGTTATTAATGAAAACCTCCAGGAAAGCTCCTCAAATACAGCTTTGACTTTCTGCCCAGGACCTGTGGACAAGGGAGAAAAAAAAAAAAAAAAAAAAGGCAACATTAATAAAGCAGGAGGTTTCTATTAAGTCTGAGGGACTGGACGCTCTGGCTTTCTTGGATGCTGAAATCCTCTAGTGCAGGATAAATCTTACACACTTCATTTTCCCAATCTCTCCTTCGATATATTTTAAGAGAACGTTGCTAGTATCAGAGCAAATAGTGTCCTAACTGCGAACGTGGGGTCTGCAGTGTGGCATGGGGTCAACCTGTGGGCTGTGGCATCCTCCACTGTGGTCTGCTTGTGGTCTCGGCCCTCTCTCTGTAACAAGGGGATTGAGATCGGAGAGGTTTTAATTAGCCGTGAATACAAATAACAAGCCGTTCCTCAGAGGCTGGGGAAGGAAGCGGGTGAGCTAACGTTACGGAGATGTGCACTAAGTCACAAACTGTGCCAGTCAATGAGCTCTGTAACCAACACCACCTTCGTGTGAGCAAACCTCCCCCAGCCCTCCTTCCTTCTAGCTGGACGCGTTTCCCATCCGCCTGCGAGGGAACTCTCCATTTGTGGGCTCTGCTGTCTTCTTTGCACAGCACCTGCTTTTTATAACTCTCAGACCCTCCTAAAGATGCTGGATTTTCTTGGTAAAAAGCTGTTATCGGGAAGCGCGCATGCCAGCTTTCTCTGCAGAAGAAAAGGGAGCGAGCCCACAGGGTCCTGTGAGCCCAAGGTCAGGCTGGGAGATGACTTGACTTTGCTTTTACGCCTTCCACTGCTTCACGGCGTACACTGACTGGGAGATAAATGCAGCGGCAGCAGTGCAGGCGGGTGAGGGAGCGCCTTGGCATCTCCTTTCGGCACCAACAGCTCAACACAGCCACCAGCCTGCGTGGATGCCGTGAGCATAACTGCAAGGGTCACGTTTCACTTGTGTCTTGGCACCTCTTTCACCGTGGATTGCTGTGCATTGCTGGGGATGGGGCTGCCGTGCTTGCAGCAGGCGTGAAGAACTGATTGCTGCCTCAGGCTGCTTTGGGAAGTCGATACAAAGGACTCTGCTAGGCAGAAGGCTTCCTTGGGAGCAGGAGCTTGTGCGTTCTTCGCAGTTGCTCATGCTGGGGGTTTAAACCCGGCAGGACTCTTAGGTGATGTTAGTAGGTTAGAAGGGCCATCTTCTCCAGCTGAATTTTCCTCTAGCGGAAAGACGCATCCAGGAAGAGCGCTGGGGCGGGCAGTTTTAGGTCTTGGATGGAGATGAGGCATTTTAGGCCTGGAGCAGTGTGGACGTGATCCATTGCTAGGACTACCATGGATGCTGATATTTTTTGGTGGTGCCAGAGTAGAAAAACTGCCTTTCTCCTGCCTGAAAAATGCCAGGCCAGTCCCCATCTGCAGAGGCAGCAGAGTTCAGCCAACGTTAAGGCAGGAGCCTTGGACTCGGTGTCCTGATGCTGACACACATGCAACCAGCGCCCCCTGCAAGGAGTGATGAATGCGAGAAGGGGATGACCTGGATTCAAATTCATAGGATCCAGTGTAGCTTAGAAGGCAGTTGTGGGGCTTGAGAAGCCAACTGCGAAGGGCTCTGGCCCAAAGTCGGGAACGCAGGGCTGGAAAGCACCATTTGGACGAGAGGCACCCATCCACTGGCAGTTCCGAGCAGCCAAAAGAGGGCTATTTTGGACTAGCTGCCCAGTTCAGAGGCCACCTAGTCTGCAAACACATCCCAACCCTCTCTACAAGATCACGGCACACAAAGCTGATTTAAATCTCGCTTTGAAAGCCAGAGCGGCCCTGCCTCGTGACGTGCTGCCATTGTCCTGTGTAACAGCAAGAAAGCAAGGGGTAATGGCCTCCTTTCGGATACAGAGGTTAGAAGGGCCATCTTCTCCAGCTGAAGTTTCCCCCAGCAGAAAGATGCATCCAGGAAGAGCGCTGGGACAGGCAGTTTTAGCTCTGGGATGGAGATGAGGCATTCTAGGCCTGGAGCAGTGTGGACGTGATCCGTTGCTAGGACTACCAAAATAGCAACAGGGTCCTGCTGCTCCCTCTCCAGCCAGGACCCGGCCATTAAAATGCCAAAAAGGTTGGGTGGGTGGAGTCCAAACCCCTCGGGGCCTCCTCAGAAAAACCTTTGCCCGCGTTTCTAACCCAATACCCGAAATGTCCCTGCATTAGGAGTGGACACAGGGGAGCGATCGTCAGGGAAGGGGCCCTCAGCCCCCCCAACCCTCCTCTTCCTCCCACAGGAGGGTACCTTTAAGGCCACTGGCCAATGGCCAGAGTAGCCACATCCAGTCATTTGCATAGCCAGAGCATTTGTGATGCCATCACGTGGGACCCAGGGACCCACAGTTGCTGAGCTTGCTGGCCCTTGAGTGCTTGCCACGATGGCGATGGCTGGCAAGAAGAGACGCCAAAGCAGCAAAGCAAGTGGTGGCCCAGCTCTGCCTGGGCAAGGAGAGGAGCAAGAGCCGGAGGTGCGGCGGAAGCGGCAGCACCTGAGGGGAGCCATCTTCAGCCACACGGCAGCGCCAACCATTGTCCCTGTGGCTGATGGTGTGGAGCCGATGGAGGTGGATCCACCTGAGAAGGAGGAGGTGGAACCGATGGAGGTGGATCCACCTGAGGATGAGGAGGAGCGGATGGAGGTGGATCCACCTGCAGGAGGATGAGGAGGAGCGGATGGAGGTCGATCCACCTGCAGGAGGGCTCCCCTGGCACCACTACATCGTGCCAGGGCTCCCCCCCTCAGCACCAGCGCAGCAGTGCCATTGGGGTGCCTGGCCAGCACCCTACCAGCAGCCTGGACGCCGCAGCTGGCAGTAGCTGGGAGGCCAACCCTCTGCACCTGGCCAGCCTGCAGGCTCCCATGTTCCATCTCCACGGCATCAGCAATGGTTTTGTTGATGGCCACGGGTCCTGTGAGACTTTCCTTCCCATCCCCCAGCCCCTCCCCTACCCCCATCCCTTCTGAAGGGGTGCCATCTCCTCTGCTCCAAGCCCCAAGAACAGGGGATGAGACAACATGGCTTCTGCCGGGCTGCTGCACCACGAGAAGTCCCTCACAGAGGTCCCTGGAGCCTGGAGGTGGGGTTTCTTCGGCCTGAGGATGAGAAGGCTGCTCGACAGCAGGCTGGAGGTGAAGCTAGAAGCTCCGCGGCAGCGACTGAATGACAGCAACAGGTCAAGAAGAGACATCGGAGAGGCAGACTTTCCTCTGGAGAAGCTGATGGCCGCAGGCCTGCCAGGAAGAAGGGCTGACCTTCAGCATTAAGGCCCCTTCTAGCTGCTTCGCTAGTTCTCGTCAAGATTGGACAAGAATTAATTTTAAGAAAAAACAACAATAAAAGTAGAAAGTAACAGTAAAAAGCCTTCCCGCTCTCTTATTGGGCACTTTGGCAACAGTGTCTGCACTCCTGTCCCGGCCTCCCCGGCCCAGCAAAGGCCCAGGCGCGAGGGCTGCAGGCCCAGCCCCAGGCCTCCAGGATGGCGAGGTGCCAGGGTACAGGAGGGCAGGCCGAGCGACCTGCCTCTGGGCATGAGGGTGCTGAGAGCCAGGGACGGGTTGTCCCCTCCCCTCCCCTCCCCTGTGGAAGAGTTCAAGGCCAGGCTGGCTGGGGCTTCGAGAAACCTGGTCTGGCAAAAGTTCCCCTGCCCACAGCGGGGGCACGGACTAGGTGGTCTTTAAAGGCCCCGTCCAACCCCAGCCCTTCTACAGGTCTGTGATCCTATGAGGCCGTCTTCTCCTCGTTTGCCTGAAAAAGTCAGCAGAGGAGCAACGCTTTCTTCCTCCCTTCCCTTTCTTTCTCTATACCGAAACCAAACCACCCTCCCCCTCCTCCCTCAGCCCTTCATAAAGACCAAAGGTTGAGAATTGAAGCAAAACTAGGATTTTTATGTACCAAAGGCTATAAGGATCTGCTTGCTTTGGGATTAAAAGGATCTGTTTGCTTTAGGATTAAAATGCTATGATTCTCTTCTTAAAAGGATCCTCCTTTTAGGATTAAATCCTGTAAGATATATTAGCTTCAGCATTAAAGCAAAGTTAGGATTTTTGGATACCAAAGACTCTTCTCCTCTTTCATCTGCTTCATACAGAGCAAAGGCCAAGAATTAAAGCAAAATTAGAAAGCGCAATGTTTTTCTGTCTTCCAAAGACACTTTGTAACCGTTTGCATGGCATGTGCCCCTTGTGTACTGGTGGGGCCCCGGAGCTTCCAAGCAGGTGCAGTGCCTTCTGCTGCCATGTGGCACACATCCGCATTTTCATCGGGACTTTCCCTCTTGCTGCTTCTCATGTCGTCTGGAGATACCAGGCCACAAAATTGCAGCAGAACTATTTCTTAACTCGTCCTGCTATTACAACAGAGTTCTTCAACGGTGTTTCTGGAGTAGACATGTCATTTCTCTAGAGAGTATGGGCTTAGCAGCATGATCAATGGCTATTTGATAACTAAGGTGGTTGGTCTGTGAGGTTCCATGGAAAAAAGTTGCCTCCTTTTGTTACTTCCTGAAACCTGTGCTCTGCCTGAGGTAGGTAACCTTTAAAACCTTCAGGAGCTCTATGGGTTTCAAGGTCCTTGGTGAGGTCAGAGGCTAAGGATTAAAGAATAAAAACCATTACCTCTGTGGTGTGTGGAGACCTCAGATGGTTCATCTCAGACTGGTGGTCCCCTGCCACTCCCAGCTGCTGCTGCAGGATCATCATCTCAGTTCAAGTTCTATAACGCTGACAACAGGAACAGCTGTCATCCACTTTCTTGACCTTGATCGATAGTGTCCCAATCTCAGCGTTCAATGGCATAAATTATTTATCTCTAATTGGATTGGATGCTTTCTTGGTCCCAGTGAATCAATTAATGAGTATTTGCCATCAGAGTTCTTGGTGCCCTCCAGAGAGACTTGTCACAGCAGCACCAGTGGAAACTGGTGCTGAAAATGTTAGGAGGAGCAGAAGGGAAATCTCTTGGGGTTTTTTTTTCTTTGGAGGACAAGTTTGGTTGAAACGGCTGTCAGGTATCTAATCTGGAAGAGGAGCAGCTTAAAACCTTTGTTCTCACTACAAAACGTCTGCTTGAAAACCAAAGCTCCTTGAGATCCACATGAAATGTGCAGAAGTCTTAAGTCAGCATTGTCCACTCTGCATCTCCATCACTTGCCTCTTCTGCCTGTAAATAATTGTCCACTCCTGCTATTATAACATCAAGCTATTTTTCAAGGGCAGCAGCCATCTGTCCTATAACTCTCAACATGCCTGGGGTTGATGATCAGTGCAAGGATACCCTCACACTGATATGCTGTTGGGTAGCAGTGATCCACTGCCTACCAGCAGCTGCCTTTGATAATGAAGGATTTTGAGAACTTAAATGTTCTCATTTTAAGCTCTGACAATATTTAAGCATGTGTTAATGGCTTAAAGAAGCAGCCCACTAGAGAAAGTCTCATTTGTCAGGAGCAGTTCCTCTAAATTTCATAACTGAATTCAGACAACCCAGAACGGAGCAAGTTCTAGCGAAGACAGGAGCGCTGATGGATGGTTTGCACTAGCTGCTAAAATGGTCCTTTGAAAGCTCCTTGAGCTGAGGTTCTGCAGGTCAGCGTCACTGACTCCTGAGTAGAAGCAAGGCAGCTTGAAGAAGGCTGAACCGGATTTCTGAACTATTGTGCAGAGCCACACATCAACATAATTCCTGACAGCAATGCTCCTCATCCCCCAAATCATCCGTATGCTATACGAGATCAAATCATGGGCTGCCACAGATTGTGATGACTGGAGAGACTCAGGTATCACTTTCAGAAGTGCAGCACAGCTTCTGGAACTGCGTATGTAAGGTAGAAAAAAATCCACCAGCACTGCAGTTCCAGATCTTCACTGTTCAGAAGCCTTTTCTGCATTTTTAGCAACAAGACCATGAAATACCCTTGCAGCCCTACTGTTTCTGATTCCTTATACTCTGGATGATTTAAGTCGCTTGTAAAAATCAAAGCAGTGGTTCTAAAGGATTGCTTAATGTTGCTGCAACTGCTAAATATGAGAATTAGCTAATATACTGCAATGAGGTATTCCTCCAGGCTATAAACAAGGAGGGCCATGGATGTTAGGTACTGACCAGGCCAAGCCAGGCCAGGCCAGACAGGGAACCAAGTCCATAAGCCACTCCTGAAGTTATCCACAAGTTTGGTTCAGCAGTCAGAGGAAACTGAGAAAATTGAGCCTCTTTTGGACTCAGCCAGGGCAGAACAGGTCTCAGTGCAAGGCAGGATAAATGGCAGGCGGTTCCTACACCGGTCTGGGTTTGTTATGAATCAAAGCATTTTGGTATGAATGTGTTGAGACTGGCCAGCTTGGGAATATTTCAGGACTTCAAAATACAGGAAATGGGATCTTCGTCCTATGTCATGGCAAGTGCAGTAGTGGCACCCGTTACACCTGAGCTGCCGTGCAAGGAGCTGTGCCCACAATAGCAAAAGACCACTTGGAATAGACAAGACAAAGGGAGGAGACTCACCCAAGACCGTGTGTTGGGCAGACCTGGGACGTGCTGATCTCAGTGACTGATGACCTCACCGACTCGAGGCAAGCGGCTGTATCACAGGTTTATGGCTCCCACGGAGCATCAGCACCGAGCAAGACCCAGGAGGGCAAAGACATTATTCTCCCTGTCGGGGAGTATTTTCTCTGTCCTATCATAAAGCTTTTTAGCACCGCACCAGCCTTCTCCATGCTGATTTTCAGCAGATGTCATGCTAATGAATAACAATGTAATCTCAGTGCCTTAATATAGTGCTGGGGTGCGATAAGTCCGAAATTGCTGTCATCATCGGTGTGAGGACGATCTGGTCATTGTTCAGAACTGTCCTCCTCTGATGATTACATGAAGGGGAATGTATTTTCTTCCATCTACTCCCACTCTGCTTCCAAATTTAAAACTATTCAGGCATTAGATACTTCTGTTTTTCTAAGGGCTTAATAAGAGGCCAGGATGCAGATGTTCTGATAAGGCCATGACAAATTGCAAGTGGAGAAGCCATATTAAACATGACCGATTACAGGATGCCAAACTCAGCTCTGTCTGTAGAAGCGTAGCAACGGTCAGAAAAGAGCCCCAGTAATTCTGCTAAACCAGCTGCTACCACCGCGTGCTATACACTGGTGAGGGCAGAGTAGATGGCTTACAGCATAAGCAAATATTGCAACTCAAAGCTGAAAACCAGTGACTAAATACAGGACTTGGGGACGGAGCAGATGGGTGACGGGACGGCTTAGTTTCTCTCTTGGCATCTGGCGATATAACCAAACTTAGACCAGAGGATGGGCTAATCAGCAGAGGGACCAGTCAGATTAGGCAAGACCTCAGGAGAACCTGCCTCGCAGAGAGGGTGGTCGAGCAAGGAGGGCATCTCTGTGGGGCTGTGCAGCTCCCACCTTCAGGAGATTCGAGAACAAATGCTCCAGGCAGCTCCCTGGATGTCTCCTACCCTGTGCCTATCAGGCCCAGCTGAAGACTGTGAACTCCATCCTGCTTTTAAAGGGTCTAACAAACATGCCCACGTGGCCCATGCTCAGGAAAGGAATCGTGGGCCACAAGGGGAACTGAAATGTGAAAGTAAAGGGCAGCCCAAGTGTGAGGAAGGGAGAAGTGAAGAGATGCAAGAGGAAGCTCTTCTCTAGGAGGGAAGATAAGGGATGGGAAGGCAGCCTGGGAGCAACAAAATTTGCAGCAGCGCTGCCTTGGAAGGGGAGCGGAGAACTTGGGGGCAGAGCAGGAGAGAGGGCAGAGGTGAAGTGCCATGTGTGAAATCATTCAAGCGTATAAAAGGAAACATCATAACACCAGCCTTTGCTCCACTGGAAAAGGAGTGGCTGTAGGCATCTGGATCTACGAGGCAATTTAATTCCAAGATCTAGAGAAGCATGTAGGTTAGAAGGGACCTCTGGAGGTCTCTGGTCCAGTGCTGGGCAGCTTGCCCTGACAGCTTCTGTCCAGGGCTAGGTGAAAAACTTGTTTTTCTAACCTCTAACATTAATTTCTCATGTTCCAGCCTGTCTGTTACCTCTTGTCCTATTGCCACGCAGCTTGGAGAAGAATTTGGCTCCGTCTGACCAGTTGTAGACAGCAACAACGTTTCCCCTTAGCCTTTTCCTCAAGGCTGAAGAAACCCAGTTCTCCTCCTCTCCTGTACATCACATTCACTGGATTTCCTCCACCCCATCTTGGTGGTCCCTGCTGGACTTACTCCACTATGACAAAGTTTTCCTTGTCCTGGGGAGCCTCAAACTGGATGCTGTGCTCCAGTGAAGCCACCTCTGTTTGGGGAATAGTCACTGCCTCCAACCTGCTGGCTACACTCCTGCTCATACAGC
Source organism: Leptosomus discolor (assembly GCF_034619465.1). NCBI lineage: Eukaryota > Metazoa > Chordata > Aves > Leptosomiformes > Leptosomidae > Leptosomus > Leptosomus discolor. The sequence goes on along the minus strand of NC_141406.1, from coordinate 3,390,307 downwards.
CCAGCTCCACCAGCTTCAATCATTCAAAGGTGAGAAGCCATAAAAATTACGTACACAACCACTGAAGACCCATTTCGTCCTACAGGAGCTCCTTAAGAAGAGGCATTTCCACCTGGAAGTAGCCCCTTCTGCATCTTTGTTTGTGCAAAAACATATGTACATCCCCACGCAAAGCCCTGAGCCCAAATTAGTTCTCCTTCCAAACCCCAGAGCCATGACTGCTATTCTGGAAACCAGTACTAAAATCTCACTGTCCAGACTTGCTTCCATGCTGCCAGCTTTGCCAGCAGCCCTTCTGCGCTGGTGAAGGCAGGATGATGGAGGAGCCAGCAAGCAGCTTAGAAATGCCTCTATTATCCAGGGACAAGAGGAAAGTGGAGATTCATCTAAGTTATACAGTCCTGGGGACTGGGGAAACGCTAGCTGTGCTCCTTTACTTCCGGACTCTGTTGGACAGCTAAATCCCATTCTAAGCTCATGAAATATCGCCTGCTCTTCATCTATATATCTGATGTATTTGCTGACGGCCAGAACCTACATCTCCATGACTCCCTCTTTCTAACCCCATGGTCTTTGGATCTGAAAGCAGCCCTGATAGAGCAGATGAAAACACAATGGTAACTCAATCTACCTTGCTTGGTGTAAAATGTAATAAAAAGGGGGCCCAGGGCCCAAGCCTGAGGCTGTAAATTTTCCACCAGCACCGTGCCTGTCATCCTGCTCAGACATTTCTCCTGCATCTCTTCCCTGCTCTGCCTGGTCCCACCGCTGAGGCTTGTGGGCTGTCACTTTGCCTCGCTGATTCAGGCATTTCAAAGGAGCTGATCCAACAGGCTTTAATTCGATAGATCCTCTGGCAAGGGCAAGATGACTTAGGGGAAAGGCAGAAGAATAGGACAGACTGTGCTTTTTCCAAAGCCCAGGTGACTGAAGGGAAGGAGACATGTCTGGTACAGAGAACAGGCTCTACTGTGCTCCATGCAGACAGCTGGAGGGAAGAGCCTGGCAGCAATCATCCCTGGCTTGTGTGCAGCATGGGGAACACCACCATAAGAAGCTAATTATTCCAACTTAACTAATGGCTTCGTTATATACTGGGGAATAAAAAGCCATATGTATTACATACTGTCCCAACTTCTTAGTCTCGCCTCTTTGTCTGCTTTCAACCAGCTTGTAAATAAATGCAAATAACAGTCTTACCTGCTGCCAGCTCCACGTCTTTCATGCTCTTACTTTGCTATCCATTTTCATCTCCCTTGTCTCGAAACAAATCAATACCATGTCAGTTCGCACCTTGTCCTGACTGTATGTTGTCCTCAGAAAGAGCTGGTGTCCGGCAGGGAGGAAGCACGGGCTGGTGGCTGGCACGCTCGCGGGATATCACGGCTCAATTCCCCGGGCTGCCACAAACAACTGCTGTGACCTTCTGCAGGTTGGGAGGGCCAAACCAGCTCCAGCACCTCCGTGTTGCTAATGGCACTCGTGGTGTAACACCCCAGTTCCTTGGATAGGGGCTCGGTGCCACCCCGCCAGCTGCGATGGGAGAAAAAGGCTCCTATGAGGGCTCAGCAGATGGGAACAGAGGCTGCAGCTCCAGGTGGGATGCAGGCTTTGCAGAAAATTCTCCCAAAATGAGATTCTGCAGCAAAGACTTCCATCTCCAACTGGAGGGGGGAGAAAAAAAAAAAAAAAAAGCCTGAGGAAACCCCCACAATTTTTACCTAGAACAGATTTTTTTGGTCTGTTTGAAGTTTTCCTAGCAGATCAGCACAAGGGAAGGGGCATGACACTGCTCAATTTAGTCATCTAAGTTACACAGCAGAAGAGTTGAGAACTGGGGGGACCCTAGATAGATAATGGGGAGAGATAGAGCCTCCCTTTCACAGCTCCACTGCAAGCACTCCTTGCTCAGCTCCCTGATACATCCCTCACACCTCCTTGTGCTGCCTGAAATCCCGCAGGCAGAGCATCTCAGCCAGACACCCCCTCCCTGGGCAGAGGCAGGGACTCCACCCTGCATCACCAGGAGTTGGGGCTGGCAGACCCAACACCAGCCTTGCAGAGAAGGGGGACACCTCTCCTTCTCCTCCATCCCCCCCAGCCAGGGCTGGCTGCAGAGCTCAGACCCCGCAAGCAGGCAGCCCAGCGTTAGGTTACCCAAATCCTGCAGATCTCCTGTGCAAAATCTCCGTCTGCAAAGCGCGCTTAGAGCCAGGAGCTGCCCCACCTCCAGCCAACAAGTCCAGGCTGAGCACCAGCAGGGAGAAAAGGAAGAAAAACACAGCCCTGCTCATCATTCTCTCCCTTTATAAGATCCCTTTGCCCCATCTGAGCTCTCCCGCCATGGTGGCAGAGATCCAGGGCTGCGATGCACTGCACCTGCACTTGGGCCGTTATCTGTGCCCAGGCACAGCTGTAATTAGGGAGGGAGCTGGGAGGCAGAATGTCCCAAATCACATCATCTCTATCGCTTTGTATTAAAACACCCCATGACGCGTGCTGCAATAAACAGGCAGACAAACAGCTGTTTTAAAATGTGATCCCTGCAAGCTGTTTTGAAAAGAAATTATCTCAGCAGAGCATTAGCTAGAATTACCCCTGTAACTCCTCTTCTGCCTCCCTCGCTGCAAAAGCCCTGAGCCAGCAAGCACCTCCTGATTTATGGTGCTCGAAGACACAGATCAGAGTCGTTAGTGGAGCTGGTTTTAAAACTCTTCGTGTATAGAGACATGGATGTCAAAGTGGGTTCAGCCCCAAATCTGACCTCCAGCACCAGGAAAATGATACTACTGGGTACAACGTGTCTTCCCGAGCCTGGATACCTGTTATCACCTGGAGAAGCACAGGCTGTACATGAAGTAGAACAAAGAGGCCACTGGCCCCACAGCCACTGGTGAGGGGAACACGTTCCTGCACCAGCATCTCCTTCTGCTACAGGAAAATCTTCAGGCCCCATAAAGAAATACCTGTGCTGTCTTCCATGAGGGTCCCCTGCCCTGAGATGTTAGCACAGCTCTAACTTCCTAAACATAATGCTGCCTTACCCACGAAAGAGCTGGTAGAACAGGAGTTTGACTTGATCTCTGAAGCTTTTTGCTTCTCAGTCAAATCCTTGAAGTCTGAATTAATTAATTTAAATGAGGCGTATTTCTGAAACATTTACAACTTCACATTTAATAACCAGTCCTAACGTTGAGTAGCCCTTCTGTAGCCGAGAACTGAATGCCATTCTGGTTCAAAAATGGTATATAGAAAACGTAAAAAATCACGGTGTTTTCCTCATCATCTTTCTTATTCTGTCTTCCTCTACGAAGAAGCACTTCTCTAGAATAAAAACGTTGCCCTTCTGTGCTGGTGAAGAGTGCGTATTCTCAGAGTATGTTGGTCTTTGGGATTTTGGTTTCATGGCATTAAATTGTGTTTAAAAAACTTTCGAGTTTTCAATTGGCCATATGACTTCACGTTGTTTGAAAAACATGAACTTATACTGAGCCACGTTACTGTGTGCCCTTCAGTATAGACTTTTATAATCACCCCGTGCAGGAAGCTGAAGCTGTGGCTGGCCTGGACCTCCTCTCCCTTTATCCCTGCAGGATGCAGTGGTTCATCTCACCCCAAGCTGTCCATCTCTTCCCAGGGAGATTCCCATACGCATACACATGATCTTACAAGGTATTGGGAAAATAACATCCCACAAAAATGTTCTTCAAAACCCCCTTATTTCTCAGCACACCCTTTTTTCCTCTTTTCCTGCTGCCTAGCAGCATTATGCGCAGGCAGGGGCTTTCAACACGGCCTATTTCAGCTTAAAACTGCATGTGCTCAGAACTTCTTCCTTTTTTTTTAATAGAAACGAAGACGACAACCCCTCCATTCTTTTAAAATGCCTCACGCTAAAATCACACTGAGCAGTGAAACGTTGGGCTGTGATGCTCACCAAAGTGGGTACATGGTCCCCACATTCTTGCCTCTCTCCCTGCCCATGAGGCTGGCGGCCAGCAGGCACGAGGACAACACTTGGGCCTCCTTCCATCCCACTTGGCCATTTCCATCTCGCAAAGCGCAGGGAAGTGGGTGCAAAGCACGACGGGCCGCGTTGCGCCGGCGTGCCTCTGGAAGCCCATTACTGTTTTATGGAGGTCACCCTCACCTAATTATGCCACTGTTCCTCCCAGCCCCAGCCTGACCCTGCCTGATCCTGAAACGGATTAACATGTCTTGGTCACTTGAGCGTGTGGTGTGTGTCTGCTCCGGGAGGGCAGCGGCTGAAGGTCTGGCCGTATCTCAATGTTATTTTGACCTCGGCCGTTTTTTTCTGTGGCGAGTCCTTCACAGACCTGTTGAATGGGGCTTTCATTTCGCTGACCCCAGGGGTCATCTGTTTTCGGAGCATGAAATATGGCTGCCGGTGGACAGGAGGGAAGAGATAAACTTCACTGAGGAGCCTTAACAGGCCAATGAGCCGTGACTAATGATGATTGTGGTTTGTCTTTCGAGGGCATAATTTATTGGGCTGCTGACCACTTAGTGCACTGGCGGGGGAATTAACTCCTTCAGGTGCGGCGCCGGGCACAGGCTCACGGGGCTCTGCCCAGGAGGGGTTTGTCTGCTCATTGTTCATCCCTCTCCACTTCGCTGGAGGAGCGAGCACTTCTCCCCACGTCTTTTCCCCCTGTGATGCTTCCTGGCTCTTTTCACGACATTTTAACCCGTGCCCACCCCAAAAAATATGGTTCTTGCAGCTCTTCCCTGAGCGTATTTCCTATTGAGGTGTCCTCCATGATGCCACAGTGGTTTCTCCCGGCCAGAAAAAGGGCCATGAAGCACGGTGACCCGTTTAGGCAGGGGACCGTCATGCTGCTGGATGGCAGGCGGCCGACGCGAGCTGCAATTGCTCCAACAAAGGAGCTGGCGTGTCAAACACCGCTCTTACATCTTCATCACCGGGCTCCCTCAAGGCCTGCAGCTTTCTCCTGGGAGGAAAGCCTGAGCCTGACAGCACAGTCCCAGCAGTGCTGCCATCCATCTCTGTCAGCCCGTGGACAGACAGGGGTGGATGGACAAGCGGGCAGGGATGCTCCCTCCCAGCTGCAGTACGGGCAGCCTGGAGAAGGATGGCAGCAGCCCCACAGCTAGCAAGGTGTGCGAAAGTGGGGTCAGCGCTAGGATCCAAGCCCTGATTTCACCTTTTTTTTTTTTTTTTTTAACTTAGCATTCAGCTTTTGGAGGGGTTAATCACAAAATGTTGGACTTGTCATGGTCGGTAGCTGGAGAAGAGGCTGACACTGCCAGGTACTCATTGGAAATAAGTCATTTCATGCAATTCGGCGTTTGTGGGGGGACCTGTGTCTTCTCCAGCATCCTAAAATCTGGATGATAGGAAAAAAAAATAAAATCAGAGGTTGTAGAAGCGTCCTATGGCCTTTAAGCTATTTTAACAGCTAAATTCTGACTTTGTCTACATTGCTCACTGCATTCAGCTGCCCTGAGTGCAATTAAGGAGGCTCAGTTAGTTTCTAAGTGCCTCAATTTCCACACCTGAAAGTCTAGGGCAGGGGAAGGATGCTAACGCACTTTCCGTGCGACACATTTGGAGATCAGTGGGATGGAAAAGAGCCAACAGGTGCTGGGGGAAGGATTTGGTACAGGGAAAGCAGCTCATCTTTCCTTCTGCCAAAAGACGCTGACACCCCATGCCTGCCTGGGCATTGATGGGAGCTCGCACGAGCCCCTGGCTGTTCCCCTGCCATGCTGGGCCACAGGGTTGGAGAGGGATCCTGTGGTTTGGGGTGTCCAGTGCAGAGGCCTCAGTCATGGAGCAAGGCAGGGGCAGAGAGGAGTGTGCTTCTGGAAATCATACATTTGGGGAGAGTCCTGAAAGAACCATTTTCAAACCAGCCATAAATTGAATCAATTGATTGAATTATCAGTCAAGTTGTATTATAAACTCTGATCCCATAAATCGGAATGAGAGTGGTCTCCTTCAGATAATTCCCATAAGAAATACAGAAAAAAGATGTCAGAAAGTCTGGGGGGAGACTGGAAGAGTTCCACAAGGGTTTACAGGGGTCCAAATCTATTTCACCCTTTAAAAAACTGGAAGTATTTACATATGAAGAGCCTTTGTGCCAGAGGAGCTCCCTGTCTTTGAAGGCACAGGAGCTATTTCTGCAGCAGCAATACCCAGCAGTGGCTGTCCTTCAGGATGCGGGGATTTCAGCAGGGCTGAGGACCACAGGCCAGAAGCCATGAGATTTCCCTCAGAGCCAACAGCCCTCCAACAAGCACAGCATGAGGTGTCCATGGCGGCTGGCTGGAACAGAGCAGGGAGGTAGATGGTAACATGACTGCAGGTGCCTCTCCATCCTTTAGCATCAGCCTTCCCTGCCCTTCAGAGCAAGGCTTGAGAAGGACTCTGGACATTTAGGACCGGTTTTCTGCTGATTTACAAGCTAAAGGACAAGCCATAAACTTCAGACCCTTAATTGCAGTAAGAACACTGGCATAGCCCAGGTCCGGGCTGCAGCACTTGCACAACCGTGTGCATTAACACGGCACACAGTGACCTGGCACTCTGCAAGCTCAGTCATGCTCTAACTCATTACCACCAAACTAGAGGAGATATTCTCATCCTATCCAGGCATGCTCGGGATTTTTGGGGAGGCACAGGAGGATTGCAGTTCCTCCAGTAGTCACCTGAGAGAAGATTTCACTGGAAACTGGGAGGCTTAGCGATTTGAAAGCTAGAGCAAAGGCAGTGTGGGTTATAAGCAGCTCCTAATGCAGGTGGGGGGGTTCTTGTGGGGTGCTGCAGCAGCTGTAGGCAGCTCTGTAGTTAAATGGGTTTGGCAGAAGGACTTTTAGAAAGATGACAGGAGTTTTACGTTAATATTGCTGGGAGAAATAAATATTAAAAAAAATGTGAGTGGAGTCTAAGAACTTCTGTGTGCACATGCTTCCGCATTTCCAGACTTTTTTTTTTTAAAAAACTGCTTTTCAAAAACCAAAAAGGTACCAGGGTTACTTATTTCTCTGTGTATTTCTTGCTAAAAAGAGTAGATGTTTGGAAAGAAAGGAAGAAAATGCCTCCTTTCCTGCCCATGCAGCATGCTGGCACCTCCTGGGCTGCCCTCCCAGCATCGTCCTACCCGACACTCCACCTCCCGTTTGATCTCCCCTTGCGAGAGACCTTCCTCCAACTGTTATTGTTATCACTAAATAGTGCCCGGGCAGGAGACACAAAACCACACGGCTCAGCCCTTTTCCTCCCAGGTGGAGGACCACACACGAGCACGGCCAGTGGTGTAAGAGCAACCTGCGCCCTGCGAGACGGGGGAGATGATAGCAAAGATGCAGAAGATGTGAGAGATGGCAGCCGGCGTGGGACAGCGGGGAAATAAAGATGTGAGAAACGTGAGACTGAGTCAGCAGAGAGGAGAAAAATAAAGAGGGGTGTGGGGGGGGAAGGAAAGCAGGCTGAGAGGGTGAGCTCACTGCATCCCACGGTAGATGCAGACCTTTAGGGCTCTGCAGCCACAGTGATTAGCCAAGACATGATCCAGCCTTTGCTGGCCTGATGCAGGGTAAGAGGTCAGCAGGAGGCTGATAAAACAGAGTATCTTCAGCTCCTCTTGGGGGGTGAGATGGCTAAAACTCGACTGCAAAGTTCTCTGAGCAAACAGTCTTGAGGTCCCCAAAAAGCGTCAGTGGCTCCTGGGCTCAGCTCTGCCTTTGTCCCCCCTAAAACAGGCCCATTGGGGTGCAGATGCAGATAAGCCTTGCAAAGAAACAGGGTGGCTGCTTCTTCCTATGTTGTGCTCAGATGCTGTTGTCAGAGAGTTTAATTTAAGGAGAGGGGAAACGGTGCATGTTTGTCCTTTTGAAGTGATATCGTTACCTGTTGTCACGAAGCCTTAATGGATGGGAAGATGGCTCTTGGCAGGGCTGAAATTCCCAAGCCCAGCCTTGTAAAAGAGGATCTGAATGTAAAAGAGAAGGGGAGACATTTAACAGAGCCAAGACCTGAGGATCAAGAGCAGAGAGGAACATCCCAGCACATCAAGTTAACCCTTACAGTACCAATTTCTACAGCTCTGAAAGCTGACCTGGATAAATCACACACATCATGGAGTAAAGCAGAAAGAATAAAAGTCAGGGGTCTTAAAAAAAAAACCAAACCACCACCTTTCAAAAACATCCCAGCTCAGTTTTTGAAAGAGGGAATGTAGTTTGTCTTACCCTGAAGCCTCTGCTTTCCTCTCCCCTGCTCTGGGGCAGCAGCACAGCTCCCAGCCCCACAGCCAGCGGGTGACCAGCATTGCTGCAAAATCATTAACTCCACTACAGATGCTTTCGCTGGTTTGGATAAACAGCCCACTGTTGTTCTGCACATGTGAGTTACTGTAGGAGTTGGTGAAAGGTTCTGGATTTATAGCCTTGGAAAATGATTTATTTTTTTAAGCCCACAGCTGATAAAACTGGGGAAACGCCAGTGTGCAATTTCCCTGTACCGCCTCTTGTTTAAGCACTGCATCTCGGAGACACCAGCCATATGGAAGGGGGAGAAACGCTCAAAAAAAAGCCACAAAATCCGCTGTTCACCATGGTGGTAAATACTGTTCATGCAGATCTGTGCCCATCTGGGCACAGACCCAGCCAGTCTGCTCTGTTTCTAGCACTGAGCCATCTTCAGACAGGAACACAAGCAGGCTGGGGTGGATTAAAGACCTCTTCTCCCGAGAATGGATCCTCAGCAGACAACCAGAAGCCACCTTCTGGCAATCAAAGCTGTCCCAGATGCTTCAGGATAACTCTTCTGGTCCTCTTTCACCTGGGCAAGGTGCTGTTTTGGGGTCCATCTGGCTCTTCCCTCTCATGAGGGATGCAGACCGTGCAGCACCCACCAGTGGGACGCAAGGGTCCTCCAATGCCTTCACACAATCCCCCATCCCATCAGAAAACCCTACCTTCAATACTGCTGTCAAGGAGCAGGATATAGGGTCTCAGAATCACGCTGGAGAAGCTGCCCAGCGTCCACTTGGTGTGCAGCACGAAAAGAGCAACCTCACACCCGACACCAGCACATCCCAGGGACTGATTGCTTTATCCACAGCCCTCTTTGCAGCATCATTTTTGGGACCCTGAACTATTGGAACTAAGGTATAACCTCCCCTAAATCCAGCCACACCTACAGATACTTTTGCCAAAGTAGTTTGCCAAATTATGCTCATTGGAGGTTAAGCTACCGAAAATCTTAATTGACAGCAAAGTTGTCTTACCTGCTGTATGCCTGCACTGCCCCTTGGGAGTACTGGGCCAAGTAATTTCACACACCCCAGACCACAGCATTCATGTTAATGTGGGAAGTTGCTGCTACCTCTTTAATTCCCTCTTACTCCAGTCTCTTGTGGGATTTGCTGCATTAAATCAGCACATGGGTTAACAAGCCTCGGATGTAGCCCCGTCCTGTCCAGCCCTCTCCTGTATGACAGAAACAATCACTTTCTATGGAAAGGGTCTCCTCCCTCTACCCTTTTTCATTAGAGATCCAGCAGAGCAAGCAAGCAAAAAGGTGAAGAAAGTCTGTCCCTATCTGCAAAGTCCTTGAAGGAGGAATTTCTACTCAGCAAGCTCTTGGTCTGAAAAGGAAAGTGATGCTTCAAAACGCTCGGCCCAGCCCCTGAGAACCAGTGGGGCAAGATCTGTCCCGCCTGGGACTGACACTCTGGGGATGGGCCGTAGCCTGCAACACCCTGCCTTGCCCAATTTAGTGAAGACACGAGAGCAGCTCCATGTCCCCTGTCACTGCTGTGGCTACTTCTGACCCTGCCATCCAGCCTTTGTGAGCAAGGTTATCCATATTTTAAAGGATGAAACTCAGAAAAGGAGCTGAAGTTTGAGCAGCAGTGTGACATTCCCAGGTGAAACCAGGACATGTGGGGCAGGAATTGCAAGAGACAAGCAGGGCATGGACCTGCTCCCTCAGCCTGATGTCCTAGCCAGCCTTGATGGACAATAATTGCAAACTGCTCCATCGACACCCCACCCTCCATCTCACATACCCATCAGAGATGCCAGGCATTAGCAGTTGGCTGTGGCCACACCAAACTTAGGTTCACCTCTTCAGTCCCAGCTGGCCTAAAAGCTGGTAAAACAGCTGTGGGACCCACTGGGATGGAACTGGAAGCAACATGAATAATCAGAGGTCACCAAAGTCCTCATTAAGCAAACTGGGGTTGGCTTTCCAGAAGATGGGTTGAAAGGCAAACATCTCCCTTTACAAGTGCAGTGTCTAGAAAAAGAATAATCCTAGCCTGGTCTAGATAAAGGAAAGAGTAGATATGTCTTAAATATTTCTATTACTTCAAAGTTCATAAATCTATTGGTTTAAAACTGTCAACAAGAAAGAGGAAATATGAGCTAGAGACATGGTTATCACCAGGAAAGGAATTTCCTCCAAAGGGAGAGCAAGACAGTAAGTCCAGGAAAGAGGGACAGATAGGGAAATACCTCTATGAGATGTTAGGAATCTGGACAAGCCTGATCTACAAATATCTTTTCATTGACTCCAGCAGACTTTGTCTCTGCCCTGGCACAAAAGAAGGATGGTCAGGGAAGATTTGTCATCAACTTACCAGGAAAAAAAAGCAACATAAACTTTATGGGTGTATTGGTATTATTTTGTAAGATTGTTTTGGTTTGGGTTTGTTTTTTTTTTTAAAGTCTTTGAAATATTTCAGGCTTTGGTCAAAAAAAAAAAAAGCCCTTTGCCTAGCTGGCCTGATGCTGCTTTTTGGCAGACTGAGCTGGTGTTCCCAGGCAGAAAAGTCATGTGGCAAGGTTGTTGTATGGGCACAAAGAAAGGGTGGAAACCCATGGGAAAAAGGAAGGAGACTCCAAGAAAGGACCTTTTGGTCCCAGCCTGAGAGAGGGGAGCAATGTAAAAAGGAGGAGGAAGAAAAGAATGCAAGGACTGAAGAAATGAGTGCTGGGCTCTGCATTGGACACTGTGCCTGCCTTTGGTTGGTGCAGGATGAAACAGAGATGGCATTGACCCACAGAAGCATCCAAACCACCAATGACGCTCAGCTTTGCTGCTGTAATATCAGCATCTCTCCAAACACAGCCCCCATTTAAGACCATCCAGACCCCTGGACCCACTGATGGTTATTCATCCTTTCCCAGCTACTGAACACACTAGGGGCATTGCTGCTCATAGCAAAGGAGACCTGAAGAGCTGATACATTTCCAGCTAGTGGCAGGGAAAGGGCAGAGCTTCTACCAGGAGTGCTCAGCACCAAATCAGGAGACACCTGCAAAACACTGCAGCAACAGGAGCCGCACACGGAGCAAGCACTGTGGCTGTCGTTGCTCCAGGTGGCGATGGGGTCCCCCTGCGAAGATGCTGAGGACCAAAGTATGTGCTTTCCTACAGGTGTATCAAGAAATCCTCAAAAGGTGGAAAGTGGCTCTTAACCAGAACCATGTCTGTGCAGCCTCCCAGTGCTCATGGTACTGAAGACTGGACATTTGAGGTACCATCTTTATTGTACCCACCAGGCTTGAACAGTCATGGCCTGGCCTGAGCAGACAGACCCTCCCCATCACCCCTCGCTCCGGACACAGTTCTGCCTGGTGCATCTATTCTGGGAATACACCAAGGATTCAAGTTCCCAGAGCTGTCAGAGCAGCACTAAATCCACCAAGAACATGTTCAAACAAACACATTACAGTAGATAAAGGATCAGATAGTTTGAGGTCTCCAACTCCCACCTGAGAGCAACACGGCAGTACAATTGTACCCGGCCTGAATTTCATCCTCTCTGTATATCTGAAAATGATTCTTTAGTAAGCCCCATCCTTCCCCCACCCCTTCCCTTCCCCTTTTATCTAGCTCTGCCTAAAGCCACCATCCTGTCTTAGGGCAAAGTTCTCACTGCTGCCAACCCCTCCCCTCCTTTCTCTTGACAACCCAAGCGTTTTCAGCCCCATTCGCCTGTGCTGTGCTCCGTGGGTAAGCAGTAACTTGCTCATACAAGAATGTTTACATTTGAATATAAGTACAATTACACCAGTCGATCTAATAGTCTTCTCTGTATATGTTACTGAGTACTTAGGGCCATTTTTTTGAAAGCCATTATGCTCATGTGATTTTCCTCAAAGCCTTTGGAAGGGATTTTGTTTTGACAGGAGGGCATTAAGGGGGTGAAACTGATAGCATAAGTACCACTTACAGACTTTGATCAGCTTGGGTCATAATTCTCTTGGAGAAAGTCTTGTATATATTAGAGAAGGAAATTAATTTTATTGCCCCTGTGGCTTTTTTTCCTGCCGGTAACGTCCAAGCACTTGTGCTCAGATCCTTTTTTTTTTCCCCCCCAAGCCCCCTGTGTTTGGAGCTGAAGTACAAGTTGGGCTGTCCCCCTCCCAGGGGGAGGCACTAGGAAGAGACTGCCAGCATGGTTTGGGCCCTCAGCTCAGTCTCCAGGAGGATGGTCCACTCTGACATCATCCCACAAGGTAATGAGAGAGACTTGCAAAGCTCTTCCTTCACATGCCCAGGATTTAAATGTTGTACAAATAATTACAGCAAGAATATACGTATTTTTGTCCGTAAATATCCAAAGATAAGTAGGTGACTGGACCTCACAGATACCTGCAAAATGTTGTTTGGGATGCCAAATTCCCAGGCTAGTGGTTTGAGAAGAGCTACATGAGAACAGCCTAAATACATCAAACGTTTCCGCAGCCATGACACAGAGATGATCAACTTTTGCCTCCAACTGAGCTGGTACAGTAGAGAGAGGAGAAGCTGAACTGACTGGCACTGTAGCTTTTGGAGTGAATAGATGTTTTCTCACAACCAGCCATAAGTTGAGCTCCCCACTCTGCATGTCAGGTCCTGTGCACACACAGGAAGAGCTGACACTGCTTGGCACAGAAGCACATGGCCCAGGCTAAGACAACTCTCAGTGAACGGGGTTATACCACCACCAAAAGCTCAGCTAGTGAGCCAGGGGATCTCAGATGGGTATTTAAAGCAGGGAGAGAAAATGGGAGAAGCAGCCACGTTTTGCAGGAAGAGTTCAACAAGGTCATGGCAGCTTTTGGCCAGAAATATAACCCCAAGGAACAGCTCAGCCAGTGGGGGAATAGTATAGTACCAAAACTACTGCACCTTTGAGCTGGCCATAAAAGATACAAAGAAAATAGATTTCTGAAAGTCTCCCTTTGCATTTTTGCCAGTATTTTTGCTTTCTGATCAGGTGGTGCTCCAGCCATCACTTTCCCTTGGTGCCATTCAGTGACATGAAGGGACAGGAGAGCATGGACAGGAAATCTCCAGGAGCTGATAGCCATCTGCAGTTGTCACGCATCTCAGCAGCACCTTGTCAGCAGGTAGGAGCTGGCTGTGGTCTGTAGCCTGAGGTTGTCAAGCACATTCCCTCCTTACAGACAAGATGGTGATGTCACCCAGAAGTGCAGCGTTGTGGGAATCTGCTCCCTCCTTCCCAAAAATCTCCTGTCAGCCCATGCCTTGGTCTCCTCCACCAGAGGAGAGCCAACTACACGTGCTTACCCTCTTGTATTCACTGTAACACACTTCTGCAAGATGTTTGGAGTGGAATTAATCCCATTTAACATTGGCAATCTAAGTGACATCTAGTCTGAGCTAACATTTAGTCTAACCATAATAAAAAGATGGATCAACTCCTCAAGAAGTCCTTCCACCTCCTCAACCATCTCTAGAGGTGTCAGCCTTTGGCTAAGTACAGTAGAAAAAGCACAAACAGCTGAAGCAGACACTTACCTTGCCTTTAGCTAGAGCCAGAAAGATTCCTGTCTTCATCCGGTATCTCTACAGTGATTCAGGAACTGCATCATAAAGAGAAAAACCACAAAAAAACCTAAGACAGACCTGTAACTTGGCAGAAAAATGCCCCCAAAGGCAGAAATGGCATGTATTACCTATGTTGGCCCAGTCAGGCATTTAATCCCAGCTGAACAAAAAAAAAATTAGGATTTTCCTCCTAGTGATAGCCCAGTCCATGTTGCCAGACAGAAGATGCTTATGGGCCATATAACATTGAACGAAGCATAGGTGAACTTCCAAACCAGTCCCAAGCATGATACACACACGAAGAGATCCTCTGTTGCCGGTGGCAGTGGTCAACAGATGCAAAAAAAAAAATACTGGGATCCCACCCCATTCAAAGTCTAACTGGGAGCTGTGGATCAGCAGCTATCTAGCCCTAATTCAACTCGTGTGAGCATTTCACATTAAGGGAGTGCTTTAATTCCTGCCCAGGTCAGTCAGCCAGGCAGCCAAACAGAGCAAACCTTGGTCTGAGCTCTCCCTGGAAGCGGGATGCTTTTAGCAGTATTGGGTCCTTTGACAGGGCGATACATCACTGACAGGTACTGAAAAGAATAGCCCCTCTTCATTCTTACCCCCACTCCCTGCCAAATCCGGATTGGAATTGAGAGCGGAAATGTTTGTGCGTAGCTAGTAAAGCTGGTTGGAAAATTTTTGTCAAAACAGATTTCCATCAGAAAACAACACCCTGTTGGCTTTGGCAAATTTTTGTTCAGGAACAAAGTGGAGAGAGAAAAAAATGTAAATGTCAGTGTGCCCTTTTGACATTTTCCCCAACGAAAAGGATGGACTTTCTTGCTTCGAAATGACTTTTCCTTGACATTCATTTTCTACATTCAACTCAAAACAAATCAACTTTTCTACCAAAATGGAATTTGTTGACTACTCTAAAAAGATTTTTTCCTTTTGGAATTGAATATGCAGAAATTCTAGGATACCGACTTTTCCCCAATTCAGGATGTGATTGAAGAAAAAAAAAAATTTTCTGGTGAGTCAAAAATTCATTCTTCATACCAGCCAGGCCCCTGCCATCCTCTCACCTGAATTTCTCCTTTTTTTTTTTCTTTTCTTATCCTGGAGTGGCACTTATCTTCAACTTAACTGTTCCCTGAATCTCCAGCTCCAGCACTACCTGTTTTCCTCCTTCTCTTCTCCCGGTCCTGAGCTGACATCAAATCCCCTCAGAAAAAGCCAAAGCCAAAAGCGACTGGGGTACCACATGTTCAGCTGGAATCCACGTGAACAGGTGAAGTGTTTACCCTGGAGATCACCAGTTATCTCTGCACTCCCAGCCTTTCTCCCAGGATTCAGCTGAGCTCTTAGCCTGGGAGGAGCAGCAGCAGCTCTCTGTGCCCTTTCCTACTGCTGCCAGCCGTAGGAGTGACCGTCTTCTCTCATTCTGCCTTCACCCACGCACCCTTTCTCCATCAAGGACTGTAACCTGCAAGGATTTCTCTCTTTCTCTCCTGCAAAAGAAGAGCAAATGGTGGGAGGAAAATCCGCTGTGTCTTCTATAAAACCAGCTCCAGTTTTTCAGCTCAGGCATTGTCTGCTGAAATGTGATCTGCTTTTTCCTCTATGCAATAGGTTCCCAAAACAATTGGGAACTTAATTCAAGAGAGTGTAATATAGATGCATTTTGTTTAAGCTTAACCATCTGCAGTGAAGTGTCTCATCTATACTGACTGTGTGGCCGTCTTCTGCCGTCAACAGGCGGCAGATCTACATGGAGAGAGATCCCCACCGCATCGCTCCTTTGGCCATAAAGGGCACTCAGCTATCTATCTTAGAGAGCTACAGTTGGCAAAGACTCATGGCATGTCGTTTCCTACCTTGGAGTACAGTTCTGGACTTGTACCAGCTTTGGCAAACAGGGAACTGGGACTCTGCTCCATCACTGCAGTATTTCTCCGTCTTTGCTGTAAAAGAAGAACTGAAAGGTCTCAAATACAC
The DNA here is from genome assembly GCF_034619465.1 of Leptosomus discolor. Taxonomy (NCBI): domain Eukaryota; kingdom Metazoa; phylum Chordata; class Aves; order Leptosomiformes; family Leptosomidae; genus Leptosomus; species Leptosomus discolor. The sequence continues at coordinate 3,374,478 of NC_141406.1, read as the reverse complement.
CCTTGTCTGACCTCAGCAAATACAGATCCCGGTTACTTGCAAACAGATTCTGTAATGATCCTGGAAAATGAGCAGTCCCTGACTTAATGTCCTCAAGTTCAGCTTTTTTAGACACATACACTGCTAGCGTTGAAGGTTGCCGATGCAGTCACAGAGGAACACGGTTCAGGCAGAGCAGAGGTATGGCCTTTACTGTGCCATCCTGCACAACAAAGTTTTCAGTCGATGATTATCAGACCCTCACAGAGCCGGGGATTGCTACAAGGGGATCCATGAGAGATCCCTAGGGAAAGAAAGTCTATACTCAGGAGCTTAAAATGTCTGTGCAAGGCTTGTGGGGTATTGGGGGGGGGTGTACAACTCAAAAAGACTGAAAACATGAAAACAGCTAGACTAAACCCTTATTTTATTCAGCCAAAGCTGATGAAATGTCTACCTCCTCATCCCCACATCTCTCCTACAAGCAGTAGATTTATCTTGCTTGAAACTATCTAAATGTTCCCACAGGGACTTTCCAGTGCAGGTCTGCTCTCCAGCAAACAAGCAAGCCTGCAAAGCCAAGCTGTGCTCAGGTCCTGCCTTGCCCAGAAGCACAGGAGTTTTTGAAGCCAGTGCCAAGGATTTCCCTTGGGTTTGCAGCTGATTCAGAGTTAGGGCCAAACTCCAACTGTATTTCACCACAGGCAAGACCAAGCACCTCAGAAAGGATCATCCCCTCCCATCTTGGTAGCCCTGGGGAAATTGCACCACGAAATAGCATCTCAACACAATACAGCCACCCTGGCTACTCCCTCGAAGGCTGGGGAAGAGGACTCTGAGCTTAGAGCCAAAAAATGACTGCAGCATTTTGTGGCCAACTCGATTTTACCAAGGAGTTACAGGCTGCTGGACCTCCCCAGTGTGATGAAACTCAGCTGCTGGAGGCAGGAGAAAGCACTTTAGATAAGAGGCCAGCAGAGGGGGGAAAAAAAAAAAGGTAGCAACCATGCTGGATATTTGAAGCTGCCAGTCAGAAATCTCACAGGATCCCAGTGGAAGGGGCTGGAGTTCAGAGAGCCACAAACATCCACACCTCTGTCCCTCCAGGCAGGACAGCCTATGCTCTCCATAGCTCACGGACAGGACCCTCCTCACTGGCTGCTCCACACCCTCTCCGGGGAAGATGCCTCCAACACCGCAGCTGGTGACCCTCAGCAACACAGAGAAATTCAGACTGACAAGTTATTGATAACATCAAGCAACACTTGAGCTTCTCTGTGGACCTGAGCACTCCCTGCTCAGAAGGGCACAAGTGGTGGGAGCAAGGGATGTTTTCTCAAGTCCCACCTGGCCTTGCACTTTCCTTCCTGCCAATTACAGGTTTCTTCATCAAGGGCAATCGATGTGTCCCAGCCCTCCCTCCCCTTACTGGCAAGTAAGGCACAACTTCAGGGCTTTGCTCAGTTGCAGGAGCAGGTGCCACGCTGAGAAGGCAGTAAGGGGGAGAAACTCCAGGCTTCCCATACAAAGTAGCCTTTCAGTATTGACTTTCTTGGCTTGTTTCTTGATGGAAAGGAAGAAAGGGGGAACGGAGCTGAATAGGTATTTAAACAAATGCACACACTTACTCGGTAAACCAAATGATTGCTACAAGTCAGTCTAGACTACAGATCAGCAGAGCAATGCCGGGTGTTACCACAGAGAATCTAGCCTTAAACACTAGTCGAAATATTTAACTGTGTCATTTTTCCCCAAAAAAGCACCACTGTTGTAATGTTAAAATCGCATCATTCCAGCCCATGTGAAGGGAAAGCTGATCTCAAGGAACCGTGTTGCCCGTCCTGCATGCCTCCAATGAAAGGCAGTTGATGGCAGTGGCCGAGCACAAACTTGCAGGAAACCCCCTGCACAAGTTTAGTGACGCTGCAGGGACACAGAAAGGGACAAGCCCAACCACGTTTTGTGTTTGCTTTGCCTTAAGAGCAGTGTGACCAGCAGACCTTCACACTAGTAGTCCTGGAAAATGGCAGCATTTATGTTGGCCAGCTGAAAAGTAAAACAGTGAAACAAATTAAAGAATGAATAAATTCGTTTTTCTTAGATACAAGGAAATTCTTGAGTGGCAATATCTATTTCCAGATAATTTGTTCAGGAAGATCTCAGCATCTCAAATACAAAATGTATTCTGAAAACATTTCAACTCTTCCCAAATCATTTTTTCTTGCTTGAGCTGAACAGTCCAACAAGCCAAAATCCCAGCTTCCTCCAGCCAGACAGTGCAGCATTAAAGGCTCTTCACGTGTTATGGAGACACGACCCGTTGGGTGAAGGCATTTCAGAACTGCATACTCTTAAATTTTATCTAGACCTCAGCTTCTCAGTCTCTCTGCCCAGTCGGCAGCTGGCAGTGATGCACAGGCACACCAGCTCCTGCAGCACTGCGTGGGCAGATGTGGTGTTGTGCTGTTTTTCCAGCCTCATTAGCAGAAGCCCAGATGCTTCATAGCTCAGGACCCAGACTCTTCTACAGCAAGAACACGGATACTAGGCAAAGCTAGACAGGCACCTATGGAAGTAGAGGCACCACGCTGGAGAGGACGTCAGGGATAGCAGCCCAGCGTTGCTGCCTCTGGCATTTAGGGTGAAACTATTTTTACTCATTAGTTCAACACTCAGGAGCTCAGTCTAACACAAAGTCAACCTCCGTTTACTGCCAATGGAAACAGAGCTCCTGTATTTCTTGCCCTTCTTTCCTTGGATGGGTTGACCAACCCTCTGGAGCTGCCCATCCTTCTCCAGTGACTATAGTGGCCACCTGAAAGCCCAGCAGAAGGGACATGCTACCCTGGGTGACCTCAGCTCCAGGTGGACCTGCTGGGCAGCAGCAGGAAGAGGATTTGCTCATGAAAAGGGGCAAGCTGAGAGGTGAGGGGGGTGCTGTTCTGCAGGGTCTGAGCCCAGCAGGGGTCATTGACAGTCTCAGACAAAACAAGTGATGAATCAGGCTTAGAGTCCACCCAGAGCAGAAGACAAAGGCAGAGACAGGACTGGAGGCAAGGGCTCTATCCAGAAGACAGGAATGTAGGCAGACCACCTACAGCAGAGGTCTCAGGTCCAGCCAGGACAAGAGACAAGTTACTTACAGGTCTGAAGTTCATGCAGGAGATAAGGTTAGAGACAAACTACCTGCAGCAGAGAGCCCAGGTGCATCCTAGAGGCAGGACAGGAGACAAGCTACAGCATATGTCCATAGTCCAGCCAGGAACATTCCAGACACACCTACAACATAGCCCAGAGAAGGAGAGAAAAAAAGGCTCAGGGCTGCCTTTAAATAAAGCTCCAGGGTCATGGGAAGGGGAGGGATGGGTGGAGGCCCCAGGGGAGGCTGGTCAGGTCAATTAGGGCCAATTAGTGCCTCAAGATGACCAGCTTGCACCTGCTCCTGCTGTGGTGTCTGCCATGGTAGAGGAGAAGCTGGTGGGACAACCTCAAGGGACCCTGGGTCAGTCAGATCCCACTGTTCAGGCCTGCGAGTCAGGCTGGTGGGGAGCCACCAGGAGGATCTGATGTGGCGGATTTGCTGAATGGTGACAGATGGGACAGATGTTCCATTTCTGCTCTTGACGCCACGTAGGGAAAAAGTAGTTTCTCACTGTTACACATGCACCTGTGGGTTGCTCAGGATGTTTCACCTGTACCTGTTCTAGATGAACATCAGAGCCAAGGTCTTCCCTTGAAGCTCTCCTTCCCAACCAATAGATTCACAAAGCTGATTACCATCCCTGGCCATCAAACCACCTCTGTTTCCCGAGCTCACAATGCTCTGTTCTGGGCACCTACACAGCAAAAAGGAAAAACGTAGCAATCACCACGGCATGTGGAAGACAATTCTTAAATGCACCTTTTGGAGGATGACCAGGCTTTGAAGGTGCACAAAGTCTCGTACAGCCTGAGACTCTAATTGTTGCTCTGCATCGTGTTTCCATTAGGCACGCGGAGCGAAGCAGGCAGGGGAGGGGGAAACACGAAACGCTATCTGCCGATTGCTGAACCGCCAGACGTGAGGGTAGTTTCCAAGAACACATTGACGTATTGTACAGCAGACGGAGGCCTTCAGAGCATGCTTTGACTTTATGCCAGGCCTAGGCAGTGTGCTGCTTTGTATTAATTTGTGTAACTTCATGAATAAACTGTGCTTGGCTTGTATATGAATTTTAAATGAATTGTTAACACATTTTTATGAATCGAGGAGGAGGTGCTAGCTGGGGCGGTTGACTGTTTGTTGTTCAAAGCAGAGGAAATCAATCATGGTTTTTCGCAAAATAAAACTTTATTGGGCTGTAATAAACAGATACTTCTAAAAAACATTTAAAACCACATAAAAACCAAGTGGAAGGTGCTTGCCTGCTTCAGCATGATTCGCAGGTCAGTGAATGCATATCTGTATTAAAGCTCCTCGTTTTTTTTCCTAACATCGAGAAGGAAGATGTGTTAATGTGCTACACCAGTGCCTTAGGTGGCGAGGAGGGTGGGGAAGAAGATGCACCTATGGCCTGATGTCTGGAGTCATCAACAGACCCCGTGCAGTAGCTGCCAGATGCCAGTTTGGAGATGTTTTGGTGCAGGATGTTTTGCTGTGCCGAAGGCTGCCCATTGCACTTTGTAACGCAAGAATACACCCACTCTCTGTGCTTCCTGCTCGCATCCATCCTCTCCCATCCTTTCCAGAGACTTTTGACTCATAAGATGGTTGGGAAATACAACCTCCCACATCTATTTCTTCATCCTTCTTTTAGCAGTGGCAAAGGGGATTCTGCTTAAGGTTGTTGCTGGGGAATAGTGAAAACAGAAGCGAGAAAACTCCGTGTTTCTTCCCTATGAAGATCTGAAGCAAGTTGGCTTTAATTAAAAACAAAGCAACGGCTTTCACTGTGATGAGTCCCTCTCTCTTTTTGCTATCCACTGGTGCTGCTGTTGGGAAAGTGGGGTCGCAGAGCTAAGGAAAAGATGCCTACACTAAGGGGAGATCAGTTTAGTGGTCTTTGCAGTGAAATTACTCCTCTTCCTCTATTCCATAGCCTCAAGAATGAAAAACTTCAGATGCCAGCATGGATGAGACAGAGAGAGAGAAGATGAGAGAGCCAGAGAAGAACATGCAGGTCTACAGGATCTCCAAGTCTTTGGCTACTACATGGCAATCAGGTCTCCAGCGGAGGGAGCAGAGCATCTCCTGCAGGCAACTCCCTGGCCTATGTAGTAGAGGTGTAAATAACAGAGAACAAAAAGGAGATCTAGGCCAACAGAAACCTCAAGTGGAGAAAGTTCACAATCCTGCCTATTCCTGCAAGCTGAATTCTTCAAAGCCAAACTCTCCCAGCCAGAAGACCAACTAGTTCTGGTGCTTTCCCTCCCCAAAATCCAAGTCATTTATCTTTGAATGGGAAACTCTGACTGGAAAACCAGTAGGCTGGATCTTGGTTCTTCCATTACAGGCTTGTGTTACAGTGTTATTCATAAAAGGTCCTGCAGACTGAATGACCAACTCCTGGATTGCTTCCAAGGATTATTTAAACTTTTCCATATTTTGTAGGTCTTGATGTGAATGTGTGACTTTGGCCAGTGCATTGATTGATGTCGCTAAAAATGCACGCTTCACACACACACCCCTCTGGAAAGTATGTGTTTTGGAATGTCTCTGGATTACTTTTAATAGTGAGCTTCTCGCTTGCTGGAGATCACTGTTGTTTGTTGTTAAAATAAGTGGATTACTTCAAAAGTCAATTCCCTGGTCCCCTGCCCATGCACGCTACCTGCCATTTTGTGGTGGTTAAGGACAGAAGACAAATTTTCAAAGCTCTTGAACAGAGCTAGGAAAACCCAATGTTGTTTCTTCAGCTGCAGAGACCAGTTTTCTGTGCCTTTGTGTCTCGTGGCCGCGATCTCTGATGCCCCATAAAGCAACAGCTTCAACTGGAGCGTTGCCTGGGATCGGATCATTTTATAGCATATCCCAGCACGGCAGCATCAAATGAGCTTCTTCATCTCACTTAGTGCTAAACAGCAAAGCTGGAGGGTAGACAACTAGCTGTCCAGACACCTTCAAAATCAAGGGCAAAAGGGCAGCTCTTCTAACATGCCATTCCCACCTGAGGTATGTCTGCTGCTGGGATGGACTGAATCACCAAAGGAAAGCGTTTCTGTTTCTTCTCTAAGCTGAAAAGACCAGCTTAAACTAGACATCATACTCTTGGATCACAAAATCCAGAGCCAAACTTGTGCTGTCCATAGCTGCACAGAACCCAGGACATCTCGGAGCGCTTCCTGGGCCAGAAAGCACAAGGTTTATTTGTGACTTTTAGCCTCATGGCACCTGCGAACAGAGGGGAAGATACAGCATCTTCAGCCCTGCTACATGGGGTTAAAAGGAGCAAGGAAACAAGCTGGGCAAGAGATTTCAAAGTTGGGACCAGAACATTTGCTGCGTAGGGACCGGTGCAGCGTGGGATTGTGGTTTTCCTGAGTGTAGGAAATGCAGCATCGCTCAGCAGAATGGAGCTTGTAAAGAACTTGGGCTCTTCTGGGAGACAATTAAATTTGACCACGTAAACTCAGGGTTTTCTGATGGAATTCAAAACAAGGGATGGATCCAGGATGTGCAGAGACAAGTCATACCAGCAATGGGTTGTTGTGAAGGTTGGGATTCGCTACCTTTTTACTTACCTTACGTTGCACAAAAGTACGCGTCACCGGGCGGAAAAATAGCAAAAACAAATTCTTGAAGCAAATGGACTTGAGATGTCAAGACCACCCACCACCAGGGCACAAGCTCAAGATATTTTGCAACATTGCAAGTCTCAAGAGGTAGAGAAAGAAGACTTCCAGCAGCCCAACTCTTCAAGAGAAGATTGTAAATATCATGACACGAAAGCAAATTAGAAAAAGAAAGAATAAGAAAAAATAAAGGTGGGGTTTTCGCTATGTGGCTTCTGAGCTCGTAAGAGGTCGTATCTTCTGGCTATTCTTTGCAAATACCAGTGTTAGAAACAGGCTTTATTTAAAGCAAATGAAAGCTCAAGTAATTACATGGCTTCAGGAGCCAGGACTCTAAGAAAAACACCGAGTATTTCAAGAATTGGCAACACCGCCTGCGGAAAAGGAGTGAGTCATGGTGTCTTTTTGGACTCCTGGGTGGGGGAGGGAGATCAGTGCAGCCACTTTGGAGTGGTGGGGAGTTTGCTCAGCCTCTCATGTGGCGGTGGGCCCACCGGCCATCTCCCCAGCACCACTGCGCATGGCTGAGATGGGAGACACGGAGGCTGGTGTGGCCAGGACCGGGGATACAGAGCCCGATGTGCCCTCAGCTACCTGCCTGGGGTACAGAAGGGACAAAAATGCAGCAGTCTGGGGAAGGAGCAGGAAGGTGATGAGGGTGGAGTCCCTGGGCTTGCACGCACAGTGTCTTCCTCAGCCCTGGGAGCACACGTTGGAGGGAATTCGTTGTAAACCAGCAGCTGTGAGCCTTGCAGGGAGGTAAAATCCCTCTTTTCCTGGGCAAAAACTTTGAACTGTTGGTTCTTTGAAGCGATGCAAACAGCCTTGGTCTCATCCTGCCCAGTACTAGCAGAAAAGAGTAGGGGGAGGATCAAGACACCAAACACAGGTGGCGCAGCGGGAGCAGGGATATGTTATGCTCTGCTTGAAGCCTGCAATCAATATTTTAGCAGTCCCAAAGCTGGTTTGTTGTTTTTCTTGTACCTCATGTCCTTCCAGCCCACCACCTCCCTAGCCCTCCCTGGCGGCTTTGTCCTGCAAGCGTCCCCGGTCCCAGTGCATTTTAATCACTTCTTTCAAACGGAGTCCCTGAAAGTCGGAGAACCTTCTCGGTCCACTCGTGTGCTGTACGAAGCAGCCAGGTGAAGGTCATCCCTGGAGTCAGGTCATGGCTGCTTCCTTGGATCTGGAGGAAGGATCAGCCACTGTTTCAGTGCAGTAGCTGTACATGCATCCCCCAGCAAGGCTGTGCATCTCAGAGGCCACACAGCAGGCATCAGGAAGCCTCTGAAGCCAGCACTTGGGTGGCAGCGGCAGGACGGAGGGCAGCACTGGGAGAGCGGTCGGGAAGAAGCCACTGGCTGGTGATGCTGTGCATGGGAGAAGGATAAACAGAGCCAGGCAGGGAGCCAGGGCCTGCAAGCCAATGGGCCACTACCCCCACAGGTGGGGTGTCCTGCGTGACTGGCAGAGAGCTCCCCAAGCATCCAGCTCCCCAAAGCCATGCTGCAATCTGTCTCAAGGAAACGGAGGCAGATCATTACAGGGATTACCTCCAGGCAGACAGCTGCACAGGCCACTAAGCTCCCCATTGATTTCTGACTGCCCTCCTTCCCAGCAGAGGGAGTTTGGGAGATACTTCTGCATTGATCCAACCTGTTGTTTCCGTAATGGGGCTGTTGCCAGATGAAGTTCACACTAAAATTAAAAAAAAAAAAAATAAAGTTGCTATTTTCAGATGTGCTGAAGCTCCCCCTGCTCCAAGGAGCAGGCGTTGGCACCATGTCAAAGGAACAATCCCCTTTTCCTTGACAGCCCAGTGAGCAAGGTGACAGCTTCACTTCATCTCCCTGGTACACACCATGTCATTGCTGATGCTGACCAGCAACGTCTTGCATTCATAGTCAGTGAATCGCAGTCAATGTTGCAGGCAGTGGCCAAGATCCCACAGCTACGCTGAGGCAGGATCAGCCCCATCACCCTCTTCACACTCTTTGTGTGGTCAGACTGGCCACCTGTGCTAGACCTGACTGTAATGGAGGATGTTGGGATCAGGAGCTTTTAGTTGGACATGTGGTAAAAGCAAGCAGTTGCAGGGCTGTTTGGCTGCCCTGGGACCCCAGAGAGGACCTCAGGGAGCCCTGGTGATTCCAGCAGGGCCCTGTGGCTGGGAAGAGTCCTCCCAGCAATGCTGCTGACTGGATCAAGGTCTGAGGAACAAGTTATCCAACCAGAGGTTAGGTGGTTTAATTTGCATCCTATGAAGCCCACCCTCAAAGTCGTATAACTCACACAGTCATTTTTTTACCTAGACTAAACTCATTTTTTCTCTCACTGCTGTTTAATTGGCTCCATAGGATGAAAAGATACTTTTATTTTCTGTCTTACAGAACCCTGTATCCCCTCATACAGCAACCGAAGACACTAATAACTCCATTTAATTACAGAGTGAGTGATCCCTGTTAAGGGGAATGGCAGATACGCTGGTATTATTTATGTCACCTGCTTTGCTCCACGCGGTGCTCAAGCCAGCTCCACTTGCTTTTTTTAGCAAGCACATTTCATTTTTCACTCCCCACTGTCATCCCCTTCCCTGTCTCATTCAGAAACTTCACCCACTCGTTCTATCACAGCCTGTCTCTCTGCTGCCTTGCGATATAAATCAACATTAATTATGCTGGTAAAATCCTCTAAATCACTCATTGTCTTCATTATTATTATTTATCTTTGCCTGAAGGTGACACATGCAAATGCAAGCTCTTCTGTTCCCCTTGCAAGGGTTCTAATGGGTTTAACGGCTTGGCAACCCGACTGCAAAACCTTACGTGGAGTTTCCTAATTGGGCTGCACCCGCCTCGCTCCACATCCCTCCGTTTCTGTCCATCAGTCACCTGCAGGATGATTCACAGCCTGGTTTAACTGCTCCCTTCATGGAAGGGGTCGGGACAAAGAGCTTGGGGACACATTTTCCTGCAAGCATCAGGCTCACTTTGGGATCACTGTTGCAAAGGCCCTGTCGGTGTGCTGGAGTCGCCTAATTAAAACCTGCATCCTCGTGGATATATGCGAGGAAGGGCACACAGACAACTTTTGTCTGGAATTTTCAGAGTGGTTGAGTTGGCAAGTGTTAATAACTTTTTTCCCTCTAGGTTATCTCATAAACTGAAGGAGCTGAAGCTCTGTAATTCTGGACTGCGCAGCTAAAACAGCAAGTGTAAATAAACAAACGACCCAGCCTTTTTCCTCCTCTGCCTCCCCTGATCAGGAAAGACAAATGTGAGAAATAAATTGAAACTAAAAAAGCTAGAAGCCACCTCGCCTTCCTGGAACGAACCCAGACGGAGCACGGAAGCCAAGGTGGCTGCTTCTGGTTTGGAGAGGGTCCCCAGATTGCAACCGTACTGATGGCACAGAGCCTAAAAAGCCAGCTCTCTCCTTCCCTGATGCCAGCCAGACGGGCTATCTCTACCCTCGTGTCTCTGGATTTTCCAGTCCGCCTCCTCCGTGCCTTGGCAGGACAGCACCGGCCCCATGCAGCCGCAACGGGGCGAGCCGACCTCCAGCCCCGCAGGAGCAATAATGCATGGGAGTATCGATCCTCACACTTGTCACTCCGGATGGATGTGCCACCGCTAAATCTCTAACCTTTAGCTGTGCCTGGAGTCTGTAAACTCCCACCCTCTCCTCCCGCCAGGCAGCGAACACCATGTCCAACAGCCTATTAGCAGGAGAACAGCCTGTCCCCTGTCAAAACACACAAGGTGCCACTGTCCCCACGGGAATGCCGGCAGCTGCTGACAGCACTCTGGCATGCCTGCCTGCCCTGCCTGCACCACCGTCCGGCCAGCACCCCGAAACCTGGGGGGAGCAGCAGCACCAGGGAGCCCCAACTGCTCTGGCTGAAGAGCAAAATGACCCTGTAACGAGAAAAGGCAGGAGGCATCGTCCACTTGCTGCCTTCAAGGCCCATTTTCCTTGAGACACAAAGGTGATAGTGCTGGCCTTCCTCCCACCAGCCCTCCTCATCATCTGCAGGAGGAGAAGGGGAGATGTTCAGGGTGGGATGCATGCAAGGGGAACGATTTTAGGCTCACACTATGTGCATTTCAAAGCATGCAGAGAGTAAGGGCCTGATCGTCTCCTCTTCTGCATTGCAGAATTATTTGTACGGATTAACATTTTGAAATGAGATCAGGAATGTTTTTACAGTTCCTTTGTTTTAGGGAAAATGATGCACATAGATAAAGGCAGGTAACAAACTCCAAGTGATTTAGTTTTAGTAGGTACCTGAAAACCCCATGACAACTTAAAACAGTCATTAATTATTTCAACAAAGACATGAGACCACACCACACACAAACCCACTCGAGTTGGGTCCTGCCTGGAACTCAGATATTATCTCAGTGTTAGAGACACCCAAAACCTTGATGCATCCTGATGGCTTTGAGCTATCCTTGATATAAAAAAAAACCCATTTCTCAGCGTGTAAAATGAGACAGACAGAGCCTGGGCCAGTGTAAATCTGTTAGCCAGTTCATGTTCACAACCTTTCTCAAACCACTACCCACAGGAATTAAGGACTCCTCAAACTCTTCAGCTGAAACAATTTGCCTGAAGTTTAAACCACTCCTGCGGGGCAACGTGTTATCCCTATAGCAACTCACGCCACGGTTTTGGCGGAGTCTTTTTTTAGCCTTGCCGTGGCAGGACCGTCTCCTCCTGCTCTGCTGCGTGGGGGCTGCAGTGCATCTGTACAGTGAGAGCCTCTGACCTAGACTCTGCCAGGACAGCCTCCACAGCCGCACTGTTCACGACACTTGTCCTAAGGTAGGTCTGACACCTTCACGTGGCTCCACCTTTCCTGTCTTGGTCCTAAATATTCACTTACAAAGTCTAGGTTTACCGTATAGTGGGTTAAACCCAGTTAGAGTTGAAACTCCTTCACTGTTTTCCCCCAGGCTGTGCTCTACATGGGAGCTTTGCTAACCAGCATCCCTCTGGGATCAAGCACACCGGGTTTGATCTCGACCCAAACCTCATTTTTTTCAGTCATTCATAAGGAATCGCACCATCTGTACGTGTCACTCGACTCCCTCCAGTAATAACTTTTGAAATCTGTGGGTCCATTTCAATCAACTTAGACAGAAAAAGCCCCAAAAAGGTTAGGAGTTGGCTCAGTTTGATGGCTGTAGGCAGCTGGATAGAGGGAAAACACTGAATTACTGCCCTTGCTGGGAGAGGGGCCGTGGCTGGAGCTCAGCGAGGCTCTTAGATGCTGGAAAAGGCACACAGGAGAGAGATCTTCGAAAGGCCCCAACCTCAGGAAATATTTCGATCAGAGCTCACACCTTATTAAGCATGTGATAATCCAGCCGCGAGACACAGAGCCACAGGAAACCAAGCTCCACAAGTCCTGCTCCTCATGGATCAACTTCGACTTAAAAAAAACCCAAAACCACAAGTAAAATACAAGGAAAAGCCTTTCATAAAGCAGAGACTTCTGGAGCAGGCACTTCCACATCCTTCTGATATAACAGAGATGGGCTTGAGCCTGCTAGGAAACGCAAACCCCACTGCTAAAACAGAAAGAGAGAGACACTAAAAGACAACAAAGAGGATTTCCATCCAGAAATCTCCAGATCTAGAGAGGATTGTAGGTGCCAAGATCCGCTTTCATGAGATTGAGGAGCTAAAGAGCTTTGAGAAACTCTACCTGCTTAAGGATGGCTTGGTTTTAACAGCAATTCTTGCCTAGATCTTTTTTTTATTCTGGTTTTATCCTATTTCTATTAAAGCTCTTATAAGACCAATTACAACCTTTAATTCATATCAAAACCCCATTTCTCTAACTGGACAAGATCCTCCTTTGCTAATGTAGTAGCTACAAGCCAGTAGCAACCGAAGTTTGATTAACTTGATCTTTATTAGAATTAAAAGACTTTTTTGGCCAGAGTTATATTTTGAAGAAAAATAAGTGGAAATTCAATCAAACCACTCCATAATACATTTTTTAAACACGAATAATCTGGCAAGCTCAACAACGGAGAAAACCCGAACACTTTGTTTTTATTATTTAAAAGCAAAGCATTAAATTGCAGTCAACTTCTAGTTAAAAATGTCTTTCCATTTTATTCAAAAATTATTCTCAAGATTTCTTGAATGCAAAACAAAATAAATTTGAAATTGAATAGAAGCTTTTTTGGCCCAAGAATCTTGTTGTTTATTTTCTAATTAATTAAAAAAAAAAAATATGTAGCTGTGCTGCTGTTCCTTCTCCTGCAAACTGAACCGACAGCATTTCTTTCCTTAGCGCTAACAGATTCAAAGCCACAGTCTAAACAGCAAAGCGTAATACACACTTCTGTGTGGCCAAACCTGCGGCCCAAGTGGGGATTTGAAGTTCAACTTTAAACGTTACTTGTTCCTCTAGATTATATGCGTGTATGTAAACAAGTTCTTAATAAGGGTTGGGGAAGAGGACACGTACTGGCATTTCTATTTAACGTATCACTAATTTGAGGAGGCTCAGGAGTCATGAGCTGTGACCTCCTCTTTCACAGCAAACTGCAAGTCCCAGCCTTCGCTGGACTGGCAACCTCAGCCAGGAATTCCCTCTGATTTCCTACTCAAACCACTTGATTCCTCCCGCTTCCTTTATTATTACGTTTAACGATCCCTGACATGCTTTTGGCAACGTCCTCAGAGATAATCAGGTTGTAGCGCTTGAGACCAGCTCCGCTCAGATAAAGAAAAAAATGAGTGATAAAAACCAGCGATGTATTTGCAGATCAGAGGCAGAGCAGCGGCGAGCACGCTGTGTTTTAGACTTTTGATCAGAAGAGTATGCGCGTTCCTCGTTAGTGCGGTAATACGGCAGTCACGGGATTTTTCTATATCAATTGTCAGGACGGGGTTAGAGCCGGAGCCTGCAGCCCCGTCTGCAGGACTCAGCTCCGTCTGCAGGACTCAGCTCCTTCCCTGGTGTATTGGACACGGCTCCTATTTTCTACTCTCGCAGATATTTCTTAGCACAAATCATGTCCTAATAGACCTCAGTGCTCTTGCAGATACCCTTTAAATCTTAGCCTTCCCAAGGGTTAAACCTCAAAAGTTTACAAGAGAGTAGAAAACTTAGAGGGAAGAGAGAGGGGAAAAAAAAAAAAAAAAAAAGACAAAAAGAAGATGAAAAAAAACCCCAGCAACAACAATATGACACACAAAAAATACCCAAACCAAAACCAAACCACCCAATGGCTGGATCTGCAGGGATCTCTACTCCAGCTTTATTGATTTTGTTACACCTCTGCTGCCTGACCCATTAAGCATGGCTCACTGGCAAGGTGTAAGATATTCAAGTTGCACTTTGTTACATCCTTAGACATCTCTTGTGCCTGGAGATGTTCAACACCTCCCCAGCTTTTAAATTTTCTTAGTTTAGTACCAAATTCACATAAACCTCTGAGGGGAATTATTAACCCAGTTTGAAAGTACTCCTTCCAGTCCGTGTCTTGACTCACCAGTGTCAATGCTGTGGGTTGATACTGAGAGTCGTTTACCCAACGTCAGCCATCAAAGGCTGGCTGTCCCCAGGCCACATCTGTAGATAGTGTGAAGGGACTGACACCTCAGAAGGTCTTTCTTCCCACCTAAAAATGGCAGCTGGTTTGAAAGATAGTCTCTTGGGCTGCTGATCACCCTCCATTGACTATGGATGGAGTGTGGACGATTAGAAAACTGGTTTGTAGATGAGAACAGTTACTTGAGAAGAATCCTTCTCCTCCAGCGTGGTTAGCATCATCTCACATCCCTCAGTGATCAGGTCCAGACATGCTCTCAGATTTTGGCAATCACAGATATATTGGGACATACAACAGGGTTGCGTGTCACAGCCTTTCCTTACAGAACAGAGTCACAGTGAAGGTCCTTTTCAGGGAAAAACAGGGGCTGATTTGCCCAGACTCTTTTCAGAGATGTTTTCTTCTGCAAAGAACCAGCTCCTTTTCTGTGCCCACTTCTTACCCACCTGCTCTGGGATGTTATTGCCCCTTTTTCCAGGACACGAGGCAAGAAGGTTGGACTCTCTCTGCACCCCAATACAAGCAGAGGGCAGGGGGTTACCAGCACACACCGCTGCACAAAGCAGCCATAGACCAGCTTGCCTCCTTCTCAGCATCAGACTCTGACCAAGGCTATGGTTATACCTTTGCCATCTATATAACTTCACATCATTTGTCAGGCCAAACCCCTGCAGCCTTTGTCTCTGACAAGACATCCAGAAAACCCAGACAAATGTCTGTAAGCCTCAAGTCCCACCCAGACACAGTTTATAGGGAGAAAAAAGAAAGGATACGGGCAAAATCCAACCATAGGTGATCCCACTGACATCTCCATCGGTGTCCGGCTTCCTACAGCCCAGGGTGCACAACAGTACCCTGCAAAGGATACTCCTGGGTTTGGCACAGACTTGATTAGGGCAGAAATAACAGCAAAGGCTGCAGATGAGCAGGGAGGGACCAAGGCAGAAGGAAAGCCTGACAGGCACAGGTCTAGCCTACATTAAGTCCTGCCTTTGCATCCAGGGTTGACATGAAACCGAATGCAATTCTAGTGTCCTGGATGCTCTGACACCAGTAAATCAGGGCTCACTCAGTGCTGTGGTGAAAACTTCACCAGAGAGAACTCCTCCACATGTGAAAGCACTTTGGAAACACCCGCCCCAAGTCTGCAGTAGGTCCCGGATCTTCCAGTGGGAGAAATGGTCTGTCTTTCCCAATTTTCTTCCCAAGCCTCTCTGTATACTCTCCAACGTGCCATGCCTTTTCCTGGAAGACGATTAGGTCAGTGGTTTTCCATATAGTGGATAATTCAGCCTCATGGGTCAATGCACAGATTTTTATCTTGACTCTGAGTTCCCATCAGCCTGGCAGCTTAAGCTCCGACTACCCGTAATGGATGTGCCTTGGCTGGTGATTCAGCTTGATCCTGCTTTTTACCCAAAGTGAGTGGTAGCCACTAGTGAAAAAGCAGAGTGTGTTTATCCTGTGGGGATAACTCTGTCCTTTCTGGTGCTTGGTACCTTAATAGAAGGTGCTGGCTAACTGCAGGATTTGGCCTATTGCTTTCGGTTGAAAATATTACCACCGATAATACCTAAATTTTCAAAGAAAAATTTATATGAGTGAGAACTCCTTAAGAACCGAAGACCTCCTGTAATTCACCAGTTTACCAGTGCATCTCCCAGGCGATCCCTGCTGAGGAGTAACAAGGGTGTTTCAGCTTTATTCCTCAGGCGGCAGAGAATAAATAGCACGTTACGGAAACTGCTGGTCACAGCCCAGGATCAGACACTTTGCACAAGCAGTTTTTTCCAGGCAGATCTCAGATATTTCCTTGTTGTCCCCTCTTGTTGGAAAGTCTCTTTTTCTTCCAATGTTTTGGAGCTTCCATTGCTAGTCTCACCCAAAACCAAGCAATAGCAAAACTTTTGGAGCCTGGTGCAGAGGTCTGCTGTGACTTTGGATGTAGTTGACTGTGGCTTGTCACTTAACCCGCTTCAAGTGCCCGGTTTTGTGACACCTGCTGTAATCCACCCTGGAATCCTCTCCTGAAGAGACGCAGGAGAAATTCTTAAGATGTATTTCCCTCAGACCACAATATATTCCATATGCTCCAACTGCAGAGAAGGGAACTGGTACGTTGAGTTACCTCTGGTAAATCTATCATTCCCAGCTGGGGGGATGGGGTGAGGGGGGGCAGAGAGAGCTTATCAGTGTTTTCTCTGACTTTACAGCTGGAAGAAATTTACAGCCAAACACACACTCCTGTTGCAAAGGAGGGATAAGCCCTCCCCAAACGTGCTTACAAGCCACTGTTGTTATCAGAGGATCAGGGGGCTTTGGATCACCTTTATTGCTGCCCACCAAGGGCTCTCCTAGAGTCTGCTCTTCGCAGAAGCCATCAAGTGAGCTTCTCCAGCAAGGAGCTGCGATGGTGCCCTTTCAGGAGCAATGCCCTCAGCCATCCTCTTGGAAAGCACGTTGACAAAATTCAGATTATCTGCGAGCATCCATCTTTCTAAAGACTGCTGCCAAGGTGGGTTTTGTCCCCTCTCTCCAAAGCTCCTTCTTTGGGAAGCCCATAACCAAACTTCTTTCGCCTGCAAGCTGCAAACCCCCTTTCTGCCAGAGAGCTTTCAGGTCCTACATCCTCCTCCCGCTGCAGGAGCCATGCAGGAGGTCAGGTGCGTCGCTGTGGGTTCCTCTTTGCACATGCTAAAAACTAAGCATGGCCCAAATGTCTACCTGACTTGTGGCTCTGTTGGGATCTCACTACTGGGCAGGGAGCGTTTTATATCTGAAATTCATCTTCTGCTTTTGACAAACTGGCAGCCATCGAATACCCAGCTACAATTTTAGTTTTTGAAATGTTGATAGGCATCTTAAAAAAATTCAATTTTATAGGCTTTTTAATTACTTGCCTTTCAGCAGCTTTGCTTAATCTTCAGGTTTTAAGAGCCATCACTGAGCTCTCACAGTCCCACCTCCTCCCATGGAGAGGGTGAACTCAGCGGCGGAGGGAGCTCTGTTCAGGTCATCAAGGCTGAGCGTGTCCTCAAGAGCTGTTGAGAAATGGGGCCCTAGAGGGGGCAGCAAGATAATTAATTGTTAGCTAAGCAATAGACTCATTTACAAACTTTTTATAGTTAATTATTATAATTAACTTAACATTGATTTTTTGCATTTAATTGATAGTTACCTAAATTATCTAAGCTGCAGGCAGACTAGACTTTGATTAAGATGTCTGCATCTTTGCAATTTCTGCTTTTAAATATAGGACTCTACTGAAACTGAGGAAGAAAAAAAAAAGCTAAAGATTTCATATATGCTGGTTTTCCTTCAGAACAAGTCTTTCTGCATTTAATTTTTTTCTGGCTACATAAAAATACCTCATTGCTGCCGAGCGTCTCTAGAACAACAAACTCCATTTATACCTGTGTGCGCATACGACACACGACTCCACGATTTGCAGCCCAGGCCTTGTGAAAGGCAAAAATGAAAACAAAGTGTGTTCACCATAGAAGGAAAGAAGTCGGTGAGGAAGCAGATGTAAAACTGAGGCTTTCAATACACTCTAGCAAATAACCAATGAAAGAATAATGACTTGAATGATGCCGGGCCAAACTCCATGCTGGCACAACTCCATCCAAGTCGGTGGAGATAGGCCAGCAGCGGATGTTTCCCACTTCGTCAGTTGAATGTGAAGAGTTTATTTTCCAAGTCACCCCTCCTCTTACTTCAATTCCCTGTCATTGATCGATGGGTGTCCCAAAGATTCTGAGTGGAGAAATCTGTCGCTTACAGAACTGGTACTTTGCTGTATAAAAACAAAAGGTCTCCAGTCTGGAAATGGCAAAGAGATTTCTTCAAGCGGCTGCCAAAAAAAAAAAAAGATAAAAGAAAAATTGTAAGCTAGAGGCTGCACTTTCTGAGGACACTGCCAATTTTTTAAAAGGATAATCCCAGTAGATACAGCGTTACACGACAAAAGTCCCATTGTGGAAGTGCTGCCAATTTTTTAACCATCAGCATTTAATCTCTTGGCAATAATATGAGTCCAACTGTGCTTTTATTTTTATTTTTTACAGTCACTAACAACATATTTGCATTATAGCAGCAACATATGGTCTGAAGAAGGTTAATTTGCTCTGCAATTAATAGTGGCACGCAAATCCACACATAGCTAATATGGACTGAACCACCAGGCAGAAAGTCATTGATGTTAGAGCTGAAATGTGGAGAGAAGGGGAACATTTGCCAAGCACCTGACTCTGCTTCAACCTGGTTTTCTTTCCAGAGCAGCTGCTAAAGGCAACAACAGGTTAAATCCAGCCCTATTAAGGCAAAACTCCTCCTAGTTTTTTTACAGATGAAATTTTCTGGCATTTGGAAAGAGGTTTTAAGGAGCTGGGACCCAAAAAAGGACTTTGGGGAGGATTTTCCTAGGCAGCAGAGCATGAAGCCAGGATCCGCATAGCACCAGGCAGTGGGAGCAAGGAGGCACTGGTGAGATGTGAGGAGAGGCTGAGCAGGAAGAAGCCAAGGTGAACTGACTGTGAAAACACTGACGATGCGCTCGGATCTGAGTAAGGAAAGAAAACCCCTTGCTGTTATTATTTATATGTAAAACATTCAAAGTTTGATAATATGGAGAGAGAGAGATAACATTAGTGCAGTGCCATAACAATATAGAGAGTGACTTTGTACAGACATAGACTTTATTATCTGCAATATATATACACCAAAGGAATAATAACAAGCCTTATTGCAGCTCGTTCACAGCAGCCTGGCACCACTGTCCTCTGCTCCCTCCCACTGCCTGTCCCACTCTACCCAAGACAGAAACCCCAGCTGTTCATCACCAAGCCCCAACCCGCCTGTCCAGACAGGAGCTGGTCGTGTGGGATTGTTCACCTGTCATTTTATTTTGCTGCAAGTCCTTTTACGAGCAGGCAGGGCTGGATACGGAGAGCTGGGCTTTGCAAACTGGCCCCCTGCGGAGGGGAAGGAGGCAATAAAGCTCTGCCCCTCCGCGCATCGCACGGGGCTTTCACCTCGCAGCAAAGCAGCAGGAGTTGTGGAGCAAGCGAGCATAAGGTCAAGGGGTTTTTGAAGAGGAAGGCTCTGCTCGCAGGGGGAGGGGGAACATCTCTGGTCTGCCTGGCTGTAGGATTTCCTGGGTCTTTTATAATGATGTGGTTGCCCAGGGTTGTTTGGCTTTAATGAAGCAATCCGTGTCCGGTTTGCTAATCGCGTTGGAGAGGTGCGGAGCTGCCCCTGGCTCACGTCTCTTGCTCTGAAGGTGAGCGTTTTCCATCTTGGCTCAAGGGAAATGAATTGGCTTAGATGGGTTGTACTGCACAACCACTCTCCAGGCGTAGTGTGGCAAGTAGTCCTCAACGGGTCATGAATGCCCATAAAGGCAAAATGCCCGGTTCACCTGACGTAGCTGAAATCGCTTGTCTCTATCAGGAGAAAGGCTCTTTCAGAGACAGGCTGACCCTGGGAAAGAGCCCCTGTCCCTTTCCTGAACCTCATGACAGCAGACATTTTTGCTTTTCCTCAAGCCCCATCTTCTGGAGTCATGTAACTGTAGGGTAACTCAGCTTTAATAAAAAAAGAAATAGAAGAGATGGAGAGGCTGGAACAATGTGAACCTGTAAAGCATCTGCAAATAAAAAGTTCCCCTGCTACTGCTATTATCATTGTTATTGCTAACGACAACCAGAACATTTTCAGATGCTTTCACGATGCATCCCAAGTTACAAATTTTGACTGTTCAAATTCATGCTCCAACACTGGGTACCCGGTTGGGCTGCGATGGGAGGGCAGGCTGCCACAGGGGGCTGGCAGCGCCGTCCAGCTGCTCTGGGCAAGACCTTCCCGTGGGCTGGCAAGGACAGCAAAGCTCTGGATGGGGTAGGAACTCAGGGCCACTGAGGAGAGGGATGGGACAGAAACCCGAAGCGAGCCTTACCAGAGATTTCAACCATCCATATATGCCAGGAGGGAACTGAGGCAGAATGATTTCCCCAAATGCAGGTTTCATCACTTAAAAGGATTCCCTGCGTAGCAGCTAATCCAGGCCACGCTACGTCGCATTGAAAGGGTCAGTAAACACCAGCAGCAAGAGCAGCACTATCTGCCTGCCCTTGAAGGGGGATGCAGGGAGGGGAGGAGAGCCCAAGGGGAGCGTGTTCACGTGCATGGCTGCAAATGGGAGTCTCCCGCAGAGATGGCCCCTCTGCCATGCTCTTGCGTATCTCCAAAGTGAAATGGATTAGCAGCTCACTTTCAATCAGGCTGAATTATGAGTGTAGCGATTTGCTGGACATTTTACATGAACCAGAAGATGTGTTATCTGATGAAAATTGCTTAATTTAATATCCTGGCCTGACAAGCAGTGAACTGTACATCTCCTGGAGAATTTACCAGTGCAGATGATTTTACTTAGCTGGAAGGATTAAGCAATCAGACCCCTTTTCTTCCCCCCAAAACTCACGGCAGAAAACTGCCCAGAGAAACTCTGAGGAGCTGGTGGTGCCAAGGTTATCAGCACTCTAAGGAAAAACAAAAGGCTGGGGTTTTTTCCCCCATCAGAAAACATTGCAGAATTACATGCACTTTGACACTGTTACACCCAAAAATCAATTCTTGGGAAGCAGAAGTAAAAATGCTGGAAAGTAGATCAGATCTAGCTCTCAGAGCTGCCTTGAGGACACAGGACATGTCCTTCTACCATATGAAGACCAAGCTCCAGAGCGGATCTTCTAGTTTTGTTACTCTGATAGATAGGAAACCCTCCTGGGAGCCATCTGCAGGATGGGGGACCAGAGGCAGACCTCAGTCTCATATATCTCAGGGTACCTCAGGCTGTGGCTGAATGAGTGTGGGCTCATCCCAGCCTCTTCGGGCTCTCTGCTTCCAGCAAGCACTTATTGGTCCAGGTTTAGCACAGAGACAAATGGGTCATGGGTGAGGTTGGTCTTCAAAGCAGATGCAAGCTCTCCCCTACCTTACAGTAAGGATCTAGCCAGCAATTAATCTCTGACAGAGCCAGGCTTTCCTCCATGCCCCCGAGTAAAAAGCCCAAGGCTAGGCTTGTTTTCACAAGGAAGCTCTTTCAGGCTGAGCCACAAGTGGGGAATCCGTGGGCGGGTTCAAAACACAACTACAGTGCAGGGCAGAGCTGCTCCTCAAGCCTTTGCAGATTCATGGGGAAGCAAAAGTCACAGGAAACACATCCACTACCCTGACCTTTGGTCTCCTTAAACAAAAGGGACCACAGCAGTCGGGAGAGATGGATAAACCTTTCCTACTAACTGCACTGGGGAAAACAAAACAGATGGTCAGCTCTGTATAAACCAGACCCTGCCAAAGCACATGCCACGAGGCAGCTGAGAGCCAAAGGAACCTGAATTATCAGCCTCTCTTGAAGATCTTGCCATAAACTAGTCGTACATATTCCCCACACTTTGGTGTGAGGCTCCCATTGCTGTAGACATAATACGTGAATGCAATTACATAGACTTTATCCATGCTGGCAATCTCATCCAAATTCAAGGCTTTTATTATAATCGAAGGCTATTATGATTTATGGTTATGTTTTTAAACAGCACATAATTAAGTGGTAGAACTCATTGTCATAGGATGTTGTAGAAGCCAAAAGCACAAATGGGTTCAAATAACAATTAAAGACATCGAAAGATCCATCAAGGGCGATTACGCACAGGGATGCGGATATGACCCATAGCTCAGGAAGTCCTTCAGCTGCCACTTGCCATGAGTTGGAAGGACCATAGGAAGTATCACCAGGGACTTGCCATGGTCTTATATCTCACCCTAAGCATTTGCTGCTGGCACCATTAGAGACAGGATGTTGGGCTAGATGCATCTCTGATCTGATGCCAGCACGCCTATTGTGATGTCTACATAGCACGACCTCTAACCGATCTACTCTTTCCAAAAGGCACTAGGCCAGGAGAAGTCTAGATTGTGGTTTAGGCCCACAAGATACAGACCTGACTTAAAAGCTGTGTCTTCCCCATCTAGAAGAATGAGCCAGAACCTCAGGTCAGGAGACTGGCACATCTTCCAAGCTTCAGTCTGAAGAAGTCCTTCAAAAGGGAGTTTTCATTATTCTATGACTGTGAAAAAAACCTTGAAAAACAAATGTTGTAATGTTTGCTGCAGTTTCTGATTGCCTAAGTTGGCAATGCTTAAAAAAAAAAAAAATTATCAGGGGAGAACATGATCATCATCCCAGTTCAAAAAAACATGCAGCTGAGTTTCCCACAATTCCTGTGATGGCAGGGGTCAGAATAACCAAAGTGCAAGAGATGAGCTTCAGCCTGGGGAAAATACCTTCCCAGGTGAGGTGTGTCCCCTTCATTTGCAGGATTCATAAAACAGTTCCGCTTCAAGGGGAGACTGGATGGACCTTTGGTCTTACCTTGTGGTGGTGTTTTTATGTTGTCCCAGGCAAACACGGTACCAGATGACGTCAGTTTTACAGAGTTACTCATTGACTTAGTGTAATGTTAGGGTAAAATCTCTTTAATTTCAATCAAAGTAGCTGAAGAATGATCCAGCCAAGAGCCCTTTGCTGCACTAAATTGACACAGCCAGGAGTAAATCAAGGGAAAAAAAAGCTTTTTCATGCCAGCTGAAGAACTGCTGCTAGAATACCTATTTCAAAGCTTCTCCACTGTTGGTGATGCTTCTATGTGCATCAAACACAGCAAACCTGCAAACCTGCTTTCCTGTGATCAGTGACTTACCAGGAAACTCCCGGGGCATGGTAGAAACTTGAGTTGTTTTTGCAGGAGCACAGGATACCAGATAGGTGCTGGAGTCCCATTCCCTGCAGTTACAGGTGATCTAAAGCACCATCACAGGTAGTAAAGAGTCACTCCATGGGATGGTATTAAAAAAAAAAAAGGCCTAAGCATTATTGTTAAAGTGAAGCAGTAGTTCATAATACTTCATTATGTGAAAGAGCTTCCTGTTCAAAGAGGTCATCTTCATAGGACAACAAGCAACATTTCAAATGGATCCACATTCCCACAAGAGCTGTATATCCATGCAGCAATCAGAAACCTGCTGGGAACAGCCTTGGCATGATACTGGGCTGCAGCTGGGTGGCAGGGGCTGAAGATCTGCCTTACATTAAGGCTACGCACTCAGGCAGAGCTGACAGCTATCTTTGCCCTGAAGGAACCCGCTACTCACACTCAGTGGTGCTTTAGAGGAACCATAAATGTACTTGAGCAACCTGGAACTTCATCTGCTTGAAACAAACGTCTGGAAAGTAAGGCTGATTTCTCAGCAGTCACCTTTGATTGGACTAACATCAGCACTGGCACAGGAGGTAGCACTGATCTCTTGCTGGCTGCTCAGAATGGCACAAGCACGATGGTGAACGTTCAGCAGCAGCTCTAGAGCAGCACATCTGGAATTTCCCAGACCTCAGTTCAGGGACTTCTCCAGACACTACAGATACTCTCTTGTGTAATAAAAACAGGGGCTGAAGCGAAGCAAGCTAGGGCCAAACCTAATGGTGCTTAGGCGTCTAACGCCCACTGATGAAAATTAGGTGCCTAAAAGCCTTTGAGATGTTTGACAAGATCTGTTCAGCCACGTAGAGGCTGCATAGGGGAACAGAGTGTGAAACTGAGCATATTTACAGGCATTTTTCAGAGCTGTAAATGACAGCAGAAAAAAAAATACAAAGGAAAATCTGGCCCTAAGATTCAGGCCTATGCCTCTTAGCAGGGGGAGGGGGGTCATATTTTGCAAGGACAGAGAGATGTCATAATCAAAATCAGCTCTCTTTAACTTGTTCTTAAATGGAAATCAAAGGAAACATCGTCTGAGAAGTCTCAGCATTTAGTCTCTGAAGATTTTCCACCCACTGAATATTTGGCCAGCCCAAGTCTAGAGAGGACTTCCCTGCAGTGTCTTGGGCTGGCTCAGGAAAGCCTTAGCAAGTAATAAATGCCAGGCTTGTGGGCATGGAGGGGTGGGATGACACAGCACCTCCCTGCCATAAGCCTGGGAGCATGCACATCACATTAGGCAACACTGAAGGGGAGGTGACAGTCCTGGAGAGGCCACAGCACAGAGTGGCAGGGAAAGCTGGCTGAATCAGAGCGTAGACAACAGCCGCGGTCAAAGTGAAGCATCTTGCTAGAGCTCAGGTGGGGAGGAACGACACACAAGTTATACTGCAGATAGAAGGGCTGGCAAAGGGGGTGGGACAGGCTCAGACACAAGCTGCTTACCATCTTGCTCCGGTTTAACAGCAACCAGGTCACTAAGCCTCAGCACAGCCTGTTGATACAACCGAGCCCTTAACAGCCCCACAGGAGAGCCAAACAGGTTCAAGACACTGGCTAATACATTAATAGACAGACCTGAGAAGCCCTGCAAGATCCAAGACACCACCCTTGAACCAAGAAGTAAAGTTTCCTAAAAGCCTGCACCTCCCTGCTCCACCACGGTGGCTCCACCACACCTTCACCTTCTGCGGTCGGGATGGAGCTGGGACAGGCTTCCTTCGCCGAGGACGTTGCCCCAGCCTGACCTCAGCTGAGCACCCACACCGTCAAGGTTGTCCCAGCCCATTGCAGCCACAGTGCTACACTGGTCCCTCCATCCCAGCAAGCCTACCTCCTTCTGTCTGAACCCTGTCCAGCACACTTGGGCAAATAATCCACCCTGAATTATAGTCCGGGTATAACCTTGACAGCCAGGCACCTCTGTAAGGACACAGCTGCCCTAGCACAGCACACCAAATACAGGGAAATTTTATTTCCCTTTTGCCAGGGAGATTTTGAGAGGCCAGTTTTGTCAGCAGCTGCAAGACGGAAGCACAGACTGGAGAACAAACATTTTGGCAAGTGCATGAATGTGGCACAGAGTTGGAAAACAAGGTACTCTAGAAAAAGAAATATTTTAGGCTCATGAGAAGGCAGGATTCTTTTCAACTTTCCAGACAGATTACATTGGCCAGTTCATGTACCATTTATCACCTTCCCTACCAATTTACAGCCTGCAGGGTTTGCTCTTTTTGATGTTCCTTTTAGCCTAACAAAACACTCTTGGCTTTGCACGCCTTGTTTGGGTGAAGTCACCAGGATGGCACAGGTCAAACTGCTTTCTGCCCGTGTAGAAGTGCTTATGCAGCAGGAC
This sequence comes from Leptosomus discolor, assembly GCF_034619465.1. Lineage (NCBI taxonomy): Eukaryota > Metazoa > Chordata > Aves > Leptosomiformes > Leptosomidae > Leptosomus > Leptosomus discolor. The sequence goes on along the minus strand of NC_141406.1, from coordinate 3,348,979 downwards.
TATTTCATTACAACAGGTTTACCTAGGCACATGAGCCATCTAAGATTTCCTATCACTGTCCATTGCAGGGAACCCAAGTTCTTCTATAGTCACAGCTTCAAAGCAGTTCCTGGATGAAAAAATCCCTGTTTGAAGAAGGAAAAGGGGAGTCGATTTTGTTTGCATGGCTGATATCCTCCTCTATTTCTGATTCGACTTAACGTGGGAGTGTGTTCAGGTTGTAGGAGGTGACTTGCTTAACCATCAAAAGACTTTTTCAAAGGCACAGCCTTTTCTCCAGGCAGCCAAGCTGTGAATTTACCCACTCCTCTCCAGAAATCGATTGTGCAGCCAGATCCTTTCAGCCAAGAATGCAGACCTGTCAAATCTCAGGCACCGAGCAGGCGACGCACAATCTGCTCTGACCCTCTGCTCCCTTCCAGCACAGCCTGGCTCTTCCTTGCTCCCTGACCCCGGGTGCCAGACACAGCCCCCACTTCTCTTTGGCTGAACACCCATGCCTGGTGCTGGGGGTGGTCGCAGTCCTAGAGAGCAGCCGGGAGCCTGCATCCTGCTGCTAGAGGATCCCTGGAGCTCAGATGCTTCTCTGGCCATAGCTGTCCTCCAGCTCGCCCCTGCTGCCCTTTCCCTCCTTGCCACATGACCAAGCACAGCATTGTCTTCCATGTCCACGCTGGAGAAATCTGAAAGTGGTCCGTCTCCAGTTTGTGAGCAGTTTCATCCTGCCTTGCGCAGAGTATCCCAGAAGAATGCAGCTGTCTCGGTCCAGGATCATTTTTGTAAAACAGGAGGGAAGATAGACTCTTCCCTCCGCTTTTTTCTGATTTATTTATTTATTGCATAATGGCTTGTCCACAAACATCCCAGCTTGGTTAAATCTTTGACATGTAAAACATTTCCAGAAATTCTTGCTGCCATCCAACAAGAAAAATGGCCAGGACTTGGCTTTTTTGCCTTTTTTTTTTTTTTTTGAAAGAGACTCCTCACTTTTCTTCTGTTTTCTTCTTTCTAGTGTGACTTCGTCTCTGGCTTTCCCAAAGCAACGCACTCATTTATCAGGCTTGCAAGTTCTTACGCGTTGGCAGACTCCGCGGCTTTCCGCTTGGCTCAGGGCTTTCAACCACCATATGGAACGAGTTGCACATTTTCACTCCTTATCGGAGTTTAAGATGGAAATATTTCCTTGGTTCTTCTTGGGGTATTTCTGCAATTGCACACATGCTGGGAGTATTTAACCCTGACATTGCTGATGAGTAGCTGTTACTATTAAAATGCCATCAAAGATTGAACTGAAAATCTTTTACAGTGAACTATGCCAGCAGTTTGATTCTGTTCCTGGATACAAATAGTTCCTTTAATAGTTTTGGAGTTACATGCATATAACAGAGAAGAATCTGGCTAGCTGTCTATTTGTCTGTCTGCTTGTCTCTCTAAAGAGACAACTTTTTCTCCCTCTCGGCATCTTGATCCAGTTTTGCTGTAGTGCTGTTGTAGCTGCTATGGCCTAAGGAGGTAAGAAAAGCTATTCCCTCTCCATCCTGCCTTTATTAAGCTAGATGACAGCTGAAGACAGACAATTTTTCAGGCACAGATCTTCCATGCACGAGTCTACCACTGCTGTGCACCTAGCTGAGGAATTTTCTCTCTTCCATGCAAAAACATGCATCATACTCAGGGTTTATTCCAGCCCCCTTTTTTAGCACAGGCTACCAGTTAGCACAGCCATGGTAAGTGGAGTGTGAGCCCATCAAAGCCAGGCCCTCTAGATTAGCAGTGACAGAAGAGCAGTCCCTCCAACATCACTGCTGGCCTGGGAAGTCCAGAAGATAGCAAGAGTGGTTTGAACTCCAGCTCCAGGTTCCTCAAGTCACATCAACACACCAGTAACAACACCAGAAGGCAGCTTTCTTGCATTGCCAAGACTATGCTCCAAGACACTTCAGGAGACACTGTAGCCAAAATCAGCCATGGGGCAGAGATCAGGAATGGCCACCCCAAGCCCCGATTCACCAGTCCATTGCTCTGCTGAGAAGCCCAATGAGCAAGAATAAGGTCTCTCCTGTTCTTCCCCTGTGCTCTCTCTCCACAGCAGCAGTCCCATCTTCTGTTTGACTGCTGCTTCCAGCTCTACATCCAAGGTGTAGGTCTTTCCTCATTAGACATTCAAGCCTAGAATGATATCAATGATGATGGACACCTTGTTTTTTTTTTTAACAGGACTGGGCATATACAAATTCACGTGTCATAAGTAAGCTGAAAATGAAGGATGAAGTCCCAAAATCCACATTCAGAGAAGAAATACAGCAAAACTTAGAGTCTAAATATGATGCAAGACCTGGGTCTTAGACCTCAGCACCCGTTCCTCAGGGTCTCTTTCAAGAAGCGAAGGAATTTCCATCATTTCCCACAGCAAAGGCTAGAGTCTGGATCAATTCAGCCTGCATTGCATTTGACAGCTTGCTGCAGCTCAAATACATCATTGGACTCTGTAAAAATAGACTTTTTACACTTGTCAATTCTGCTTTTCTCATTGTATGTGGTTTTTGGACGTGTTAAGACTAGTTCTCTATTATCCCAAAACTTAGTCCACAGTGGTGGAACACATAGGCCTTCAGTGTGAAGGGAATTGAATACGGCTTTTAGGCTAAGGAACAGTGCCAGGTTGTAAAGCAATATTATAAACAGCAAGCAGGGTCTGGTGTCCATATATTTGAGATTGGACATTAGCCCTCCATTTGGTTATTCTTGGTCGAGCTTGATGTTTTCTTCCACGTTGGCTTTACCCAGTTTGTACGGCTGGCCTTAGAGCATTTCACTGGGAGCACCACGTTTTTCCATCAGGCTCAACACTAGTCCTACGTTGATTTCCATGTTAGATCCACTGGTTTCAGCATTAGCTCCAGCTGCCAGAACTTCACCTTTAGTGAACATACAGCACCATCAGTCTCCATAGCTGTTAAAAAACCCCCACAATTTCCATGGAAATCATTGCTGATACTAGTCTAGATGTCTGCTTTTTCTTTTTCTGTGCCTACACTTAACATAGTAGAAAAAGAAACACCTTAATCCCTGGTTTTCAAAATTTCTCTCTTTGTAGTGGAAAAGCAAGTATGTCTAAAAGATTGCGAAGAAGGAGGGAGTCTGATTTCTATATCCAGGGTCCAAGGTAGCTGGTTGCCAGGAGCTGAAGCCACGCTGGTGTTGCGGCCAAGGCAGGAAGGCATTGGTTCCCTGCAACTCCTGCCTGCCTTGAGCGAGATGCACAGTTTTCATTTATCCATCCATGTTTGCGTGAAACCAGAGACAAGGGAGTTGGGCAGAACCACGTCCTCTGCGGTAGAAAGTGGAAGATCTGCCAAAGAGAGACACTGAGATTACTGGCAGAGGACAGCTTGGGTAGAGATGGTGTAGATTCACTGAAGGACTAGAAAGCAGGTGCCCATTGGTACCAGCCAAAGGAGCATGTGCACCACCTACGGTGGTGTAACTGCTCAGCCTCCCTGTTTGGATGGGAGCCTCAGCCAGCCCTCTCCACGAACAGCCAAATCTGGGCCCGCCAAAGAATTTTCTTTCTTTTTGCTTCTAACTAATGAACGTACGAGAGCACTACGATCACAGATCTCTTTGGACACTTGGGCAAAGTCATAGGAAAAAAAATGCCAAACCATTTGCCAACTTCAGCCTCCATTATAGGAAGGCCAAATATTTTGAAAGTCTCATTCAACTTCCCATGAGCTTGTCTCCTCCCACACCGGCCTGTTCAATATAGAGAGGCAGCTGACCCAAGGGAGAGTTTGGGTTGAGTTCCTAGCAAGCAAACGACATTTCCCCACTGTGGTAAGCCTGGAAAGGCACTATGTTAGCACTGTCCAAGTCAATTTTTTCCTTACGTTCAAAGGAAACCCTAGATGTGTTTTCTAAATTGCTTTCCAGCCCTTTCAGCAAACAGGAGGCTTTGAAAACACATTTGAAATCCTTCTCTTCATCTCAATGCATCTGTTCTTTTTCTTCTCCATCTGGACAGCAGCGCAGGTACGCAGACTAGACCCTGGCCTTTGGCCGACATGATCTTTCCAAGTAATTTTTGGACATGAAATGAAAAATCAATCCAAAGCTCACTCCGCAAAGGGCTTTTATTTCCATTTGAGTCCACTTCAAGGGGCTGCAACAGGCTTAGTTATGTTATTTTTGTTCCCCTTTCCAAAATAATAGCCGAGCAATCCAAAGTTTGGATTTAGAGAATTATTCGACTGTTGCTGAAAAAGCGAATAGCAGAAGCTGCGTCTCTTCGCTTGTACCGCTGAGTCTCGACCACTAATTGTACATGAGATTAAGTCCTCACTGTCATTCTCTAATTCAAGATCAGACTCCTGGACTGACTTCAGAGAGTTGCATTAGGCAGAAATAAGAGCTGGCACAGTCAAGCGATGCCATTATTCATCCAGTGGGAAGAGCAGAGCTCTGTAAGTGACATTGGCTGGTAGACAGCAGGCACCTCCTGGAGGCAAGACATGACTGCTGGCTGTGAGATGGCATGCTCATGGAGCCAGGACAGAGGGCTCAGGTTGACACACCTGACACAGGTAACCTGCTGCCACTGCTGCAGTTAAAATGCAGTAAGGGAAGAGGTGGAGGGAGAGATACTGCTGGCAAGGGGGAAAGAAGAGGTAACAAATGAAGCAACATGCCAGATGTTTCAGAAGAGAAAGAAAGAATCATATCTACCTGAGATTTTTTAAAAAAAACACACCAGTCCAGGAAAAGCATGTCTGCCAACTTCCCCCGAGGATCCGAGTTCACAGAGCAGGTGTTTTGGCTTCTCACAAAGCACTTTGGAAACTCATGGATGGAGCGAGTGTGGGAAACCAAAGAAGCCAAGGCTTCCCAGCAGGGCAGCACCACAATGAGTTGGGAAGAGGAAACCAGCCTCCTGTGTCACCCTCCTCTGCCAAGAGCTTTGCTGCCAAGAGGTGACAGAGTGACACTGTGCCATGGGGGGGGGGACAGGGCCACCAGGAGGGCTGGGATCATCGTTCCTCTTCCTCCCAGGAACACTGGCTGGAAAGGCATGAAAGAGGAGGGGGCTGGAGGAGAGGGAGGTGAAGCACATCCATGTGCAGATGAGAATCTTGGAGCTTGCTTCTCCAAAATAAACGTTTGGCCTTCCGAGTTTGACATCCTGCCTCTCCAAGCAGCCAGGACATGATTCCTCCCGTGTAACAAGCCACCCTTTCCATGTGCAAAACCACTTCTTTTTCTCCCTTTTTGGGGCCAGATGGGAGGAAGTCTTTTAGTGCTGGGTTTGAAATGGCCAATGTTTTTTCCAGTCACAGTAGATTCTATCATCTCCTCACGCAGAACACACAGACCCTGCCATGACCTAGAATTAGACAAGAATTTTCCTCTTTAAAGACTTTTTCAACCACTTCCTTTTGTTTTATTGCCCCCTTTGCCTCCTTGAGCTGGGGAGGGGTGCAAGAGGAAGGACAAGGCCAGGATTTTAGCAGAGATTAGCAAGCTCAGATCCAGACTGAACTAATTCTGATCAAACACCGGTTGTCTACTTGTTGGCCTGTCAAACAGTGACTTTCACTGATAGACCTCCTTCCCCCGTCCTACAGTACATGGCATGTTTTGCAGAGGAGCTTATCATGTATGACTCTTGTTGACATCCAGGTTGTAAACCAGCGATTAATCCAAGCACAGCAAGATTGGAGCCAGGTCCTAGAAAGCTTTCTTTTTTGTGGTTTCTACAGACAGCCATTCCCCTTTCCCTCATGAATTGCCTTTCATGTTCATCTCTGAATGCAAGAAAAAACAAAAACATCTCACTCTTCGACTCTGAAGCATGTTTTCTTTCTCTCAATTCACTTGAGCCAGCGAGAAAATTTCCACAGATTTTCCCAGGTCTCTTCTTTAAGAACAGAGCAAAACTGTTCATGGAAAGCAGTCCTCATCTTCTTGCATACTGAAATGTTTGCTTTGGAGGGCTGAAGAACTTATGCGTCAGTGGGGTGGAAAACGGGCGTTAGGTGTTCTCGTGCAGCTATTGATCTCCTGAGCCCACCTCTATAAAATAGTTGAGCAGGTGCATAACTAAATCCACTGCCAGAAAACAAAAATGCAGGGTGAGCATGTGCTAGATCAAGCATGAGAACAGTGCTGGTGAAGATGCAGTAGTGTGAGATCAACACACGCCCAACATCAGAGATGGTTTGAACTTGGTTGCCAGCTTGTGCAAGCAAACACCATGAACTCACATTCACCTATCTTGTGGCCAAAGGCTGGATGCTGCCTTCAGGTCAATGGAGCTAAAAAAATTACGTTAGGTATTACTGTTGTTTACCGGTCTGAGGCTTGGTGAAACACAACTGCTCCCTCAGGCTGGCCTTTGGCATCAGTTCTTGGCTTTACAAAGGCCATCTCCCTCTCCTGCACACCTCACCAAGTACAGTGAAGCCAGAGGGTCTGGCACTCTTCATTGATCTTGCAAGCTCAAGCCCACATCTACTGCAGAAGTTCCCTCCCATACTTGCTAGTCTCTCTAGATGGTTTGGAAGGGATTTGCCATCTGTAGGACGAACAGTAAGAAAAGGCAACAGAGTCAGTTAAAAACTATAGGAGCCCAAGAGGGGCCACATCTGATAAGCCACAAGCTGCCCCAAGCTCCTCCTTTCCAAACAGGAGGAGGTTACCTTCGAGTTTTTTTTATCATCATACTTGGGTGATCCATGGAACTTTCTGCTAAAGAATCCATCATTTTTCTAACACTGCTAAGTCCACAGACACCTTATACCTAAAATGAAAAGGAGGTTCTTGACCAAAGGGCTTCAGTCAAAGCATGGTTGTGTCAACGGTGTATGTGCCATTTACCTCACTGATGCCTCAATCCTGGCAAGTTTGGTTAAAGCAGAGGTGTTTCAGTTTTGACTAGCAGATTGACCTACTGCACATCAAAGAGGATGGAAAATTTGTTCTTGATTTGCAATGCTACATCGGGCTCCTGGGTGTTGAACCACAAAGTCAGCCCTGGGGAAAGCCTGAAGCCAGTCGGTTTCCTTTTGTAGCACTGTATCTCTCTTTCTATTTCTAGTGCACTTTAAAGTACAGGAGGTTGTGTGCTTCTTATCACTTCCAAGCAGCGCTATAACACAAGAAGCAAGCAGCAGACAGTCCATGCCAAAGCATGAGCTAGGAAACAGGCCTAGTGGGGATTTTTTTTTGTTGTTGCTGCTGTGATTATTGTAGTGTTGTTGTTCACTTTGTCTCTGCTTTAAAAGAATGTAACCACCACCAAGAGCAACTATCAGAATAGAAGCTGCATTTCTGTTGATCCAGCCACTGTTTCCCATTTCTATTTATCTTTCTGTCTAGGCATACAAGAGGCTCAGAACAGAAATATGACTCTCTGCCAGCTCTGTGTCCTCACCCAAAGCCAGTGCATTGTCTCGCACTGCTGGGGCATCCCTACAACCACGCGTTTTATCTGTACTTTTGCTGCGGTACTGGCCTGCCGCGTCTCTAGGAGCCAAAGGACACGCATGTCGCTTAAAGAAAAGCCTGGATGTTAGCTTAGATCCCACATCTGAATTTTAAATTGCTAAAGTTAGATGATGAGGACTCCCAGCCCTGACTACAAGAACAGCTGATCTCTCTGGGAGGTAGAGTTTTCTCCCTGTGCTGGTTTTGACTGGAATAGAGTTAAGTTCCAAGGAAAACATATGTGGGGATGGGGTTACACTGCCAGCCATCCCGTTCTGCCCTGGAAGAGTGGCAGATGCTGCACTTGCCAGGGTATTGCAAGAGCCAGTACAGTTTATTCTCTTTTTCAGCACGTTGATTATTACAGTAGGAACTTGTAGGAACGTGCGTCAGCTGGGTACAAGTACAAGATGCAGCTCACAGGCATATTTCCCTAGAAAAGCCTATGGGCTCTGCTCCATTTGCACCGGCTCTCCCCAGGTCTTGGTTCAAGCAAGCCTCATACACAATAAGCCAGAGGGGGAATTTGCTGGAAAAAACCCTTTCAGGTCAGCATTAGGGAGATCAGAACACAGATCGCAGAAGACAATCCTACAGGCAGTTCTCAAAAAGGGCTGAGCCCCAAAACACATCCCTCCTCCCATTTGTTGCATCCAATAGCCCTCCCCATTTACCTTCACTCTGAGCTCCCCACACACAGTTATTTTTCTATGAAAATGTCTGGCTGGGCCTTAAAAGCACACAACGCCTTTGTGGTCTTCTCAGCAGCAGCCTCCATCCTTCTACTGCCCTGTCAGGGAAGAGCTTTGTCTGGAATTCCCTTGTTACTAATGGCCAGAACTGACTTTGAACCTCCTTCTCGATACCAGTATGAGCCATTTACGTGGCTCCGTCCCTTCCCAAACTGTAAAAACTTGGTTTAGGAGTTTAGGTCCCTCCCCAAAGAGCATGCTTTGGACATGGGCTCATCCTGATTTCCCCAGTCCATAGGACAGTAACATCCTTCCTTACAAGCCAAAGCAATCGTTGTTTTGAGTATGGTCATTCTCCCAAGATGATGCCATGACTGTATCTCACCTAACTTCCCAGTTGATTCCACACTACAGAGAACCCCAGTGTCCCATATTCTTTTTCTAGCTGTGGTTTTACCCCACTGTAGCTTTAGAGCTGACGGCATCGAAAGATTTCTGTGATTTATGAGACGGCTTTATGCCTTCCTCCTTTCTCTTTTGTTCTAATAGTCTGGCTTCTCAATATGACCTTGAAAGCATTCTGATGTCTCATCGTACGGTTTCAGAATTGTGCATTTTTGTGCCAAGAAGAGTGATTATTGACCAGGAATGAAACAGATCTTGCTATTTAGGCTCTGAAAACCAGAACAGAAAGAAGCAGCTTGGTACCTTGTCTTGAGTAAGAGCAGAAGCAAAATCTATAAAGCTGTCTGCCTCTCTGCCTCACTCCCTTTCGGACAGATCTTTCAAAGCTTCACCTCCAAATGCAAAATTCCAAAAGCTACAACCTTATCAAAGGAGATGGAACACAGCCCAGTCATTGTTATTCCCCAGATAACTCAAAATGACATAAAAACAAATAAACCCAAAGATTACATTACAGAAAACTCCACTGATGCATTTGAAAGGCAGTATACATAGGGCTGCATATTCTGAATCCTCAGGCATTGCAAGCTCCAGGGGTGCTCAAACTCCTTCATTTTGACAACCTTAATAAGACATAGCTCGAGGTCATCGCTCACACCAAAAGCCAAAATTATCCAACCTCTCTTATCTGCTCCCCTGTCTTTATCCAGATGGAAAACACTGTGTATTCATTTAGCCATCTTTCAGACACGGCCTAGTTATTCGTCAGATCCTAAAATGGAGGCTTCAGTGCCTTGGAGAGTGTAAACACTTGAAAGAGGAGGGATGGATTTATCAGAGCCATGGTTTTCCACTTGCGCCCATCGTTCCCCAGGAGTTCTGTGGCTTACATTCAAAGGGAACCACTGGTGCCACTGGGCTTGACACTCAGCCCTGCATTGGGATACTTTTCAGGGACTCTGCACAGACAGCTGACCAAAATGATGGTAGTGGAAGAGCAAAAGGAGGGGATGGAAGCCCCTCAGGAGATAGAGAGGAGCAGAGATGGGATGACAGCCCAGCCCAGCTGTATTTTCTTTCATTTCCAATGTAATTTCTGCCATCGCATTTACTTCAAGGGGAGCCAGCCCTGGGTGGACACTGGGGCATACCTGCAAAGCCCCAGTGGACTAGAGGGGAGAGGCACTGAACTGACTCACTGAACTCACTCACTCACTGGGGTACAGGCCCCCAGGTTGTACCCAACTTTGCTGCATGATTCCCAGTCAACATGCCCAGAGCCCAAAGGGCTACTCACCAGTTTCTGTCTCTCAAAACACCATGCCCCTGATTCCAGCTCCATCAACCAACACACAGGAGAACTGTCCCTCTCCTCGCATGAGAAAAATGAAGTCCAAAGGGGCACCCTGGGAGTCCCTGAAATAATCTTCTCCCAGCTGAAGCAACCACCCCGTCACCACACTGAGTTGCTCCCAGCTGACAGGAAGGAGGAGGAGGAGGAGTGACTGATGTTAGCTGAGTAAATAGCTAGATGGAGATAGATGTATCAAGATATATATACACACACACATCTAGTGGGACACATAGAGAGAATTACAGTTTCTTGAAGCAAGTTTCTGCCCCACAGTTTATTTGACCTCATATTCTGTTTCTCCCTTGCTAAGCTAATAATCTCACTTGTGGAACCTTATCATGTGATGTTTGACAACCCAGTAACTATATTGCATCCAGGAGTTTTTTGTCCTGCACCATAGCAGCAATATCTCCAAAGAACTCCTACTAAAGCCAGGACCACTCCTCATAAATCATACACACACACTGGCCGTCTCTTAATCAATCTTCCCCAGGTGTTCCCTCACTCAACCTTACCATGATCATCCTGAGGCTTTTCCTGGCAACTCTGATTTTTTTTTTTTTTTTTTTCCTCCCCAAAGCAACTGCCTGGCCATGCTCAGGGTCTTTGGCTTTTGTGTTTTCTCCCTTATAACATCCTGCTGCCACTTTTCTTTTTGCAGAAGTCTCAATGGTCCGTAGATACCTTCTTCAAATGTCTGATGAGGTTGTAACTCCCACAAATACATCATGTTGGCATCTCTGCCTCAGTGCTTGGTTGCCCACCAATTGAACAGATTAAGAATATTTTATAGACAACTTACAAATATCTTATACGTGCATGTATAATCAGCCTGCTTCATTCCTTTTTCCTATCACCACATCATGAAGCTACATACCTCCAGGAGCACTTCCCTGGTATCCAGAGAAAGGTTTTTCCCTTGAAACATTTTTTCAAGAGAAAATGTAATCTTTCAACAGAATGATAATTTTTAACTTAAATTGCCTGGTATATTTGAAGACAGTTGATAAATCATTAAAAGAGTGAAACATTTCTCTGCATTGAATCATCTTGTAATGAAGAAGAATAATTTTGCCGTAGCTTCAATTTTGGACAACTTTTTTTTTTGGTTTTCGTTTAAGTCTCACATGAAAAAAACCACACTGTTTGCTAGGGAAACCTCTACTACTTTTTTTAAATGATTTTTGAAAAAAAAAAAAAAGCATTGAACACATTTTTAATTCCTATTTTTGGTAATAGCTCAGGCTGAACACCACACTGACAAAGCTACATGCCTTCTAGTGCGGAGCTGGCTGACATCCAGCCAGCTAAGGATATGGGCAGACAAGGTCACGTCTGCTTGCAAAAGACCACATAGACGTCCCCTGAAATCCCTCTGAGGTTCTCTGCCTAAACGCAAAGGGAGGCATCCAAAAAAAGCCCCATTCCTGAGATAGCTTTGATAGTCTGTCACAAACAGAAGCTAAGGAATAGCCCAGGGATGCCCCTTCTCCATCCTCCCTGGCTTTTCCCTACCTCCCATCAGGCTCCCGGAGAACCTGTGCAGTGGTGGGACGTGCTGCGTGACACCACCAGGTAGGGACGTCGCTGTCGGCATGCCTGCAGCGGCACAGAGCTGGTTTAACATGTCCCTCCCAGCCAGAACGGGGGGTCCCAGACCAAGGGGCACAGAGCCCCTCTGGGTACACAGGCCACTTCAGAGTGGTATTTGAAATGCTTGGATGCAGCCCGGAGAGCCAAGTGCCTTCTCCAGGGCAGCACGTGGTCCCCACGCAGAGCCAGGGGCTGCCACCACCGTTGGCGGCTGCTTCCAACGTGCACACAAGCAGCTTCCCAAACGCCTGCACCGAGCTGGGGACCAGACAGGTCCCTCCGCAGCCCTTCCACCGGCTGCATTTTGGGGATGGGTAAAACACAGTGAGTGCCCCAAGTCAGGGTTAAAAAAAAGCTTTTCGAGGTGATATTTCTCTACAGTCACCTTGAAACCCACTGTTTGGGTCAGAAAATGACTAGCTGGCAGGTCTTAACTTGATTTTTTATTTTTCTGGCTGGTAATAAAAGCTTGCTGTGTGTAGAAAGTCACATCCCACTCTCCTCCCAGAACGATTTACATGATATCCCTGCTCTGAACCATCACTGGAGCTGCCCCAACAGTCTCAGCCTATTTGGGATGTTTGAACACAAAGGATTTCCTAGGAAAAAAAAAAAAATATGTGTTTCTAAGCAGCTTTAACGTATAGCGAAGGGAGAACAGCTCCTCTGAAATTGAGCCTGTTGCATCTGAAGTGTTAGCCACTTGAGATAGCGCAGAAAAGTCATGGTCCCTGCCCTTTTTATATCTATTACCTAGTTCTGGAAACCATCCTGTGAGTGGCCACTTGGCCTTTAATAGGACGAATCATTGTTAAAACCATCGTGTGCTTGTAAATGTTTACATGAGTGGGCCTTAAATGGAGATACCATGGGGAGGGAAAAAAAACCCACCAGCTAAAAACTGCAGCCAGAACTGAAAAACACTTGTCTGGAGGGTTTCGGATCTGATGTTTCTTGATTTGAAATCAAACTCTCCCCTCAGGTACAGAATTACTAACCTCAGCACCTGGGATATCCCCAGAAGTAATTTCCTCTGCTAATAAACGACAGCAGTAACAGCCTAATGCAGAGGTAGTAGCAATAGTAAGGGGGCAAGTCATTCAAGTGAATAAACGTCTCCTGGCACTGGAAGTCACAGGACTATTCACATGTTAAGAATGGCTGATGGAAGGGTCTAAACCTGCAAGGAGAAGGTGATGTTCATCCAAAAGAGATCACCGAGAAGCAGCCAAGAGCAGCAGAGGAAGGGCAGCCTGACAGAGCCTTTCCCCTGCAGAACATCCAAAGCACACATACATACGCAACAGTGAATGATGTTGTCCTCTGCCACCTACCTTTAGAAGAAATTCCCGTCATTCCCCAGTCATTAATCCACTGTGTCTTTCTTGGTTTATCCTTTACTCAAGGTATCACATTGTGTACGTGAGATCAATTCTAGTCTTAGACCAAAGTTTAGGAAACTTCAAGACTTTCTTGCAACCACATGTGTTATTTAAAAATAACATGTACACTCAGGATACTGCCAGATAGGCAGGGTATGTTTAAGGGCATGGCAAAAAAAAGCTCCTCAGGGTTAGTGGCAAGATTCTCACCAACTTCAGCAGCTTTCAGACCAAGCCCTCTACAAGATAAACCTTAGGCCTCTACCAGACTTCTCTGGCACGGGATCTGGGAGGTTTGCCGTTGGCTTTGAGTCTTTGAATCAAGGCCAAATGATTGCAGCTCCTGGTTTAGGGGAAAAGGAAACAGAAAGGAACTACAGGCTTAAAGGATTAGAAGGAAGAGCTAAAAATAAAGCACCAGCAATGCCAGACCCCAAACTTTTACTGCTTTCCTTGCAAAGAGGATGGGTTTCCCTGTTGTTTTACAGAGCCTTCTGTGAGACTTGGAACAGCAAGACACCGATGGAAAACTTTATGGTATTACTCTTCAACAGCAGAGTTGTTTTTGTTGTTCTTCCTGAGACTCATCCTCTGGCTAAACATGGAGAAGAGCAAATGATTCAGCCTCTTCCTGGTGAGCATTTCTCAGCTACTTCAGCTGATTTCAGTGAAGAGTTACAGCTCACCAGTGTGAAAAAATAACAAAATTAAAAGACACTGGGCATTTCTACTTGTGCAGCCTATGATGGGGACCTAACAGAGAAATATTCCCGCCTTTACTTCTTCCTGCAATGTTGTCCACCTCCTCCTGCCTTTTCCTTCAAGTTTACCTTGTCCTTTCTGTATCATCCAGACAGAGAGGGCACTTGGGAAACAGGTGGAAAAGAGGGTGTGGGAACAGTAAGCTTGGAGACACCAAGATGATTCGAAGGGATGTAGGATGCAAGAGTTGCACGGATGATGCTGCTCTTGAGATGAGGAAGGGCAATCCCACAGGTATCGTGGGCTGGAGGTATAATGTCACCTACAAATTGGGACAAGATGTGATTTCAGCTGCAGAGACAGGTGGGCTCCAGCACTGCAGTAAGCCCAGCTCCTGGGTGAGCGTCAACCCAGTCATGGGATGTTAGCAGAGCATCTACTGAGCTTTTGAGCTTCACTTGCTGTTGACATTCAAATCCAGTGCTGTGTGAGGCCTGGCTCATGACTAGGATTACCAAAATCCTGCCTGAGCCTTTGGACCAAAAATTCCAGTTTTCAGTCTAGTTGATCCTGCCTTGGGGCCTGGATGACCTTCTGGAGTCCTTTGGATTATATCTCCCACCCAATCCCTTTCCAGGTCACCCCACAACAGATGAACAAGAGCAGGAGCAGGTGCCACCAGGACACCACTCAGCCAATTAAGGCTCAATGAGGGATTTTTCTGGAAATGAAAGAACAACAGAGAACCACGTTCAAACTTTTCCTGAACAGATAGTTCATTCTTGAGAAGGAGCCCAACACTTAGACCTAAAAAACTATACACACACAGATATGTTACATATTTATTCGAGGCAGAAATTGGCCAGGAAATGGCTATAAAACACACATTTTGAATAAAGGGAGGGAGATTTATGGCTCTTTTGCGAATCTGAGTCATATCTTTCTGCATCCCCCAGGCAGGAATACCCTAATCACTAACATACCCCAAACATGTACGCACAGTGGGCCGAGAATTGCTTCCTTCTGGCCACAGCTCCAGCTAAAGACGTGATAGGGATTGAGCTACTTTATCTGACAGTTGGTAAATGAATTGCCAATTCATTCTGAGCTTGGAGGGGGATTTTTTTCCCCCTTTAAAAAAAAAGGGTCCTTATGTATATGTCTTTGATCAGTCAGGGCCTTGACAAATTATTTTCCGAGGAATTTCTTGAGCCCTAATGCCATGAGAAGGAAAAAAGAGGGAGGGAAAAAAAAGAAAAAAAAAAAAAAAAAGGATTTGCTCTCAAAGAAAAGCTTTTATGTCTCAAAAATTACAGCAATGTAAGGGATTTTCCTCCATTTCCCCTCATCTCCTTCGCTTCAAGAAATGGAGGCAGGTAGCCTGAAGATTTTTGCACCCCACCTAAAGCCAGGGGGCTGATGGGGAGGAAGCGCTGCCAGGTCTCCGAGCCCGATTCCTCCCCAGCATGGGCAAGCACCGTGAACTCTAGCAGAGACTGAACAGAAAGGTCATGGTCATCAATGACACTAATAAAGAGACCCTTCAGCACTAGCATGAGCACTGGGAGCAGAGGACAGCTCGGGGTTGTGTCACCAAGAAGCTGCTTGCTTGCCACAAACAGCAGCACTAAACGCTTTGGAAGGGTTGAGATGCAAGGGAGCATCTCCCCGCCAGCACTGCCGGCTGCTGGGGTCATTCCAAAGTGTGAGAATAAAGCAGTGTTTGCTTGTCTTTTAGTAGAGTTTGGGGGAGTTTCCTGGGTTTGCCACTTTACTCTTTTTAATCCTATCATTTAATTCCTCTTCTTCAGGCAAGTATCACATCGATTGAATCCCAAACAGTACAGGCCATGAGTTGCACAAGCCAAGTCTGGACAACGCCTGCACTTTCTGTTATCATTAATGTACAAATAACTTAGCCCCCCAGTTATCCCACTCATCTGTCCTGCAGGAGGACAGACTCCCAACAGTGCAGGATTCAATTAATATGTTTCCACGAGGCTGAACTTCATCAGAATGGTTCAAACACCAAAAAAACCCACAAGACCTTTTTCCAGCCTAACTCTGCATGGGCACATATGTAACCTGTCTACGGGAATATTCTTACTGGAACCCAAATACCAGCCCCATTGCAGAGAAGACTGATGAATAAAGCCTTTTGGTTGGGGGCTAGTTGGTCCAGAGAGTATATTGTAGCTTAATTTCCTAAAGAAATGAGCCTGATCAAATCACTGCAGCTGTTTCTTGGGAGCTTTTCACCTTCATGAGCAAAATTCAACCACCTTCAACAAAAAGACAATCAAAAATTTCAGGTTGAATATTGTTGAGGGTCCTTAGTAAGAAGACATTGAGCTTGAAGAGTTTTTCAAGCTACTTCACTATTTAAATAGTACCTGTTAAACTTTTCCTGGCTCACAAAGCCTCCAGATTTGGCTTCAGATTAAGTCCTAATTTGGGTTATATATAGCTACCGTTACATCTCAGCTAGCTGCACCTCTCAGGCATAGGGCCACCTCTCCTGCTCTTGGAAGTCAGTGCTCCTGGAAAGAGCAGCAGCTGCCTGCCAACTGGGAGGAACAGGAGACAGCGCTACGGACTGGACCCAGCTACTGAACCAAGGGGGTTCCTGCCCCATCCATCAATAATTGATCAAGTTGTTAAAGTTGACCTAAAAGCTGGCACAATCAGATGAGAAAGGAGATATCGCACACTGCTTTCCTGTACTTTATTAACAGCTGTGTAAACGGGAGTAAAATCCAAGCAAACCAACATTAAAAATATTCCCATATAAAGATCAGCAGCACCCTGGGATGGTGATAATCCCACTCAGACCAAGGGCTCACTTCCTTATGGGAAAGAGTCTTCAAATCTTGGCATAGACTGAACCACCGTGTCTGGAAAACAGACACTAGGAATATATTTAAGATTTTTAGATTTATTTTTTTAAATGCTATAGCACAGCTAGGAATGAGGTGGCCCTTTTGGTTCCTAGTTCTGACTTTGCCATGTTTCATTTTTGTTTTGACTACCGATTAGAGTTGTGCAACATTTTGAGATGGTGGAGTGGCATGAGGTGAGAACTGCTTTTTTTTCCCCCAAAAAAAAAGGCATATTACATCCAATTGCCCTCACAAAATGATTCAGCAACCACTGAGACCTACCCTCACCTCCCACCCCAGCAGCAATGTTTTATGTTAAAGCTTAATCAGTTTCGATGTTTCCTATTCTAGGAGACGCTTTATGCAGAAATATGCTTTATTGTTTCAGGTGATTTGTTTGAAAAAAGGAGGGAAAAGTACAATTATTTCTTTGTAAGCTAAGCAAATTACGTCATTCAAGCCAAAGCAGTGTTTTGGTGTTGGTTAAATATACCCAAAAAAACCCAGTTATCCACATTGGTCCAATAGCGGTACTTAATTTCCTTTGCAAAGTGTTTCTGGAGGCTTTGAAGATCACCCGGCAGTGCAAGGTTGCCTCATCTGTGGCCTGTGGCCCTGGCTATGCCATGCTGCCTCCTTCCCTTGCTACACAAGGACACTTGTAAATGAACCAAACCAGAATTTTATTATTTCTTCTCCACGTAGGCAAGTGCTGCAGCCGCTGCCAAGCTGGATTTGTCATCACCACCTTGACTGGCATCGACCCAACAGCAACATTAGTGCCTGTCACTCAGCGAGGCTGTTAAAGTGTCTGTGTACAGGCACACGCTCTCATAACTCACTGACCAGCTCCGGCCTGCTTACAGCTACACGGACCATCCGTGGTCCATTGACCCTCTGCCTTAAATTAAAAGGCTCTCCTAGTCTGGAATTACCTCTCCTTCCCTGCCCAGGCACACCAAATGCCAAGCCCAGGCAGGACAGCCAACGCTACTTGAACAGCAGGCAATTCGTCACGCTAACCCAGCTTTTCAACCAGCCTTCAGCTAGACTTGCTTTCGCCAGATGCGTGCCCCAGAAAAAACCATCCCACATTTTACTGGGCTGCGGTGTTTCTAATTAAAAGCTCTGCTGAAGAGGGTGCATGCAGACATCCTCACCTTTACAGTGACCTTGAGATGGAAAACGTTGGGGGGACCCCCCCCCCAGCCCAAGTTTCTGATGCACATCAGGACCTGCAGCTGCCTTTGACAGTCTCCCATAGTGTTCTCCAAGTCTGAATTGACAAGATAAGGACTGGATAGGTAGACAACAAGGTGGGTGGAAAATTGGCTGGACCATCAGGTGCAAAGGGTGACCAGTAGCAGCAAAAAGTCCAACTGGTGGTTGGCTAGTAGCAGCATCCCTCGAGGGTCAGTATTGGCACCAATGCTTTTAGTATCTTAATATATTAACAAACAGGAAGATGGGGCAGAGCACACTCTCACCAAGTCCACAGATGGTAACAAACTGGGGGAGCAGCCAATATACCAGAAGGCAGAGCTGCTACTCAGAGAGAGCCCAACAAACTGGAGAAGTAGGATGGCAGGAACCTCATAAAGCTCAAAGGTTCAAAGGCAAAGCCCTGCCTCCAGCATGGACAATCCCATACAACAGGGCAGGCTGGGGCTAGAAAGCAGCTTTGCAGAAAAAGACCAGGGGGTCCTGGTGAACAAGTTGAACAGAAGCCAATCATGCAGCCTCGCAGCGAAGGTCAGCTGCACAAGCAGAAACATAGTCAACAGGTCCAGGGATGCGATCATAGAGGATGTATTAGAAGTCCAGACACCAAGAGCAGGAAAAAAGGAAATAGTCCTCCATCGTGATCACCTCATTATCTTTTGATGAGAGTGTTCCCCTGAAAGCCCCAGGGACAACAAACAAATTCCTGACTCATCACAGCCCAGGTATAAGTAAAAGCTGAAGTGAAATATTGATGACTTTGGGATCCCTGGAGCTAGCAACAGGGATATCACAACAGCCCAAAGCCCCAGAGCGATACAGACATACATTACTAATGGCATTCTCCACATACAAGATCACACAAAGTAGAGGAAGAACAGCAGTATACTGTTATCATCATGTTAATAAAAATAATAACCTTTTTTTTTGGCCTTATGCAACAAAAACATCTCAACAGTAACATTTATGGATATAAGTACTGGCAGAGCACACAGTCCCTTGCTATCAAAGAGCTCACTATGCACTGCACAGGGTTTCTGCCCCTTCCCCCTCCAATTTAGGGCTCTACTTTCTGTTCATAATTCAAGCAACGTTTTTTGCCTTGAGGCAGATTACAAGTTATTTCCTACATCTTCAGTAGGGGCCAAACCCCACCCCACCCCTTCGACTTGTAGCCCAGGATACACCCCAGAGCGAGAGCACTGCACAGGTTACATAGAAACCCAGGCACAGGGACCAGTTTCCATCTCCTCACCCCTTCCCCATTTTTCACTTACTTGTGCTTAAACGTGCTCCCAAGAGCAGCAGTGCTGGTGAGCTGACAGCATCACTAGAAGCTGCTGATGCAAAACCTCCATGGCAAACCCCCAACCCTAGTCTTGTCCCCACCTTGAATCCCTGTGGTGGGAGGGCTTATCCAGGTGGAAGTAATGTTGGTAGGAAGCCTTGGGGAATAACTCCAGCTGCTTTTACCTAACACAGGGCAGCTGTGGATGCCACAGGACTCGCGTTCTGCAGCAATGGGCTTTGCCTAGGTATTCCCAGGAGAGAGCACATCTGGCCAGGATGCTCAAACACAGAGCATGGCCCCACCACCAGCCATTCCGATTGGTAGCAGGAGCTGTCACACCTAAATGCCTTTATTCATCTCATAGGAGAACCATGGCAGACACTCATTGACTTTTAACTACACTTTACTGTGGCTGGGTCCTCCCAGATGCAAGGTGAAGCCTGAAAAACCCTCAGCAAAGCACAGTCAGGCCCAGCTGAGGCTGTAGGATTTGTTTCAACCAAACAAAGGAGGTAGAAGACATCGGAGTCACCGAGTGTGGTGGGTTCCAAGTGAAACATGTCAGTATTTCACACTGAAATGACTTCAGGTGGAAAAAATGCCTCGGAAATTTGAAAAGAGTAAAATCTTCTAAATGTAGACAAAATATTTCTCCTTTTGGGGGTGGGAATTTATTCAAGCCACTTTCTGAACATTTTCGGTTCACTTAAAATTTTGAAATTCTTATTACTCAAAAAAAAATGCAGCAAAGGCATTTACTTCTCCAGAGAAAACTCAAAAGAAAAAAAAAGAAAGCACAAAATATTGTTGTCTGGTGATGCGTTCTAGTCCCACCTCCATACAAGTCTTTTTTCTGCCTCACTTTCCTCTCAAGTAAAATTTCCAACTTTATTGTATATCTTAAAACCCAACAAAGACCAAAATAAATACAGGGAGGGGGGGGGGAAAGCTCAGAATCCCTTGAGAGTTTCATATAATCACAGGACTCCAGGAACTGGAAACTTTAAGAGAGAAAAAAAGAAAAAAAAAAAAAAAAAAAGGAACCAAAACACCACACTTTTGCAAATCACATGAGACCCATCATAAAATTGTCAGAATTGGCAGCACCATAAAATCTATGCTATTGTGGGCTGGATTTATGGGCAAGAATCTTGAGGCTTTGGGATATTTTTTTCCCCCTCAGCCCTCAAGGCACAAAGGCATTTTTCAGGAGGTTGGCTCTACCCTGGGAGCGCAGCGTGGAGCAGGAGAGGGGTGATTTGCCCCTCTCAAGCATCCTTGTCCCTAGGAAATAAACAAAAACACCTCACCACTGCAGGTTTGGGAGCTGCCCCTCCCAGCAGGTACCTTGGCAGGGAAAAGCCACCTCCCAAAACCACCCAGCATCCTCGCTGTTGAAACTTGAAATGGGGAGGTGAGCTGATAGGGGCAGACAAAGAGCTCTCTGTGTGCCTGCTCAGAGCATCTGCAGCCTCCCTAAGTACGAGCCACGGTAACTTGCAGGGAGCATTTTAGCCCAGGAAGGCAGCTGAAAAAACAGCATGGACACCGCAGCCTGGCAGTTTGTGTTTGCTCTTTAAAAGATGTTTTTAGTAGAGGTTGAGTTTCTTTCTCTCCTTCTCTGCTTGAAGGAATTGCGCAGCCTGCACTTACTTACTATGGTTCATCTATAAATCCCTGGGGTTTTTTTCTGCCTGGTAATGTTTCACGGCTACTTTCCACCCTGCCAGAGCAGCAAGTTTGCTCCAAGGCTCCTCACAAAAAGGGAGAAGTTTGAGGCAAGGAGGTCCCCTGCCCATGAGGAGGAGAATGGGCCATCATCACCTTGTCCACCCACCACACCAGCCCTCCTTCTCCACTGGCTTTGCAGGGCTCCGTTTGGAGCCCAGCTCCCTCCTCGCCCGAGGACATGGTTCACCCCCCCCAGCAAGTCCAGCTCTCCTGGACTCTTCCACCATCCCTGAATCCAGGCCCATGGCAGAAGCACCCCAGGTCCAGCCCAATCCCAACACCCTCAGTGGTGTTTATGGGAAAACACCAGGCAACGCTGAGGATTGTTTTAGGGCTCCTGGGACTTGCAGGCAAGAAGGGAAAGGCTGGTCGTGGCCGTGCTCAGTCCCTTGTACTACACTGGGATGGTCTTCCTCAAGTTTCAAGGCTTCTTATGGATGAATTGCCAGTTTAGCTCTGAATAGGGTGAATTTTGCAATCTCTTTTGTCCAATTCTTTCAATGACAGTAATTCCTATATACTTTTTTTCCTAATTTTTTGTTTGTTTATTATTATTGTCATCATTTTCATCGTCTACGAAGGAATAAGTCTATAAAAAGATAAATTAAGAAAATCACTTCAGGCTCTTTGTAACATAAAATCATAACCAAAGGGAGAGAACACCCTCCTCCTTGACAGCTTCCCAGTATTGTTTTGGACCAGCTGGGAAGAAGTACAAGCTGTTTCTCGAGGCCCAGCATAGACCAGGCACGTCCGCTCCCAGGCTGGGAGTCACCATGGGCCTTTGAACAAGTTACCTTTTTCTTTCACATTCTCTCTGACTCTTCACAGTCCTGCTCATTCAAGTGGAAGACCAGGCTGTGCTCACACAGCACAACTGGGCTCCATCAAAGCTGAAGCCCAGAAATGCCACATTGAAGCAGTAGCCAGTAACAAACTCTTCAAGAAGAGGAGGGGAAGGCTACACCACTTCCTCCCACCCACCCTAGCCTTCATCCCAGATTTTGCTGGTGTAACAGATCCACTCTCCCGTCACTGATGGCCTCCTTATTCCTCATGCCCACGTGGCTCCATAAAGATGCGTCCTCACGGAGCTACCTGGCTCTTCAGCAGCCAAAATCCAGCGATCAGAGCCCATCACAGCATCGTAGATTCCACCAAAGAGCCTCGGCATTTCCCTGAAGAGCCAAAAAATAATGTGAGGAGCTCAGAGGAAATTAGTCAAGTTGAAAGCTTGAGGGTTTCCTTCTGAAGCCTGAGAAATAATTTACCATGTGGGTTTAGTTTTCTTAATACTCTTCGAGATGCATGGCACACGTTTCTGGTAAGACCTCGTCACTTACAGAGTAACCACTGGCCATTTAATTTCATGTAAAATACCATATAGTGATAAGATGATTACATGATTAGAAGTGGGATAACGAAGCCTGGAAAGTACAACTGACAGCTAAATACAGTGTAATTTTTTATTTCTTAACTCAAAATGCAATTTACTCAGTCATTGATCTTGGACAACTGCATATTCTGGAGGAAGAGCATGTCATTTATTGAGCAATGCAGCATTTGAGTAATTCCCTGGGGGTGGCTTCATGAAGACAAACAGCTTTGTGAGGTCCCAGCCATGCAGAAGGGCTACATGGTGCCTACATCTCCTTCTGCTTGCAAATGTGGCTGATACCCAGAGCGAGCCCCCAGGGTAGCACAGCATCGCATTTTGACCGTGTCTAACCCAACATTTATGAAATCCAGTTGTTGCGAGAAGAAGACAGTAAAAGCAGAGCCAGCCTAAGGAAGAAGGCTGGGTTGTAACTAGTGCTGGGATGGCCCCAGGGGACACTATCCCCCGGGTCCCATCTGCCATGGGACAGCTAGGTGGGAACACCACCTGTGAAGGGGATCTACTAATCCTACTCACTCCCTGTCCTTTTGCAAGGTATCCCCAAATCTCTGGCACACCAAGGAGGCCACCAAGGCTGCCGGCCACAAACTGGCAGTGCTGCTGCTGCAGCCAGATGAGCTGGCTGGGGACACCTCCTCAATTCATTCCCAGGACCTGGCCATGCTTCTCCCCGGGGTTGACCGTGCCTCACCAGCCACACAGAGGAGACCTTTCTGCTGGGCTTCTCAGGTGCAATCTCTTTATTTATCTGGAGCTGATTTTCCCACCTCGTTTCCAATCCACAAAGCATCCAGCATCCTCCTCTCCTTCACCGAGGCTGGGACAAGGCCCCACACCTCCCCTGGGCCAGATGTCCCCCACCAACCCTATCTGCATGGGGGCAGGCTCCACCTCCATGAGGGCTTTCTAGTGCCACCCCAGCACCCACCTGGATTCCCAAATTCGCTTCTGTATCTGCCTTGATGGGAAAGTGACCCCAGGAGAGCATGTCCCCTGGGGACAGGTTGGGTGGGAAGGACCTGGAGAAGAGAAGACTGAGAGAGAATCTTACCAGTGCTTATAAATATCTCAAGGGCAGGTGTCAAGAGGATGGGGCCTTTTCAGTGGTGCCCAGCAGCAGGACAAGGGGCAACACGCGCAAACTGGAGCACAGGAATTTCCACCTCAACATGAGGAAAAACTTCTTTACTCTGAGGGTGGCAGAGCACTGGAACAGGCTGCCCGGGGAGGTTGTGGAGTCTCCTTCCCTGGAGATATTCAGAACCCACCTCGATGTGATCCTGCGCGACCTGCTGTAGGTGAACCTGCTTTAGCAGGGGGGGGTTGGTCTCCAGAGGTCACTTCCAACCCCTACCAGTCTGCGATTCTGTCATTCTGTGACCTGGGGAACACAGGTCGTTCCGTAACGGACAAACACAAAGCAGCCTCAAGCTCAGCCCGCCCATCACTGCTTAACAGCCTTCCCCGCTGGGATGCCATACCTCCTGTGGTACCCCAGAAATAAATAAAAATAAAACTTATGGGCATTGAGCAGAAACAACCAGAAATACCCACTCCAAAACAAAATAAAATTAAAAATAGGTGGGCAGGTCCCTTGCCATTGAAAGCATGTGGTATTTATTAGACATAAACTGGCAAACAAGAATAGGAAACCGTAGCTAGGTAGGGATTATTTTTTTCTTCTTAGCTACATGGCTTTGGATACCTGTCCATAATCCCTCCCACACACATACCGGCATTCCCGTGCATTCACAGCCACGTCCTCCGTTGTTGACACACAGGTATATCTCTTTTGTTAATTAGAATTACTTTTAATTAAAAATATATGTAAATTATATAGAGTGTGCACAGCTTGGAGAGAAAAAAAAAGAAGAAAAGAAAGCAAACTTCCATTTCAATAAAAATTTAAACCCCTTTGAATCATCTACTTCGCTGGCTTTGTGACATACTCTGAGTTATTTGAACTCCCATGTATAAATAAATAGTACCAGGAAATTTTACACCTGAAAAATTCTGCAGTAGACATTTTTACTTACACACATTTGCTTTTTTCTTCTCTTCTTACCTCCCCCCGCTCCCAGCCTCTCATGATCATTTTCTGCTCCTTTTAAACACATTTACTTAATATCTCACTTAACACGCCCAGACCAATATCCCTTTTTCTTTTCTTTTCTTTTTTTTTTTTTTTTTTTGAGAGGAAGACAAAGAACGCATGATAAAATGAAAGTCCAGGATTGCAAACAAGCTTCATCATCATTTTTATGAGCAAATTTTTCCCTTTCGCTGTCTGCATCCTCTCCCCTCGCTTTCCCCCCCGTCGCAGCTGGCTCAGAGCCTCGCTTTCTGCATGCCGGTAAAAATTCAGCAGGAGACAAGCTGTGGCTGTTTTCAAGTTTGAAAGACACCCCACGCTTCCACCAGAGACAGCTGATGGACCGGGAAGGACCCAGAGATGGGAAGGAAAGAAGAGTGAGAAAATGACACGCGAGTGGGAAAGGAGATGAGTTTATGGGGCTTGTTCCTGCAGAGAGACGTGTTTTGGGGCGTTTGTAAGGAAACACGGCACCCTGCAGAGACTGATTTTTCTCGAGGTAGGTACCTGCTTTTTCTTATTCGTGGGTTCATAAAACCTCTCTCTGTTGAAAAGTAAAAATGATAATACTGATGAAAAAAAAAAAAAAAAAAAAAAAAGAAGAAGAAACACCACTCCAAAATCCACCCTTGTAAAAAGGGCCGGTGTCTTTTTTTTTTTGAGAAAATTGAAAGAAAAAATATATATATATTATTATTTATTATATAACATCGTCAACATCAACACCACAAAAAAAAGTAACATCCTAGTTGCTTTCGTTCGAGCACTCTGGCTGTGTTGAGAAAGGCAGCAGGAGTTTGGTGTCCCTTGGGAAACAAAAAAAGAGCAGGAGGGCAGAGGCAGGGGGACGAGGGCACAGGGCCGGCGGTGGCAGCAACACAAACTGGGTGGGGACGGTGGCAGGGGAGAAGTGTGCCGATCTGTTGATTTTTTCTTTTGAAACAAAAGAAAAAGGCAGGGGGCAAGTCACACCGAGGCCGATGACCATTTCATCTGTGGTTTCAATCAGTGTCTGTCCCTCGCGAGTGCTATCGGTGAACATTCAGTTAAAGGAGTCTTGCAAAATACTCTCGCTTTTATTTTCGACAGGGTGGGTTTTTTTTTTTCCTTTTCCTTTTCCCATTTTCTTTTTTTTCCATGGCTAATGCTTTTGCATTTTCCTGACCGCCTTGTTAGCTGTTCTCGCTCCACTCTGGCACCATGCCCACCCCGTGGACCGAGTGGTACTGGTGGGGCGAAAGGGTTCGAGGCACGCCGTGGGAATACAGGAACTCTGCGGGCTGCAAGCTGCTGGGGGGGGACTGGATGCCAGTTTGAGGTCCACACTGCCGGACGATGGGTTGGTGGGAAACCGAGGTTTGGTGCTGAAACATGCTATGGGTGTCTCCTATTTGGGGGGAGGTATGGTTGGCCACGCTGCTGAGCCGGGGCATTAGTGGCCCCGAGGTGAAGTGGGCAGAGAAATGCTGGTAGGGTAACCTGTCCATCGGCTGCATGGCAGACACTGTGCAACTGCTGTAGGATGGCACGCTCGGCCACGTGTTACAGCTGATGTCTTCTAGGCTGGGCACGGGGTCCGTGGGGGGAGCGGAGCTGGCATACATACATGCTTGGCGCTGGGCTGATTCAGTCCTGTATGAAGTGTTCAGTCCCTGCTGCTGGGGGTAACCGGACCTGTAGAAAGGATCCTCTTCTGCTGGAGAAGTTTCCATGTAGGGCTTCTTGTAGGGATGCTCGGTGGTGGAACATTCCTCATCTGTTGGAAGAAAAAAACTCCTGGTAGCGAACAACAATACTATGCCCTCGGGTGAACCTCCCTCTCCACAACCCTCCTTTTACCGAGGGCACAGTCTGCACAGAGCTGATCCAGACACTTCTCTCAGTCGTGCCAGTGTAAATCCAGATCCCTTCCTTGGAATCGATCTGAATCAATCCTGCTGAAACCAAGTCTTGCGCTTGGCCCTGCCTGCTGGACTGGGGAAGGGATTAGCTAGGAGCTCAGGGGGGGGCAAGACATCTTACAAGGCTGTAAGATGCTGGAAGAATCCTGAGGCTCAGCTTGCTTGGCAATACCCCATGTGCACCCCCAAACTCCTGGTCTCCTTCCTTCTGCCAGTGCTTTGACCAGAGGAATAACATCTGGCTGTGGATATAGTGCACCTCACAGAGGTCCCCACTCCCGGCTGAGAGGCTCAGAGCTGGTCCTGTTAACTGAAAGCTTTTACAATGATCTATTTTCATGATAGATGAGGCTAAAAAATGGAGATCACAATAAAAATCCCCCCCAGGAGAGCATCAGCGATGGCACAATTGAGACAATCAGATTTGGAGTTTTACAGCCCCAGTCTTTAGCTGTGCCAAGGGAGCTGGGCACATAAATCCATGCAGGGATGTCTGCTGGAGCCAAGGGTAACAAAAAAGAAAAGTAAATTTCACAGCTAGAAACAACAAGGCGCAGCTTGCAGAGCCCTTTGTTGCCTGCAGCATCTCAGGCCAACAGAGGGAAGGAGATAAACAATTTAGGTGAAATCTCTAGGGTAAGGCAAAGTGAATAAATGAATATGCACTTATTTATTCATTTGCAGGGTCATCAAATGAAATCCAGCTCTGCTGGAATGGATGGCAAAGTTCCCAGGGACAAGCACTTCACCAAGAGATTTTAAGGACAGCAAGGCAAGAGAAGGGGAGCTTGTTCTGACACAGATTAACTTTGCTGCGGCTTCAAGAACAAGGTTTCTGGTGCAGGCAGAAAAACACCCGACTTCACTTAAAGCCCTCTTGGCTGCACCCTTTCAACAGGGGTAAAATTTGAAAGGACACCACAAGAAATGGCCCTTTTCAAATTTTTCTCAACCAATGTGTTTTGAGCTGTAATTTCTTTCACCCACAAAATACAAAAGAAAAAAAAAAAATAAGCCAGTTCCACAAAAAAAAGAAAACTAACTTGCAAAAACACAAGTGTTGCTACTGGGCTGCTCCAGTGCAAGTGCCCATGTCATCTTCAGGAGGTGCAGATGAGCAGTGCAGGCACCTTTTGTTTCTTGTAAACATCCACACACCCTTATTGCTATAAACAGCCACGTGCTCTCTCCTGGAAGCTGCACCCACTCTGCTTGTAAAATAACCCATTACTCCCACTCAGGTGTCTACCAAGTCCAGCTGGAACAACTGCTGCTGTTAGTCTTCTTGGCCCTCAACCCCAGAACACGTCAGGTACTGAGGTACACGGGGACTTTCCCCTTGGTGTTCTTTGACTTTGCAATAGCAGCTGCTATTCAATTCATCTGGAAAGCCACAGTCCCGTGTCCTGCTTGCTTCCTGACAACAGCAAAACCTGGCTCCTTAGTCCCAGCAGTGCAGAGCCCTGATACTCAAGTTATCTTCCTCCTCTGCCTTCTCTTAAATTGGGACAGAAAGTAGGACGGGATAAGCAAACAATGCAATTACATCTTTAAAACAGCTAAATCGGTACGTAGATAAATGCAAAAGTGTATCACTCTCCTTAATCCTGAGCAGGTTCATTTCATACAGGAGCGGTGGAGAGGATGTGGTCCCCTGAAAGACAAAAGCTGGAAGCACAGGTCTAAGCTCCCTCCTGAACACGGGTCTGTCACAGGAGGTACATCTGGAAGAACAGCCTAAGCTCTAGCTTTTACAGACAGCCTAAAAGTTTTGGATCCCTAACCCATCACTGAGTAATAAGAACACTAGGGTGGAAAAACAATGTCTTGTAAAATGAAGCATTGTTCTGCTAATAAAGTTTTCAGCATCAAACCGCATTACTCTGCTGGCATTAGAAATCATTGGCTTGGGGTTTGACTGTTTATTTTATTTTTATTTTTTTAAATATACAACACGAAACAGTCAAACTCTGTTTTTCCGTTGTGTAAAAATGTGCCTGACTGACAACCTGAGGTTGCTGATTTTTCCGTTTAGCCCAGACATTTCGCCAGGCAGAGCCGCTACATTACGGATCCGCTTCCAGAATTTATAGCAGGTGAAGAAAGAAAAACAAAAACAAGCAGGATCTCAGTGGAAACCCTATAGGTGCCCTCTCTCCTTCTGTAAGGTCTCACACTCACTCTGCTGGCCTCTCTAGAGCCAGGCTCTCTGATGTCATATGTGGAAAGGTCACGATCACTCCAGATTTTAAGATGCGTGAGGACACTGTACCCATTTCCAAAGAGGACATAGTCACTAATGACGGATTATAGACTACCCTAACAGCTTCTGCCTGCCCTCTGGCCCCTCTTCCTGAAGATTTTCACATCTATATAACCTCAGAGTGCTGGAGAAGGAAGAGAACAGTCCATCTTCATCATTGGATGGGATGATGCAGACCAGAAATCTTCAGCTGGTGCCAGCTGCAGAATTTACACTGGTCCAGACTAGTCTGATCTGTCATTGTCCCACCACCCCTCGCAGAGGAGACCAGAGCCAGCACAGAGCAGGTGAAGTACGTCCACATGGCATGTGCAGCAGAACTGGGGTCAGAAAGAGGAGAGTCCAACAGAGCTTTCACGCAACACTGAAGACTGCAGTTCAAGTTCATCCCCACCTGCTCTCCCTCAAAGTCCTCTCAGCTCCTTAGCATCAGCGTAAGCAGGACATGTGAGATAACAGCCTGGTCTGCTCTGGGTTTGAGTCCTGATGTTGGTTCCCTGATAGCACTTTCATTGTCCTTTTCCTGTTGCCACTGAGCCCTAGGAGGTGCTGGGCACCTCTGGGAGATGCTGACCATCCTCCACTTTTGTTGAGATTCTTGGAAGCCAAGGGTGGCAATCAGCTCTTGTGACCAGCCCCCTAATGCTGCACAAACCTCAAAAAGCAAAAGGTTCTGCCAAGAGGGAGAAGCTGCCAGCACTTGGGAGAAGCTGCTCCGAAGTGGATCCAAGGAAAACGGAGTCTGCAGAATGGGGTGGAAACTGGCTCCCTCACAAGGAATTTGATGATCTATCTAATGAAGGAGCTTGAGCGAAAGCATAAGCAGTTCCAAGATTTCCGGTATTTACTACTTCCAGCTGGGTTGTAAATACCACACAAATGGCTTTTTAAATGGAATTTTCCCAATTCCAAGATTAGGTCCATCCAGAATGAAATGCAAACATGTAAAATCTCTGGACCTCAGGGTGCACGGGGTCTACCTCTTCCCCTGGTGTAAATCAGGAGAGCTCCTTTCCAATTCACGATAATCAGCTCCCTGGGACAGAAGACAATGAGGAATGGGACCCAACTGGTTTTAGTTTTAAAGCTCACCCACGCTTCCAGGGTATTACAGTAGGTTCATCCCAACTTTGTGAGGGAGACACAATGGGTGATTATCACTATTGCTGTTGTTTTATCCAGTCTAGTTTCTAGTATGAATCTAGCACGAGCCTGAAAAACCAATACCAGTGTGCAAGACTAACAAGGGTTGTCTAAGAAGAAAAGAAGAAGATTCAATCAAAATTAAAATCCCTAAAGGGCAAATAAGATGTACTCCCTAGGGCAAGAAACCTAAGGCACACTAGTTACTTTAACAATCGCATGGTTTGGAATATGGCTGTGTTGTATTGCAGGAGAACATGACAGAAAGGGTTGTGGGGCAGAGACAATCCAACACCAAAAGCTGGAACCTCTTCCAGAGGCAGCGCGTTGCCAACCCTGCCTGCAGAGTCACAGGAGGCACCTCCTGATGGGAGAGCAGGATGCTTATATGAAGCTGTTGAAACTACAGTGCCACAAGCAGCGTGGCTGCACAGCAAAAGCTGGGTGCACATCAGCCCCCTGAATATCTCCCCAGCACGCAGGTAGGCTTTTCTTCACCCTCGGTGCCCCAACAGACACCTTGCTTTGGGCTCCACTGCATCTACCCAAGCTGCAAACACCTCCGGCTGCAGCATAGCTCAAGCTTTAGACAACTCATTGTATCTCCTAACATCAGTAGGATAAGCAGCATGTCCTTCAAGATGACGTCCCATACCTGACTTTTGTCCTATAGATCCTTTGAGTGAAAGAAAAGCTGCATTAGATGAGGGAGAAATCAGTTCGGTCAACAAAGTGGTCTATCCACTCTAACAGTGCCTGTTCCGGAGAAGGGGGAAAGGCATTGCTGTATCCCCACCGACCTCATCAAAGCAGGAAGAAGACAAAAATATATTCTTCCCCATGGCCAGGGTCATGACCAAGCTAGGTGGCTGAAGGCTATGGTCCTCACTGGTTGGAGCCGGTGGATTCTGCCATGTCCCTCTTTCCCCCCAGAGTGCCAACATGACAACTTTTGTAACCTCCCCAGAGAGCGGCTGTTCCAGTCGCCTCCTGTTCAGCATCACAAGCATCCCAGAAATCTGCCAAGTGGTTGAGATTGTGTAAGGATGGGAGGGAGCAGAGGTTTAGAGGGATGGCGTTTTATTTCACAGGAAGTCTGAGGGAGAGGATAACACAAGGGAAAACAAGCCCCAATGCCCTAATTGGGACGTGGGGCTCAAATGAAAGACAGAAAGCAAGCTGCCTGCTGGTAAGTCCTTTTGGGTTTCTCCAAGCACAACAATGAGAGAGGGAGAGGTGGAAAACAACTAGAAAAGAGACAAAGCTCTAACTGGTCTTTGTTGCAGCCTAAAAATCCACATCAAGAACTGAGGCCGCTCCTTGGTAGGAAACAGGATTGGAGTTAATCCATCCTCTCAAGACCAGCGACTTTGTGAAATGCCATAAGTAAACTCAGTGTGGAGCTGGGCTACAATGCAGGATGATTCTCACCTGGATGACTGCCATTCCCCAGCATTCAGCACGTTCAGAAGGTGCCTTGAGGAGCAAACCCATTGCACCACACTGGGGTCATTCCCAAAGCTGCGACCACACACTCCCACCTGCACACCAGGAATTGCCAGATTTGGGCCTCTGGGATGCATCCTTCCTTCCTCCCTCACCCAAAAGAGCATCACCTCCCTGAAACAGAGGAGCCTTCAGAGATAACATCCCCTTGCAGCCCTGCTGCTCTCCCCTAATGTAACCTCATATCAGATCTACAGAGTGAATCCATCTTGACTTGACAGCTAAGAACAACACTGTCAACCACAGAGCTAAATCTTTGTCTTAGGTCACCAAGGAAGTAGAAGTTGAATAAGGGGCCTTTGGGTTGCCCAAATACAGACCTATTCTTAACTGAGCCTAAACCAAGACTTGATCTCCTGATTTAAAAGGATACACAGAAACATCATGAGATGTCAAAGCTGGAAGGACCCATATCTGAGAGACTGTCTTGGAAAACAGTGGTGGTATTTGCTACGAAGATACAGACACCAGCTGGTCTCAAACCCGGTTGAATTGCCCTCTGCCCCTGCAAGCACTTATTCGTAACCACAGCCTTGCAAAAAGGAAACAATCCGCTTGAGATAAATCCTAAACTGACTGAAGACGAGTCAATGTTTGGGGAGTTGATGATCCGACAAAATCAATGAAGCTTCCAGTCCAGACAACGGACAGAGGTGCATTAGGAGTGAACACACTCTTGCTTCCATGTTTTCTCAGATGGTGAGGCTTGTTAAAATTTATGCAGAAAAGTAGGAAAGCAGGAGAGCTGTGAGGGAAAGCCGAATATTACTCTTAGAAAGGACAGGCTGGGAAAGGAAGAAAAAGAGGAATATTATAGGTAAGGTTATTTTCCCAAGTTCAATAAAGATCCTTGCTCAATGCTAGAAGAAAGT
Organism: Leptosomus discolor; assembly: GCF_034619465.1. Classification (NCBI taxonomy): domain Eukaryota; kingdom Metazoa; phylum Chordata; class Aves; order Leptosomiformes; family Leptosomidae; genus Leptosomus; species Leptosomus discolor. The sequence continues at coordinate 3,317,071 of NC_141406.1, read as the reverse complement.
GCTATGCTCAGTCTGAGTTTGAGATGAAACCTTGGGTCACATTCTGATTTATCTGAACAGAATTGCTCATCTCTAGTGACTTTTTTTTTTTTTTTTAATTAATTTCACTTTGCAAACTGCTGCTTGGCAGCTTACGTTGGCTCTCTGTTTCCTATTAACTTTGTGTTTCTTTTCTTTAAGCCCTGGTGGCTGTTTTCGATTTACCAGATGCATGGGGCAGGGGAAAAAGGCACAGGGAGGAAAGCAGAGACCCAGGCTCCTGAGACGTAGAGCTTCATGGAAGAAGTCGGTGGTATCGGACAGGACACTGCTTCTCTTTGATTAAAGCATTTGGCGGCTTTGATAAAAGACCCTTAACTGCTTGTGCCACTCAAGCCATCGTGGAGATAATGAGGGGCCATCAGCCGTACAGACAGGGACTCGCTTTGCCAGTCTGCTGCACTTTCGCAAGGGCCACGCAGGCCAAAAGGGGCCGGGGAGCTTATTACAGGGCAGATAGTCGTCTCTTTTGTGACAATAAGAGGAAGTGAGATAATTGGGGGATTGAGGGAAACCACCCATGGAGACACCACTTAGCGGGAATCCCAAAACTGGAAGGAAACCTCTGTTGATTCCTTATCACGTTACAATGTGGAGGCAAATGATGAATTGCCCTGTGGTGTGGGGACACGCAGCAGTCGGAGATTGTCCAAAGGGTTTGTTGCCATCTGGGCCAGCTTGTTTTCGTTAGTTTTCGCGAAAGGGAAGAGGAGCGGTGAAAGCTCAGTTCCCAGGGCAAAGGAGCACCGCGGATGGATCGCAGGCTGAGGGACGCCAAGGGCGAACGGGGCCTGCCTTTCCGTCACCAACAGCAGGGCTTTGCGGCAACCCAGCTGTGTCCCAAAGCCTCGCACCCACAGTCCCACACCAGCACGGAGGTAGCAAGGGCCACACACCCCACCTCTGACCTTAGGGGACGCTTTAGGAGGCCACTGCATCTCCTTATGCCCTACCTTGCAGCTAGCTGAAGTCTAGCATCGCCATTTCCACTCACAGCCTGGATACATGAGGGTTCCCTGGTCAGCTGGAGAGGTCAGAAAATGATGCCTCTGTTTTCCACTGGTCAGCTTGGTGTCAGGAATATATTTCTCAACTTTTGCATATATATTTGTACACGACACATGTGCTGTTACAACGTTCAGGGGATTCACCAAGGATGTGGGAGATGTTTCCACCGCCCTCCTGCCTCATCTGCCAGCACTTCCCGGCATCCGCTACCTTAGACTGTGTGTCTACACTGCACATCCCAGCGCCCCAGGGGTTAGGTTACTAAAAATAATGACATGTGGCTGACTGATAGGACCGTGCAGGGAAGCAGGAAGGGATCTGCTGCGGGGAGAGGCTACTGGGCTGGAGAAATCCTTGGTGCATTCAAACGCCATGGTGCATGCTGACTCCTGCTAGCTTTTCCTGTGCAACGTGGACTAAATCCTGAGAAAGGGGAACAGGGGTAGGCGGTAACCATCTCCTGCCCACCCCATAGGGTTGCAATCAGCCCTGGAAATTCCCTATTTTCTTCTGCATGTCTGGAGTGGAGCTGATCTGAGGCTTTTATTGTCTCAGTCCTGCAAGGGTTTCTGCATCTAAGCGTTCCCATTGCCTTGGGAGAAAGGAGAGACTGCAAACCTCTCACTCCTGCCTGGGAACAGTTATCCCATCTATACCATGGGGCTCTTCACGCCAGGACGAGCTGAGCAGTCGGTGTAAAGCCCTCACAGTTTGATCCCTCAAGCTCTGTCAAAGCAGGTCAGTCGCACCAGAGGGGAACGAACATGGATATCATGATTTTCAATCCCATGCCCCATTCATTAGACTGAGCATCTAAGTGGAATTGCTTTCTGCAGACAGATAACTGTCTCCCAACTGTGACACTCTTAGTTGAAAACTGTGCAAAATCCAAGCTGTCAAGGTATCTCCACTTGGAGATTAACCCTGTCTGAGGGGCTATGGAGACAGATAAGTCATCTTTATCTCTGGCACCGGCTATCTTACTGAATGTGGATTCAACGTGGGTGAAAGGTACTGTCACCCCTCCAAACAGCTCACTCCCAGCCCAGCAGCAGAGGTGGGGTTTTAGGCTACCACCAGTGAAAGGGGTTTCCCAGCCCAGCCTGCCCACCTCCAGTGCGCAACCCTCGTCCCTTCCTCATCCTCAAGTGTCACCGTAAAGCACGCTGGGGCTGTCCAGCCTGTGGGCAAGGGGAAGCATCAGAAAACAACACTGACAGTCATGTTAGGAAGAGGAAAGCACCAAGTGGGGAGCAGCCAAGGTCTGACCTTTTCTCTTGGTGCAGTGGTAGATCTGGCTGTGCTCCTGGGAAATCGGGTAGGGGTTGGCAGGCGGTAGCAGGTCCTGGGAGGTGCTTGACACCCCGTTCTCGCACTGGTACTGGGAGCTCAGATTGGAGGAGGCAGAAAGGACCCTGGTCTCGCCACTGAAGGGGCTGTGATTCGAAGACACTTTTTGTCTCACTGTGCTCCTGGGAACAACCGGGTACTCTTTACTGAAAGTAGAGAAACAAAACAAAACAAAAAAACCAAGGCAGAAAAGCAATCAATTAATAAATAGATCAGTGGATTAATAAATGAAGGCAGTACATTAGTGTCATGGTGTTTGTTTAGACTTTCAGGGAAATAGAGACATGCCTCCCAAAAGACTGCAGCCCTGCCATACTTTATCCATGCAGTACTGTCCTACTTCACTTTCCTTTTACTATCTTTCCCCTTAGATTTATGCCTCTTCTACCACAACAGCTGTTTACACCCATACATAAAATAGACATATGCAGTTATAGCAAGATACACAAGATTTATAAATGCTATCATAATATGTAAATATAAATTATATACTATTTATATTGTATAAGTGGATGTGCACATGCGTGTAAATAAAAACCTCATTTCTGCCAAGCTGACTTGGAGACGGATTAAATATTTAGGTCTACTTTTTCCCCTTATGGTAGTTGTCCCCATTCCTTTTCCCCAGGGTCTGCCAGCCTGTTTGTCCCGGATGGGGGATCCCTGGACCAGAGAACAAGCTCCACTCCAGAGCGCTCAGAGGAGAGAAATAAATCACCAAGACCTGATGCACACCAGACCTACACGCCCCAGTGAAGCCAGGCTATGAGGATGAGCATTAATGGAAAGTCTGGTTTGTTCCCTTGCTCTGAAATCTGGTTTGAAGCGGGGATGCTTTGCCAACACTGTCTGGAAAACCCCTCTCCTACAAGACCCTACAGTGTATTTTGGAGACATTTCTCCAAGCCCACTAGCAACGTGGCTGAACAAGATTATTCCTGCTCTGCAGGAGGGAGAACTGAAGCTGAGCAGGGGGTCTCAGAGACTTAAGGTGGGGTGCAAGCCTGCTCCTGGGCTGCCTCTGAGATAGCTGAGTGCTCCTTGAACCTGGGGACTTGCTAAAATGCATCGAGATCAAGTGGTACAACACCACCTTATAGAGTGCCACCAGGCTCAAAGCAGCCATGAACCAGAGCCCAGGTTCCAACACAAGCTTTCTTCTTTGAGGCTATAACCCTTGGACCAAGCTGGCATTGAGATACCCTACTCATCTGCCCAAAATCACTGTGTTGGAGCAAGGATACGTCCTTAAATCCCATCAACAGGATCACCGGGCCACTTACATGCGGAGGAGCAGCCCTGAATCTCCGATTACACCCCTTAGAGAGGACCTATCACTGCAGCAACTCAGAACTTATTTACAAAACTTAACAATACCAATTATATAAACCTCCTCACAGCAGGGAGCTTTCATCCAAACCACTGCTGTGGTGGCTGCCAGAAACATCAGCAACTGAGCTGTAATGGAAGGGAAACTCACCCAGGAGCTCAAAACCAAATAAATGTGTCTCTCATTGTGCCACGAAAGCTTTCCAAACCCCGGGCACTGGGGGCTTGCCAAGGAAAGCCTATTCCAAAGGTGAGGTTTCTTCCCCTGGAAGCCCAGCAGCTCCTCCCCACCGGGCCAGCAGGAGCATGGCTTTCCACTCACTTGGACTGGCTGACCAGGCAGCTTTTTCCCACAACTGAAGTCCAGGCTGTGCGTGAGGAGCAAAAGAGAGATGGACTGAGAGGAATCAGAGGCTCAAGATACACAAGACAGCAATGAATGCCAGGGTACGTGGTGGGACCTCTTCATCTGTGGACACTCAGCAGTAGCATTTCCACCCCAGGAGCTCTTTCTGGTTGGAGGGCAGTTTTGGTGGCTTTTCAGGAAGGTCAAGAGCTATGGCCTTGTGGATGACCTTCAGATCTTCTAGATCCTAGGACATCTCCCAGCCCTTCCAGATCACAGTTTTGAGCTGCCTGCTCCTGTCATGCTCCACCTTCACACAGCAATCCACATGGAAATAGTACCATCATGACACACCAAAGCTGCATCTCCACCATGTTTCCCATCCAAGGAGACAATTCACAGGCAGGTGACACATGGACCTTGTCCTTCACTCTCTCCCTTAATGATAGGCTGCTGATGGAATGGCTGGTTCCTTCTTCTTCAGTTCCAACACTACCAACAGCCAGTCCTCCAAGAAGTGACAGAGCCTCATTTTTTTTTACTGGGTACCTTTGAGCTACAGTGGAGGAGAAGGAGGGACATACCATGGCATGATGCCACATCATGTTCTTTGTGGCTTTTTTGGAGGATGTAGAGATGACTGCTCTCACAGTTTCTCCCTGCTTCAGCAGGGGAAGAACTGGATGGTTCTTTGGGATGTGGGAATAGATCTACGTGGGAGTTCCTTACAGTAAATCCTCACAGTAGCTCACAGGGACCCAATCAACATCAAACCCTCACTGCGCAAAGCACCACACAAACACTGAGAAGCCATCCCCATCCCAAACAGTTCTCGCCTAAATCAACACTATCTCTGTTGAGAGACCCGAGAGGGGGAAAATTTAACAACACAATTGGTTTTGCTTGATAAAAAAAAAAAAAAATTCTTTCTGCAAAGGAGCTATATGCCTGAAAGAGCAATGTTTTTCCCTGAGTACCAGCATAGGTAGTGTCAGGATCCCACACTCCTATTGTGCACAGTGTACCAAATCCCTTTCAGATTGCATTTCCCAGGGGCCACGACAGCCTCCCTGGCCATGAGAGAGGACTGTGGTGTTCTGCAGGAGACACAGTGCAAGTAGGGAGTCACATGGGAGAGGGAACAGGTTGCAGACACCAAGTTTCCAAACAGCAGTTCCCAGGAGGTATCACGGTGACTTCTCTCCAGACTGAAATATTTCCATTTCAGACAAAACATGTTGGGTTCTATTTTTGCCAAAAAATCAATTATTTGAGGAGGGAGAGGAAGGAAAGTATTTTCTAGCTAAATATCTAAAATATTCCCTTTCTTTCACTTTGCCATTTTTCCATACACAAAGGCAGTTATCTCAGCATTTCTACCTTTTTCTTCCTTATAGGAGCTGAGCTCTAATAAAGAGATATCTTTGCATCTGGTAAAGCAACAGTCATCTTGAGACATTTATGCTGTTTCCTAAGCCCACTTAACACGCAGTGTGCACAGCTACCATTTCAGTTTGTCCTTCGGTCCTTAAAAATGTATCAGATTCTTTTTTTTCAGTGCCTAAAAGTCACTGTTTCCAAAATAGCTGGTTGTAATCCCGGGCCACAATTTAATGAAATGAAAGGTTTTGTTCACCGCTGGCACAAAATGACTCTTGTGTCCAGAAATTTTGCTGTCCAAAAAAACTGTAGCAAAGTAGAAAGGGGAAAAAAGCGTTCAAGCTTGACTTAGGCCGTATAGGAAATTATCCACACAGCAAAGAAGAGACTCTGTGCCTGCGCCAGAATGTGAGTTAGTTTTACATGTGAATGTAAATGGGCTACATTTTTTTTTTTTTTGCATTAAAAGTCATAAAATTAGAAGGGGAAAAAAAAAAAAAAAGTTGGTTGGGGAAAGAATTTACAAGGAAGGAAGCTGTCACTGGTCTATTTAAAGTCTGTTGGAGGCTAATGATGAATATTCAGTTACCACAGTTGGTGTATTACAATAGCAGAAGGGGATGGGGAGGAAGGGGAGAGCCGCATTGCGCAAGGTGCTGTACAGTCTCTGCACTACTGGGCTTCCAGCTGAAGGGCCACCAGCAGAGAACATTACTTTGATTTGATTTTCATTAAAGCTTGGAGGAAGAACTCGGGGATGAGGTCCAAATCTATCGTGAAGGCACTTGGTCCTGAAAATTGGATTCAGTTCTTAACTCCTACCTGGCTAGATGTTTCCCAGATCTGTAGGATCAGACACTGGCGCTGTATAACAGTTTCTTAATCGCACACACATTCCTCTTTAGAGTTCATCACATAACCCCAACCCTACAGATCCAGCCTTACAGTTGAATCCTTCCTGCATTTCCCAAGCTTCCATCCAAATCAGACCTCTACCAGGTGGAATTAGCAAACTCAGTCTCATTTTTTTCTCCTGACATCTTCCCCCTCCCCTGGCCAAATGATGCCCTCACCATGACAGTTTCAGGAGCTCCATAAGATCACTTATGCCGCAAATTCATATCTAGCAAAGAATTCAAAGGAACTAATTCAAGAAGGTTTTGTAATATCAGAGCTGGACACCTTGTTGGCCTCTGCAAACTAATAAAAACTGTGAAAAAATTATAAATATAGACCTTCACAGAGCGCATCTGGTCCACTTTCTTGCTTATCACTACACTGTAAGAGAGTAATAATTTTCAATGTATTTTCACGTGCAGACTTGAAGTTTCCTAATGTACCAGCCAACGCATAGTAAATACAGCTGCCAGACAAAAAAACTTGTTAAAAATCTCTTTGAAGATCCACAGTTTATAACCAGGAAGCTTCTGCGTTGAAGCATCTAAGCCCTACTAGCCCTAAGCAATTTATTTTAGAAGATGTTTCTGATATTTCTGCAACAAAGCATTATATACCAAGGCTTTCCAGAGCTGCTGTAACAAGACTTAAAAAAACTTACTAAACATCAGGTCCCAAGGATCATAGTGATATCTGCTTGAGGTCAAGATGAGGAATGATATGGAAGAGGATTTCCCCATGGTTAGCTGCTGCCATGTTCTTACAGCAACCTTCAAGCTCCTGAGATGAGCACTGTCTAGATCTTGTTCTCGATGGCAATTCCTAGTCTAAAAGCTGACCAAAGGTGTATCAGTGGCCACAGTGATTCCCCTTCTTCCCAAATCGCCAGGAGATTTTAACTCCTCCTTGGTCAGTCACTACGAAAGGACAAATGTTTGCTAGTCTATCAGTCCTGTCTTTTCCACCCACCCAGCACCCGTGGACACAGTGGTGCAGAATCAGACCCCAATTCCAGATGTGCAAATATATCTCCAAGGCGTTTGGGTTTATATATCCCAGGCCACCAATTGTTGTCCTTCCTGCTGAGGCTCAAGAGTAGGAAAGAAATGGAAGTCAGCCGTAACAGACACAGAAAGAGCAAGATGAAAAAAAGTGGCTGAAATAAATATACCACCTCCCAGGAAAAAAAAATAAACCAGAAAACAATTGTCAATTGTCAATGCGCATTCATTTCAGCTTCTTTCCAGCATACTGAAAAAAAATTGGACCACTCTCAGAGAGACTGTCTGGAGAGTCTGAAGTGGATAAACTACTGCAGGAAAAGACTTGGTAGGAGAGGAGCTACTGAGTACTTCCTTCAGTCTTGCCTTCAGATCAAATATGAGCTCTCTCTGTATGGGCACTGCAGGCCAGCCCCACAGAAAATAATACCCTAGACTGGATGTCTAGTAATATAAGTCAAAATATTCACTGAGGAATGTGGGAGGCTGTTCACAGCAGCGCTCTCCACTAACACATCAAATGTCCTGATCTTCTTGCCAGAACGTGAAGGGGTCCAGTAACGCTGTTTCAGGTGCACACATGGTATGTTAACTACCAGTGCTTCCATCGCTCACCTGGGCAGCGCAGCCCAAAGAGATCACTGCAACAAACCCAAGAACCAGCAGGGAAAAGAACCAGCTAGAGACCTAGAGCTATCATTGTTAGGCAAAGAAAAAGCTAGATTCCTGCAGACAAGTACCACTGCTCATGCTGGAGTAAGGGCAACACGAGAGGAGATGGAGAGTGGATGTTGGCCAGCAGAGACAACATCAGCATCCCTTCATGCTGGGCTGAGCTTCTGCAGATCAGGTCCTACTGGGCAGATTCCCCCAAAAAAGGGGCAATGAAGGAAACTGCAGCTACCCTGTGTTTCTTGGGCTGACTTTCTCGCTTTAAAAGAGCTGTGGATACCCTCCAGTGAGGTCTGTAGAGCCTTATTTTGGATTTCATCTGAATTCCATCAAATCCTACAGAGTGCAGTTCAAGCCTACAGTTTCCACTGGAGCTTTGATCAGGAAAATTTCCTTGGAGACGTTCACTGGAGGAAAGCGTCATCTCTCCAACAGACATTATAACTCTGAGTCTCTCACTGAAAATGTTTCAGACAGCATGTGGCTCTCAGGAGACTTCAGTGACAGAACATGGGAAATGAAAGTGGATGTAAAGATGCAATGAGAAGACACAAGAAGAGCAAGGTTATTTGCAGTGGACCAAGACCTACTTGCATTAGTCAAACCAGTGCCTATCAGTCCAACACGACATTAGGACGCCAGGGCAGACAACTCTTTTCAAGCCTAGAAGCTCATCCATTTATTCTACTGGCATCGCAAAATGCACTGTCTTATTCCAGCTCTGAATGACAGTACTGATATCATGTCCTTTGCATCTGTCCCAGTTTCTGTTCTCGGTTACACCAGGAAATCTTTGGAATAATTCCTTTGGAACCAGGAAGATTACTGGGGGTTAATACCAACAGCAGTAAACTATGGTCATAATCTTTGACAGAGAAAACATATACATAGAATCACAGAATCATTAAAGTTGGAAAAGACCTCTAAGATCATCAGGTCCAACTGTCATCCCAACATCACCATGCCCACTAAACCATGTCCCTAAGTGCCACATCTGTAGGTTTTTGAACACCACCAGCGATGGTGACTCCACCATCTCCCTGGGCAGCTTATTCCAGCATTTGACCACTCTTTCAGCAAAGAAATTTTTCCTAATGTCCAATCTAAACATCCCCTGGTGCAACTTGAGGCCATTTTCTCTCATCCTAACGTAACAAACTACACTGCCACTCTTCTTTGTCAAGTGGATCATTCTGGATCTTTGTCTCACTTTGAAAAGGCCCAGGATACCCATCAAGGCTGCTAAGAGCCACCCTTTCACATAATTATCTTTCCTCTCAAAAGCTTTCTCAATAAGAAGCTTCAAGGACTAAATTACATTAATTTGAATGAACAGTAACTAGGGCCTGAGACTTCCAGAAGCTCTTCAGCACCCATAATAACCACCAAAGACAATGGGAGTAGCAGATGATTAGCAAAAATTGGTTAAAGGGCTTAGCAGAATTGCTCTTTTACAGTGCTCTAGCCCCAGACTCACAAACACTTCTCCCCTGCTGTCTGTTGGCAGTCACAGATTAAAAAAAAAAAGCAAAAAACAAAAACAAAACCAAAAACTACGACATGCATGCAACCCCCCAAATAACCCAATAGCTATGGTTTATTAGTACAGTTCCATCGACCCTCATGCATGGGGAATTTTAAGGGCAAAGTCCTACGCTGGCATCTGCAATGCAGATCTCATCATCCCTCTGCATAATCTTCACCCTCTGGATTGCTGCTGTGCGTTCTGCTCTTGCTCTCCACACCAAATTCCCCTTGGCACAGGCAGAAGTTCTAAGCGGAGACAAAAGGAATTTTTACAGTACAGTGGGGCAAGAGATCCAAAAGGAACACTTTGCCTAAAATTCCCAGCATCACAACTACGTAATTTTTACCTGATTTATGTTTTGCAATTGCAGCGTGACCAGAGGACACAGATGCAGTATAACTCATGTCCCTCTACACATTTTCCTCTAGTGTGTTTTCCTTTTTCCTTTTTTTTTTTTTTTAATCGAGGAAATAACCAACTTTATCTCATGCTCAGAAACTTGAAAACTTTTTTAAAAATGATCTCCCATAGCATTCATCCTGTCAAAGAAACTGCTAAAGGGGTCCCGTGTGTCTCAGGAAAGAAAGGCAGTGGACAAAAAAATGAATGTGTATCAGAAGTCTGTATTCACTGGAATTTAGATCTCTCTGGAGCTCGTGGCTATTCTTTTTGAATGAAATCATCTGCTGCTGAAAGGCTTAATATCACTACTAAATGAAGTTTTCTACCTGGACAGACTTATTAACTTTTCTTCTGGGAAACAGGAGGAGAAAAACCAACACAGAAGCCCTGCGAAGGAGAAAGCCACCAAGACGGATGAACTCACAAAGACATCCCCATCCACCCTGCAAAGCTCCTGTCCCCAGGGTCCACTCGAACCAGCACAGCAATTGGCCAGAGCATGGGGAGGCAAGCAGAGATGGTGGGAGAGTCCTCGAAAAAGCACCTGGGACCTCACTCTGATCTCACTCATGCCACTGGAAGACGTCTGTCTTCCCTGCTTCATTTTCCTTCCTCTCAGTCCCTACCGTTTGCCAAGAGTAGGTGTTCAAGGGGTGAATCACAGGCCAAGTCTCCACCAGCACCTAAACCTCCTCCTACTTCACCCCACTGCAAGACCGGCTCTGAGGTGAGTGAAATAAGTTTGGACCCAACAATCTGGACCCTCCCATCCTCTGACAGCCAGAGGTGCAAGGAGACCACCAGAGCTGGCCAGTTGGCAGCTCTCTCTATTACAACGGACTTTATCTCATGTAATTTTAGCTACTGAAAAGGCAGGCAGGCAGGCAGAGGGAGGGCTTCTCACCCACACTGCCATCCATGGGGTGAGCTCTCAAAGCAAAGCAGCTTTGCTCTCTGAAGGTGCCCATCACGCTCTGCTTTGCGCAGAGAGAGCCTAGACACCAGCCCAGCCTGGGGCCGCTGCTTCGAGACAGCATCTTCAACCACCACACACGTATTCCCACCTGATCCAAGCTCCACACCAGACATTAGGACCTGCAGGTTTTGTGCTGGAAGCACATCTTCACCGGGGCTCAGGCCTCCAAGGCTGCTCTGAGGCGTGCGAGTGTAGGGGGATGAGCAGAGGGACACGCTTTGGCCACGGCTGGGGGCAGCCTTCCCCAAAAAATGGGATGCCACAAGCCAGCTCACGTGCCCGGTTGGGTCAGCGCTGCCTCTCAGCCTTGTCTGCTGGGGTTTGCTTCTCCCAGGGCTGCTTTCGGCTTGGAGACACTCCCCTGCCATAGCCCTAACAGGGAATTCAGAAAAGTTTGAGATTTAAATAAAGAAAACATAGAGGTGCTGAGGCTTTCCTTGGCACAAAAAATTCATTCCCTCCGTGGCTATACCCTTTAATGAGATGTTCAGTGATGTATTGAATGTCAGGTCACCAGTTCCCAGTACAAAAGGTTGTGCCTCGTTTTAAAAAAGTGTGGGTTTTCCAGCTACTTTTTTTTCTCTAATGAAGAAATAGCACTGAAAATACATCCCACCATATTCTCCAAAAGCATAAATAAACATCACTCCCCTAAAGCCAAGAGAGACTTACTTATACCTGCCAGCTGGGGAGTGTGTCCATCACCAGGAAACAACTTCACTACATATGCACACACATGCATTTATATAGTAAAATGTATTTTATACATATATTTAATTATATTTTAATGTATATTTATGTTAAACCTATATAAACCCACAAAGGTAGGTCCTACTTCTCTAACATACTCAATTCTGAATGGTTATTTATCTTATACATGCAATTTATTTTTTTATATACATAATTTGGTTTATATATGTTTTCATATATTTTATATATAATTTTGTATATATTCAGAGATATCTATAAAACCACAAAAGTGGGCACATATTTGTCTCATATTTTCAACCCTGAATGGGTCTTTATTTTAGTATAATCACCTTATCCTGCTCTCCCTTAAAAAAAAAAATGACATCTTTGTAAAGGTACACAGTCGTTTCTATGCTATCGGTACAGGGGATAAGTTATTAAGGAAGCATCAGAAATTATCCTGTAAAGTCAACGCTGTGGACTTTAACCCTTTCAACCCTGCCAGGTCTCAGTGGGTGTATTTATATATTCCAAGTGTTTCTATTCATTGTATCATCGACTATGACCGCAGGCCCGCATAAAATGCCAAGCAATTTTTAGCACAAGCTCAGCATGGCTAGATGCCATGCTCTTCATATGGCATGAAGCCCTTCTAATAGTCCTCACTGTTTTACCTTCTCCCTCCCTCTCCAAAAAACCCCACGATGAATGTAAACCTTCAAATCTTTCCATTGACCGTAATAAAAGGGTAGTTTAGCAGCAAATATGCGCGGGGGACATCGTTACTCAAGTTCCAGTAGAGGCTGGGAGGCTGGCACGGGAGGGAGGGGGAGGAAAAGCTATTTCAAGTGGTAGTGCACCCATAAATAAATAAATATTGACATATTATGCCAGGATCTGTGCTGTCGTTGAACAGGGCAGGCAGGGAACACAAGGCACATTCAGAAGACCGCAGAGATGATTTAGATTGAGACGAGTAAATGTTATATATACATTTATATATATTTATTTACGTATAGGCTTTTCTGGGTCTGAGCCTGAAAGTGTTTGTACACAGGAGCATATTTGCCCATTGGAGCAGGGTTACGGGTATAAGCATTTGCAGGATTACAGGCATTACTTGTTGCCTCACAGTGGGATTTGCACGGCTATGGAGAACTACGCTCAGGTCACCAACTACGGCTACCAGAAGAGGCTCCTGCATCTGCACCGGCATCTGCACTCCAGCCTGCAGTGACCACCTACAGCCAGCTCCCAGGCAGGCAGCCGAGAGAGCCCTCCCAGCAGGAGGTCACACAGCAGGTCCCTACAGCCCTCCACTGAGAGCCAGCTCTGCTGGTCCTGGAGAACAAGGGATCTGAGTCACTCCTGCCCTCCTGGATGGAAAATGCTATATTGAGCGTCTACATCTGTCTTAGATGTAATCATGGGTATGGCAGTGTTCCTGCAAAACATTTGCACCAGGAAGAAACTTGACACAGGAACGAAGCTCCAAGTGAAGTGAAAAGCATGATGTTAATTACTGGCAGGACCTGACATTTAGAAAAGGACTTTAAACAGGATTTTCAAAGAGGATTTAGGCTTGATTTTCAGCCTAAGTACTTCCAAAACTGAGATTCAAGAAGACCTGTTCAGCCACCCAGCCCTGGAGATCCCAACATTTTCTAATACCTTCCTTCCTCAGTCTGAAACCACCACATCTACGCTCCTGCTCTGCATATCCAGAACTGACCAGGCAAACACTCCCCTCCTGCCAAAGACTGCCTGAAGGCCAGAAACCAGCACAACACAGGTCTCCGCGCCAAGATCTCCAGAGGCATCTGGAGCATCCTGAACAAACCTGCTCCCAGAACAAAGCTGTGAGCTTTGTCTTTAAAGCTGCCACCTGTGGAAAAAAATACCCGACAGCTCTCCCGCAGTAGCCTGATGACCAGAGCTTCTCAGAGCTAGTCCAAGTCTCTTGTGGCTTTAAACAAGGTTCAGCCCACACATAGCTGCCAAGACAGCTGTTTAGCACAAAGCTAGAGGTTGTTCTGGATGGGGACATGTCAAAAAGAAATACAAGGTCCTCGTGGCCAAGAGGACAACCCGCAACTGAGATCCTGCCCCTGTAACCCCGCAGTTAAGGCATTCACCTTGGAGCGGGAAGTCCTGGATTTTAACCCCACATCCTGAAGATATTTCAGCAGCTTGAAATAAAATGCAGATGCTGGAGAAGGGACTGCCACTAAGTCCTAGCTTAGCTCAAGCCACAAGTGACATGCAAAGCAAAGCCCAAGCAATTCTCAGGGTCCTGAGTGGGTCCCCATGACAGAGGCACACATTACCTCTGCATCCTGGACATCCTGTGGAGCTCCATGTCGTCGCTGCCGCGGAAGCCTTTCGCAAAGGGGTTGTTCTCAATCTTTAGCTGGGTGATCTGAAAGGGAGGAAATGCAACGAGTTCATCACAAGTCCAAGGCATGGCCTGGGAGAGAGGGGATATTGTTTAATAAACCCAAGTCAATAGGGACGTGGGGGAAAACACAGCTTTCAGGAACTCAAGTCGTCCTTCAGCTCAGGCATTGATCACTCCAGATGGGCTTTCCTCTAGATCTCTCCACTGGAAAAATATCTCCTGTCAACAACCTCACGCTTCTCTCAGGCTTGTCCCATAACTAACATGTGGGACCGCACACACACACACAAATTTCTCTCAGGAGGAAACCTGCTTTCTTAGAATTACTTACTTTCTCTTTGCTGATGGGACAGAAGGGGCTGCACTGAAGAGAGGACCGGGGATGAACGTCATATTGCCTGAACAAATCACACTGACACCAACAAGTGTTTCCTCATCAGTGTGCAGCCCTGGCCAAAACCTTACCTCCCAGACCCTGGATCCTCTCACTCAGACTGGTCAGGCTCACCCTTTCTGTGTTTCAGAGCAGTTAAATGTACTCCAGGTGCTCTGCATCCTACATCCTTCCCTAGTCAGCCCCACACCTGTAAGCACTGCATGGACCAACTACCTAAGGTGCTTGGAGGGCAACTCCACCTCTGACCATCATGCCCTGGAGGAGTATTTGTCTCCCCATTAGTGTTAGAAGGAATTAAGAGGGACTACTTTGCTCGCTTAGCTGGCTGCCTTCAGCATCTAAAGTTTGCTGGGATGAATCCCTCTCAGACTCCTAACTTTGGTCCTCTTACAACATCAAAGTTAAACATTTAAAGCATCTGCTGTACAGAATGTACCTTTATGCAAAGCAATTGTGTCGCTCAAAGAGATGCAATGTTGTCCTTCACATACCCCTCCTGAGGGCCTAGGTGAGTAGGTTTTCTCAAGCCCGGGGCTGTCATTTAAGCAAACATTAACTGTGGACCAGCAACACCTTCAGATGCCCTGCTGATCTTGTACAAACTCGCTCTGCAGTGCCAAATTTGATGCAATTGCATTGGTCTCTTTGCAGAGTGAGCCTGGATCAGGTGTGATCTAGCTGCAACGCCCTAATATTCAGGCAAAAGGGGCAACAGTTCCCCTTCTTTTTCTCCATCGCTGCCTGGTGGTCTGAGCCCCCATCCAGGAGTCGGGGGAGCCACTTGGACTTGCCCAGGAGGAGAGACAACACTGTGTTTGCCATTGGAGGAACTTAATGAACTCACCATGTTTTATGGAAACACTGTCCTTCCTTCCTGTTGAAAGTTGGCCAACGGGAAGGAAAGAGCTCGAGATTAATGGCAGGAGAACAGAGAGGGGTTCATGTTCACCCAGTCAGGCACACACAACTGGACTTTGCCAAAATTCAAAGAGAAAAATCTGGCTCAGATAGTGTCAATAGTAAATCCCGCCAGCTGCCTGTACGACCAGATTATTTTGCTATTTTCTCATCTTATACTGTATTTTTTTCCAAAGGCCATTTCTTTATTCGCCATTTTTGCCTAATTGAGCCCCAAATCTCACACAAAGACCCCCACCACCCCCACGCTTGTCCCCATGGGCATTCCCATTAAATCAGGACCTAATTTAGTACATAAACAAGGCATTGCGCTTTTTTTGTCACGCATTTCAAGATGTCAAAGAGAAGGGTAAACAAACAATCTGTTTGGTCCAATTTGCCATTTGAGCTGTTCTCTAGCAGTAAAACAGGGGTGCATTTTATAATGAAAAGCCCTGAATAACTAGACAACCAGCTGTGTATTTTGCAAAGAAACTGCCTATCGGTTTCCACCAGAGAGGTGGTGGCACTTCTCTAATGAATAATAGGCATTATTCAACTTTTTGAATGCTTCTACGCAATCTGCATTCTGAAGCACACTAAATGTACGAGTTGTCCTCACTTGCCGAACCCAATGGCAATATTTGCTTGCATAAGTGAAATCCTTCACTGAGCAAGGATTTACAGTATTGGCACCAGCACACAAATGTACAAAGGGCCGGATTCATCCCAACCTAACCAAAGGCATTTTAACCAAGGCGCCTGCACTGGGAACCTCGTCTCCCAGTGTTTCTGCTGGAATCAGCGGAGGGAGATGGGGACTGCCACAGGGCACTGGGGCTCTGAGGTGCGTAACATCGCCTTCGCAGGTCCCCAACACTCTCCATTCACTGGAGAAGGAGCCGTCGACATGCTAGCCCCTGATTTAAGGCCCTGTTTGATGAATCAAGCCTTTAATCATCCACAAAATGTCGGACAAAATATCGTATGGGCCCTTGATCTTGCAAATGTGTTGCTTTGTGAGTCGAGAAGTCCCCTAACCTGCACTGGGAACACTCTTACAAGCAAAGGTATTAATGTAAGTGTTGGTGGCAGAAAGCCCCAAGCATGGCTAACTTCAGTCTCCTTAATATTAGAGACCTGCTAGATTGAAGGTATCTAGAAACCAGGGACTACAAAAGGTTTTAAATTAGGTCTCAGCTTTTGGTGTACTTCAGATGGCTTTCAGAACAAAATTTCCCTAGATGATAACTCATGGCATCAGCCCTAGCACTAAGCCAGGAGAGTCCAAGCCAGATTTAACAAAACCGTACACAACAGAATAGAAAACAGAGAAAAAGTTGGTGAATTCCTGCTTTAGAAAACAGCCTGTGGAAGATATTTTGTTTGGCCAGTTTTTGTCTGACTTACAAACTATTTCAGAGGCGGAAAAGCAAACGAATGGGTGGAAATAACCTGCTTCTGAATCAGCTTTGCCATAGCGAAACTCTGTTTAATTGACTGTAACTCATTGGGGGGGGCGGGGAGAAAAAGCTGTCAGAAAGTCAAATGACAATTACATCATGAAAAATAAATTAAAAAATACAACGTCCTGCAAGGTCATTAAGACAGAGTGCCCAGGGCTAAATTACATAGCACAGATCTAATAAAACTGTAGGGTTTTCTTATTGTATTTGTTACTAAAAGAAAGTGATGGCAAAGTTCACATCTGACCACTGATTTCTAAAGTTGCTGCAGACCCTTCTGAGACAAGAGCTTTCCAGGGTGAAGCCTCCCAGATTTACACTTTCCCAAGCTTATCTGATCTATGGGTTCGTCTTCACTTTAACAGGAAGCAACAGTTCACAACGAAATCTCAGTGCCGCTCCTCTGCTCTCCTTTCTCTGGGCTAACTGACCACGAAGCACTTCTGCTGAGACATTTCCAATAACATCTTTAGCTCCAGCATGATAAAATTTAGCTTTACATCTAGTTAGGTCAAGGAAAGATGCTTTTATCTTTTTTTCTTTTTTTTTTGTGCACATCTGTATTTATATGGGTATTTGTGTCTACAGGCTCATGAACATTGTTATGGACAGGGTCAAAACTACCACTCAGTGAAGCACTTGCCACAATAAGATTTTTCTCAATTGCTTCTAACTTTACAAAACTTTGTTAGGGCTGAAATTTTCCACAGCAGGTGTATGCCCTGGGCTCCATTTTACTTACTTACTTTGCTATCAACCAAACTGGTCCCACTTTTTTTTGAGCACTTCAGCTAAGAGAAAACACACCACTCTGACCCTCTTGGGCTTTTCTGGAGGCCCTTCTGAAACTGTCCTAAAGGCTGGGCATTCTGGAAAAGGGACTTCGCCTTCTGCAAGGGATGGGGATCCTTAGTTTCTGAGCTTTTTTCTTGTGAACATCTGCCCACTTGGATAGCTTAAAAGTTTGAGTGGGAAAACACATCACCATTCTGGTCCCCTCGTTTAGTGATGAAGAGGTCAAGGTGATTACCCTTGGGCTGAGCGTGCTGTGGAGCCCTGCAGGTAACCACAGTCCTGCTCAGTGTGGCCAGGACCATCCCTGCCACCGCTGCAGCTGGCTGTGCTGGGAGAAACTGGGAGGCTGGACTTCAGGCTTGAAAGCACAGAGCCTTTTTCTTTTGCACTCTCACGTACCCCAGGTGGAAACCAAGTCAGCGTGGAGGAGGAAGCCAAACCAGAGAAGTGGGAAGGAAAGAAATAGATGAAGACAAGGTGCCTGCTGAGACTACATACATCTGGCTGGGCCAAACAGAGGAGCCGGATGGGGAGCTGGGACTTGGAGCCCGAGGTAAAGGCCAGGGGAAGGGGGGGCTGCTGGCACGGGGGAGAAGATGTTGAACCCAGAAGCCAGTGAAGGAAATGGGAAGGACTGAGAGCCAGTGGCTGGTCGGAGGTACTGGTGCAAGACAGAGGGGCTCATTGAGGAGGCTGTTGGCTGAACTGGGAGACAAGAGCAGAGGGTGAGAAGAGACAGACCTTGCACAGTTTGGGGGGGGAAGGAGGTGGGTCAGTAGGTGGGAGTGAGTCTGGAGAGAGCTATGGTGTCTTTGCAGACCTTGGGAGGGGGCGGTCTGGATTGAGGACCAAAAGGGGCCAGGAGCTCATGGCTGGCTGAGCACCCTGTCCCAGGGCTGGCAGGGAGGCAGGGACAAGACTGAGTACAAAGGGGCAGAGGGAGGACAGGACTGGTTCAGACGCAGGTCGTGAAGGACACAAGACCTCTCGAAGGAAGCACTGTCCAGCCGAAGCCTGGAACGAGACTAAGCATTTGAGAGCACAGACACGAGGAACCACAGAGAGGGTCAGTGAGAGAAAATCTCACTGTGGTCCCCAAGTGACCAAGGGCTGCACAGAAGCCGCCAGTCCTGGCGATGAAGAGGAAATGGTCTCGCCTTGTTTAACCCCAGGGACCCCTGCCCCTCTCAGCTCTTGGGGGGCTTCACTTCAGAGAAGAGCCTGCCCTGAGTAAGGAGAAGGGCTGCCCCTTCTTGCCACGGAGGTGATAAGACATGGGGCCAATGGCACCAGGCTGGGCAGGGAGAATTTGGGGGACACAGCCCTGCAGGCTGCTTCAGGGGACAGGACCGGGTCCAGTCTCTGCGCGGAGGCACTCCATGGGGTAGCAGCCAGGCCACCAATGTGGTGGCCTCTGCTGAAGGGATGGAGATGGCTCCCTGCAATCAAAGACAAGGAGACTGAGCCCTCAGGGCAAAACATCCCAAGACCAAGGACCTGCCTGCCTCTGGCAGCACCTACACCTACACAGCCCTGCAAGATGCCTCGACAGAGCGGCAAAAGGCCGTGTGCTCAAAGGAGAACCGCACAGGCAGGTCTCCAAAAATTGGCTGGGTGAAGCACCAGTTGACTGGGCCAGCTTAACAGTGCTCTTTTAGTACAGGGTTTTTTCTGGGGGTGGGATGAACCTACATATTCACAAAGCCCACCAGCATGACCCTCTATGTCCAGTGGCTATCTAGGAGCGCATCAGATTAATCTTCAGCCAGGTCCTTCCCTTGTCCCCTGCTTTGCTACGGTGCACATAGGATTTCTGGGTGCCTATAGCATCCCAGATGGGGCTAATATCTCCTTAAAAGAATTTGGGCTACCAAGAATGTTAAATACTTAGAGGAAAAAAAAAAAAAAATCTGCATAAAACCGGATATCCTGAGGGGGAGAACCAATATAAAGCCCAAGTCCAGCTAACGGGGAAAGTCGGTTGTAAAAATTAATGAGAATAATTGTTGTGAATTCTTGCTTTTGAAAGAACCCTCATGAGGGCAGAACCTTAATTATTTCTGTCTATTAGGGTTCATTTCCTGGTCCTAAGCAGAGAGCTAGTACCTAATAAATACGAGCTAGTAACACAATGATTTAAGCTACAGCAAAATGGTACTTAACTGCAGGGGAAGTTAATATTTGCGAATCAACCTGATTGCAAGCACCCATTGTGTAAATGGCAAGGAAATGAAATGTGCATGTGACCTATTTTAACACCTCAATATTTCTGGGGTGTTTTTTCAGGGTTGCAGAGGGGGGGGGGGGGGTGGTCGACCAAGCTGCTGACAACCGCACTGAAAACTTTACCAAAACTTTCTTCGCAGTTTAAGCCTCCTTTTGGGGAGTAGGGCTGGGGAGGGGGAGATCCCAATGTGCTTAAATATCTTTTCAGGCTGTCTAAAATATCAGGGGAAATAAGCACAAGCCCTACATTGGGATTGCAGCTGTGCTATTGAAATAAATTGACGGATCTGAAATCAGGTAGGTATTTCTATAAGTTGTGTAAGCATAGACTCAAATGCATTTGTGGGCAAGTCATACAATTAATACTGTAATATAATTCACCTATAACACAGCTCTTGAAACCTAAAACACACGCATGTATAAATTTGTTTGTGCATATATGTGTGTGTGTGCGTAAAATACACGGGTGTATAAAAACTACATCTAACACACGTTGGCGTACACAAACTGTGTGTGATTGTGGGGATAGGTAAGTTTACATGAAGCACACACTACGAGTGATGTGTGGAAGTGAAAGAGAGGTGGCTGTAAATGGGAAAAAAAATAGGTAGTGCACTGACAAAGGGATGTGGGGATGGAGAGGCAGACCCTCTTTGGGGAGCTCGATGCAGACAGACACAGACCGGTGGGACGGCAATGGTTTATGGCAACAGGAAATACAGTCTGCCTTGCACCGGGAAAATACGTTTTTGCCAAGCAACATCTCAGCTGTGAAAGCTAAACTCAGGTTTCTGCCTGTGGAAAAGAGCCCACTTGCCACTCGCCTCAGCCGAAGGATGTTACCCCTTGAGCACAGCCGGCATCTGCAACAGCATCAGCTGCACGCCACCTCAGCCCCGACGTTGTCCTCCATCTGCACTGGGACAAGCTACAAATTTTATTCCCTTCCCTGGAGGGAGATGCCATTTAGGGTAGATCATTCCCTGGTATATTTTTATGGCTCTATCCTTCTCAATTGGGCCTTTATCTTGGGGCTACAGCCCCTCTCTATTTGTTCCCCCAATGATGCAGTGCAGCAAGAAGAGGAATGCATGTGTCGGGGGCGAGGGTTGTAAGTGGATGTAAAATGTGTAGGGGGGTGTGTAAAATATGTAGTGGTGTCTGTGTGCGGGTGCATGTGTCTGCTGGGATGCGAGCGCGTGTGTGTCTGTAGGGATTCATGCGTTTGTCAGTGCGTATGTTTTGACAGAGACGGATACGCAGATGTCATTTCTTATCAGCCAGATGTTGTTGATTTACAATCAAATATTCCTGCTCCTCCTAATATGGCAGTTTTCCCAAACTACTGTGCTTACATGTTTCTGCTTTGCTTTTGTTTTATTTGCATGATAATTTCTTTTTCTATGAAACAGTCCTATTTTTCTTCAAAGGAAAGCAGTTAAATTCAGGTCTGTTTTCTCATAGGGAAATGCCTTTAAAGCGAGCAGTGTGTCCTGTTTTATTAACTCCCAGTTCTATTAATATTATATTCTTTCTCCGAATCCATCAAGCAGAAGTTAAACTTGATTTTATAGCATCCACAGCGGAGTTATAATTTAAGGCATAATTTGGCGAGGACTCAATTTGGATTCAGTTTGCTTGTCCTGGTCGTGCCAACAGCTCCTATTTTAAAGGGCAGGGAAGTATTTTCTTTTCTCCCTAGTTACAGTGAAACATTCTTTCTTCTCCAGCCTACCTCTGCTCTCTGCATCTCCCTTGCCAACTGATGGACTGAGGAAAGACAATCATTCCGCGCAGGTTTAGGAGCTTCCTAGTTACACCTCCAGGAAAGCATCCAGGATTTATCCAGGGTGTTAAATGACCTTTCTCCGTTTGAAAACACAAGGATTTCACTGTCAAGTGCAAAGTAGCCATCCTACCTGCCCATAAGTACAAGTGAAAGCTTGCAGTAATCACTTTCTATGCAATTGGAAGAGGAATTTGCTTTTTTTCTGCAGGAAAATGGGCTTTTCATGGGCCTCTGCCCTAGAGAGGGTCTGCGGGCAGCAGCGAGAAGCAGTTGGTGAAAGGCATCCCTAAGACATGTGCTGGGAACTACCCCAGCCCTGAACCTTCCTCCTCCTCCTTCCTTGCTGGGTGCAGAAGCCCAAAAGCCAAGCAGGGAAAGAAGAGGGGGCAGCAGCCCCACGGTGGGGTCCCCCTGGAGGGGCAGGCGGAGGGGGCAGCAGAGGGAACCCACGTGTCTCTGCCCAGCAGCACCCCAAGAAAACCTTATTATTTGATTTTTTTTTTTTTTTTGCTTTGTTTTGCTTGGGCAGGCGAAGACCCGATTCCAGGCGCAGAGCCTCCCTTTCCTTCCAGGGCCTCCTCGCTGCCAAGCCCGCAGCCCCCCACCGACCTCCCCACAGGGCCGCCCGAGGAGCGGCCGGGGAAGGAGCCCGTCCCCAAACAAAGGACCGGAGCCCGGCCAGCCCGGGTTATCAGCGGCCCGGCCGCAGAGCGGAGCGCCGGGCTCCCTTCTCCAGATTACGAGCCTTTGACCGATGGAGAGGGGGAAGAAGATAAAGCCAACTTCCTCGGTTGGTCGTCTCCTCTCTGAGCAAACCATCCTGTTGAGCTAATTCCCCCTCGGCTCGCCCTAAGCCCCGTCTTTAGAGGCTTTGTACGTGTGGCCAGGAATAACAGAGGGGATGAGGTGGGTGTGTGGCCAAAGGAAAGGGGGAGAAGGGGGGGAAAGGAGAAGGGGGGGGGGAAAGGAGAAGGGGGGGGGAAAGGAGAAGGGGGGGGGAAAGGAGAAGGGGGGGGGAAAGGAGAAGGGGGGGGGAAAGGAGAAGGGGGGGGGAAAGGAGAAGGGGGGGGGAAAGGAGAAGGGGGGGGGAAAGGAGAAGGGGGGGGGAAAGGAGAAGGGGGGGGAAAGGAGAAGGGGGGGGAAAGGAGAAGGGGGGGGAAAGGAGAAGGGGGGGGAAAGGAGAAGGGGGGGGGAAAGGAGAAGGGGGGGGGGAAGGAGAAGGGGGGGGGAAGGAGAAGGGGGGGGGAAAGGAGAAGGGGGGGGGAAAGGAGAAGGGGGGGGAAAGGAGAAGGGGGGGGGAAAGGAGAAGGGGGGGGAAAGGAGAAGGGGGGGGAAAGGAGAAGGGGGGGGAAGGAGAAGGGGGGGAAAGGAGAAGGGGGGGAAAGGAGAAGGGGGGGAAAGGAGAAGGGGGGGGAAAGGAGAAGGGGGGGAAGGAGAAGGAGGAAAGAGGGGGATAAAAGAAAGGAAAAAAGAAAGAAGAGGGGGAAAGAGAGGGAGGAAGAGAAAGAGAGGAGAAGAGAAAGAGAGGGGGGAAGAGAAAGAGAGGGGGGAAGAGAAAGAGAGGGGGGAAGAGAAAGAGAGGGGGGGAAGAGAAAGAGAGGGGGGAAGAGAAAGAGAGGGGGGAAGAGAAAGAGAGGGGGGAAGAGAAAGAGAGGGGGGAAGAGAAAGAGAGGGGGGAAGAGAAAGAGAGGGGGGAAGAGAAAGAGAGGGGGGAAGAGAAAGAGAGGGGGGAAGAGAAAGAGAGGGGGGAAGAGAAAGAGAGGGGGGAAGAGAAAGAGAGGGGGGAAGAGAAAGAGAGGGGGGAAGAGAAAGAGAGGGGGGAAGAGAAAGAGAGGGGGGAAGAGAAAGAGAGGGGGGAAGAGAAAGAGAGGGGGGAAGAGAAAGAGAGGGGGGAAGAGAAAGAGAGGGGGGAAGAGAAAGAGAGGGGGGAAGAGAAAGAGAGGGGGGAAGAGAAAGAGAGGGGGGAAGAGAAAGAGAGGGGGGAAGAGAAAGAGAGGGGGGAAGAGAAAGAGAGGGGGGAAGAGAAAGAGAGGGGGGAAGAGAAAGAGAGGGGGGAAGAGAAAGAGAGGGGGGAAGAGAAAGAGAGGGGGGAAGAGAAAGAGAGGGGGGAAGAGAAAGAGAGGGGGGAAGAGAAAGAGAGGGGGGGAAGAGAAAGAGAGGGGGGGAAGAGAAAGAGAGGGGGGGAAGAGAAAGAGAGGGGGGAAGAGAAAGAGAGGGGGGAAGAGAAAGAGAGGGGGGAAGAGAAAGAGAGGGGGGAAGAGAAAGAGAGGGGGGAAGAGAAAGAGAGGGGGGGAAGAGAAAGAGAGGGGGGAAGAGAAAGAGAGGGGGGAAGAGAAAGGGGGGGGAAGAGAAAGGGGGGGAAGAGAAAGAGGGGGAAGAGAAAGAGGGGGGAAGGGAGAAGGGGAATAAGAAGGGCAAAAGAAAAAGGAGAAGGGAAAAAGAAAAAGGAGGAGGGAAAAAGAAATAGGAGAAGGGACAAAGAAATAGAAAAGGGGGGAAAGAAAAAGAAGAGAAGGGAAAAAAAAAAAAAAAGGGAGGGGAAGGGGACAGGGGAACCAAGGCCCTCAGGAGGAGCAGCGGGAGGAGAGAAGGACAGGGGACGCGGTTTGCCGTTGCGAGGGCCGGCCCAGCCCCTCACCTTGTGGTTTTGGTAGGAGGTGACGGCGATGAAGGCGGTCTCCGGGAAGACGTGGGTGCAGAAGGCAGTGTTCTTGGAGCCGAAGCCGTTGTTCTCGTCCGCTTTCACGATGTGGAGCCGGGGCTGGTACTTGTGCATGGAGTTCAGGATGATCTGGGCAAGAGGAGAAGGAGAGGACATCCAGTGGGAATGGGGGGGGACACAGCGCGGAGCATTCCGCTGCTGCCCGGGGCGGGCAAGAGGAGGAAAGGGCCCCGCAGGTCCTCGCATCGCCTTCCTCAAAATATTCGCCCTCTTTAGGGCTCCCCCAGAAGTGCTGATTGAGGTGCTGGGCTGGGGGGGAACATCTCTCTCAAGAACACCCCCCACCCCCAACCAAGGAGCCCATCAGGGCCGGGTGATGCTGCGAAAGGTGGGCCCGTACGCGCTGCTCTCCCGCCAGCCCTGGGTTGTACTGCTGTCCCCCCACACGCCCCGAGGGGGGCCGGAGCTGCTCCCCCAACACACGTTGGCATCCTGAACATGCTGCTGGTGGGGGCTTTCTGCCTTTCCAGGCCCTTCACAGCCCCCCAGTTTGGGGGGGGGGGTTCACCACCACGAACACCATGGCATCTCAACACCCACAGCCCCCCCCCTCCCCAGGAGGTCAAAGAGGCAAAAAGCGGGGAGGGAAGCAGAGGGCTGGAGGGATTTAGTGGGGGGGGTGGGGGGGGTGGGGGGGGGTGTCCTCGCAGAGGATGGGAGAGGAGGGTGGCGGGGGACGCGCTGCGCTCAAGACAAAACGCGGTCCCTGCTCGGTACCGGGTTAATCTCGGGGGGAGGTGGCGGGGGCCCCGCTCGGTCACGATAATGACTGCCGGACCCTGGCGACAGCGAGACGCAGCGCGCCCCGCCGCCGCCTCCCCCATCCCGGGGGTTTAAGCAAATTGCTTTGACATCCAGGAAAGTCGTAGACATCAACGGTGAACGATCTAATGGTTTTTAATTTCATTACAGCGACTCTAATTGAGAGACTCCTGGTGCAGCTCCTCCACTGAAGTCCCTTATTGTCCCCTCAGCGCCTTCGGGTTGTTTAGAGGGACTTTTCCCCAGAGCCGCCTGCTCGCAGCGGGGGATGCTTGGCCCCGTCCCCCCGGACCGGATCCCCCCCGGGACTGCTCCCCAAAACCACCCCGGGGGGTGGGAGAGGTCGCCCCCGGCTGAGCTAATGCGGAGTTCCTGCTCTTCCCTCCCTCTTCCCGGGAATGAGGGGGGCGGTGGGGAAGGACCTGATGGCTGGAAAGCAGCGCTTGCAAAGCGTTTTGCCCCCAGCTCAAGGCAAAAATAGAATCAAATAATAATAATTAAAAAAAAAAAAAAAAAAAAAAAAACCACCAAACATGTGGAGGTGGAAAGGAGCGCTCGTAAAAAGATGCTCAGCATTGCGGGAGGGGTCGTCTGGCTGCTTTCCGCAGCAGCGCCCCTCCCGCCCTTGCTTCTTAGCGACCACGTGGATGAGGATATAATAGCACAAGATTTATCATTGAAAAGCGAAGAAAAAAAAAAAACTTGGAAAAAAAATGAAGCTGAAGTGTTGAAACGAGACTGGAGAAAAATACGCTCTTGGAAAGGGGTGGCGGGATCTGGATTCGCATTCCCGCTTAAGTAATTACATATATATTTTTATAGGTATATATTTTTTTCATACATGCACATATATATTTGCTCAGAGGAACACGCATCTTTGGAGACCTTCGAAGGAGGGCTGTTGCTGGCTGCCGAATTCACACAAGCTTTCACTGCCCCACGAGTCTAGCAAAGACCTTTTTATGTCCAAGAAGCTCTAGCGGGATTTCAATATTTTTTTTATTGTCTTTAATTATCGTTGCCTCTTTTTTTTTTTTTTTTTTTTTTTTTTTGATCAAGGGATCCGCATGGGTTTAGGTCCTACTTCCTCGAATAGTTATGCCTGATTGATTTTACCTGGTAGCCGAATTCACGGAGGCAGCGAGCAGCTTTTAACGCTCCAAGACTCTCCATGAGGTTAAAACCAGGTAGTTAAGTACTCAATTAAGCCAGACGCATTTCGCCCACTCGTGGACTCCGGCCCCCGGGGTCTGTAATCAATTCCCACGCAGCGCTGCTAAATAGCCCACTTTTTAATGTTTATGCTTCCATTTTTGGGGTGTCCTTCATTGGGGTTCATCCCACCCTCTCAGGGAAGAAAATAACACCCCGCCAACACAACGGATTTGGGGGTGGGCGACATTGCCATGGCTGTGGTGGGGGAGACCACGCGTGGGTGCAGGACACGCCGTGGAAAAGGGCCGTGCTCACGCGTGGGACCCCCCAGTAGCCCTTCGCGGGTGCCGTGCCCGTCTGCCACCCCCGGTACTTACATGTCCGAAGGGGTCGAGGTGGTTGTTGGTGAGTTTGAGCTTCTGGAAGGAAACCAGCTGCCTCATCCAGTGGGCGCCGGTGGCCGGGGAGTCGGGGTGCACGTACAGCCGCCCGGGCATGGCCGGCTCTGCCTTCCCCGTCACCGACCTGCGTGGGGACAGAGGCACTGAGCTGCGGGGACCTCCCGTGGGCTCCTGCTCCCCCGCTCGTCCCCTCCCGGGGGGTCCCTCTCACTCGGGTGTCCCCGTCCGCGGGGGCAGCGCGGTGCCGGACGGTCACGCCGTGCGTGGGGAGAACAGGCGTTTAAAAACACTGCGCCGGGGATTAATTGAGCTCTTTGGCACCTTTCCCGTCCGAGGTGGCTTTCGCTGTTTCCCCGTTTAACCCCATCCTTTCCCCCCTCCCTAATTACCGGCACCCAAGCCAGGACGGACCACGTACCAATCCTTAAGGACTTTCCTGCTCGGAGATACTCCCTTCCTTCATATAATTGAACTATCGGCTCCACAATAGCCAATAATCTCATCGTCAAACAGGATTACAGCTATCGTTAGCTAATTGCGACAGACTTTTCTCCTTGTTTTGGATGCATTTCTCTCCCAAGGACTGCGGGAGCATCCCGAGAGGCTCAGGTAAAGCCCCTGCAGCCCAAAGTCTCTCCATTGTAGGGGAAAGAGAAGGATGAGCCGCTGATTCAAGGGTATCTCCCTCATCCAGGTTTGGCCAGCCCAGAAAGCCCGACACAGAGCTCCCCTCCCTCCCCTTTCCCCCACGCGTGCATACCATTTATTATCTGCAAATTTGTATCTGTGGTCATCCGCTGGTACAATATCCATCAACAGTATGTACTTAGTTTTTGGATTAAGTCCAGTGACCTTCACTTTGTAACTGGGGAACATACGCCTATTAAAAAAAAAAAAAAAAAAAAAAAAAAAAGTACATAAATATAAAAGCGGAGAAGGGGAAGTTTTCCAAGGCGATTTCGTGTGTGTATTTGCGAGGAGGCGGGGGGGTCATTTAGCAAAAGGGCAACGCCACACTCTCAGATGGACCTTCCCAAAAGGCTCGGGCAGAAGAGGGGTGCACCCTTCCCCTGGGGTGAGGGAGATGTTTGGGTGCCGCTGGGTCTGCACCCCGGGTCCCAGCTGAGGCGAAACGAGCGGTTTGTCACGACAGAGTCGAGACTGGTGGGGTTATTTCTTCACCTACTCGTGTGCCTGCTCACATTTAGTCATATTTTTATTAATTATTTGTTTCGCCAAGACTTCGACTCTCCGTTCTTTGAACAAATGTGATCGTGAGAACATTTGGAAGCAAGTTACTTCCCCCTAGACATAAACCGTTGGAACAGGAGGGGAGATGTGCCAAGAAAAAAAAAGTAAAAGTATATATATATTTCTATAAATATATGTATTTAAAATACGTATATTTCAATCACCCGCATGTGCATTAACGGCTCTGTGTGCAGGTATTAAACAAGCCCTACACGCACTCAGGTGTAACACCAAATCTGTGCTCAGCCGTAGGCGTGTACGGAGACATCAGCGAACGCACCTGACAAATACTTGGAAACACTCGGATATACACTGAAGACAGGGGCTTTTCGAAATATTTTCCATTACTGCAAGGCAGGGACTTAAAACACTGATGTTATTTTAGTTTGAGCTTTCCAAATATTTAAAAATAAAGCAGATGAAAATGTATCCCTGGACTTAAAATACGCATAAACAAAAACCCCACACCTCTAAAAATACTGCACTCTTCTCCGCGGCTGGGGCTCTTATCTCTGCGATAGGGCATCTGGGCTGGGTTTTAACTCACTTGTAAAAAGCTGGAGTAGGGGTAAAAAGCTACCAACGAAAAAAGCGAGGATTTAGTTCTAACGTTTTACGGCAGAAGAAACGGAATTCCACCTGAAGAATGATCTGTAACTCCATCGAAAACACCTGACCAGCAAGAACACGGACTTCTCCAACAATAAACACGGGGAATTATATAAATAAGGAAACCTATCCCGTATCTCCGCTAAAGCCCCTACGCTGTAAATGTCTATTTTATTGCTCTCCAGATGAGCTTTCTGTCTACTGCGATATTTGTTTGAAATTTCTGCAAGGTGGTTTATGTCTCTTTCCGTGAGCTGCTTTTCTTTTTTTTTTTTTCCTTCCCTGTGAACTCGGGTTTTTCGGGAGGTCCCTCCGCTCCCCCAGCTCGTGTCCCGTCATCAGGGGTCGGCAGGATCCCGGCCCCCAGCAGCCTCCCACCCCCATCTCTGTGCCACGTCCCCTTGGACACAAGACCCTTCTTTAAAACCCATTTTTTTCCAGCAGCAGCGAGGTTCAAGGGGAAGGCGAGCCGTGAGACAAATCTATTCGCGAAAACTTTATACAACCAGCTCTATTTTTTTTTCCTCCCTCTTCAGGCAAATTTTGGAAGACCACAACAAATACCAGATGACAGAGCAAAATGAAAGTTTGACTCTGCGATGTTTATTGTGCCCTTGCAATCTAAAGCTACTACTATTTCTCCGCGTGGAGGGGTTCCCCCTCCCCCCGCCCTTCCTCCGAGGATTTTCATTTAAAATCACAACGAAAAGAGCCTCTTTCGGGCTGCCCCCAGTTTGCCAGCCGGACTGGGGAGACTATTTTACTGGGTCTCGCTGGCTTAGGCGCTCTTCAGTTTAACAGTCCTCCAACACATTAATAATAAAGATAACGTTAGATCGCCTCAGATATACACGCGTACCCATATAAATATCTATGGATCGGGTTTACTAAGCCGGTCATGGAATCGATTACACGCAGTCCCAATAAAGTTGGATTTGCGAGGCTGTATATTTTTCTACACACCCACGCAGACAAACGCACACATATAGAAACGTGTATCTGGACGCAGTTAGATCCGCATGCTATTTATTTGCGGACACATCTATCTATGCATCTAAACAGCTTTGCTATCAGTATATAAACAGTAGCTTCAGACCACAT
Organism: Leptosomus discolor; assembly: GCF_034619465.1. NCBI lineage: Eukaryota > Metazoa > Chordata > Aves > Leptosomiformes > Leptosomidae > Leptosomus > Leptosomus discolor. The sequence goes on along the minus strand of NC_141406.1, from coordinate 3,287,484 downwards.
ATACTTTTAAATGGGGTGGCGTGGGTGTTCTGGATATGTTCACCTCAGCGTGCGCAAAATAAATAAGAAACTTCTGTAAACAGCGTAAGGCCTCGCAAAATCGCAGAAGGGCCGAGCTGCTCCTTTAATTAAAAATAATAATAACGAAATCGCCCAGCGAGCTGCTCTAAACAAGGTTAGCTTTTGGCCAAGTGGTTGCAACTCGCGTTCGCCTGGAAAGCTTCCAAAGGCCTGAAATTGGGATTAACGATCCAACTGTTCTGGTTAAGAAAGAAGCCAGAAGAAACAATTTCTTCTGAATATATCCTCGCAGGGAGGGTTCTCCGCACGCCCGGCCGGGCCGGGGCACCGCCGGGCAGGGCTCTGCGGGCGCTCCCGGGGTCGTGGCGCACACACACACACACACACACACATATACATACATACACGGGGGGTGGGGGTGTCTCGCAAACGAGACCGTCCCAATGTCAGGGAAAGCGGCCACGGCCACGCACCCCCACCCACGGGGCTGTGCCAACACGCGTGGGTTCCCCCCCACCCGTAGGAAAATCCCCCGCAAACACGCACAGACGAAGGCAGATGCAGCCACGCAGGGAGAGGAGGAGACACCCCCCCACTCCTCTTACCTCCCGGCCTTTGTTATGATCATCTCCGTCCCCACTTCGTGAAATTTCAGCCACAGCTCCCGTTCGTGCAAAAACACTTTTATCCCCTCCATGCCCTGCGAGAGAGGAAGGCACAACCCGTCAGCCCCGGCGGTGCGGGGAGAGGAGCGGAGCGGAGAGCCCCGGCGGAGGCGGCCGGGGAGAGGGCGGCCGGGCCCCGCACGACCTCGGCGGGAAGCTCGGAGGGAAAAGGCCCGGCGGTGGAGGCCGGAGCTCGGGGCATCCCCGGGAAAATCCGGCCGCTTGCGGAGAACGGGACTTCAGGCCGGAGCCCGGTGTTGCCGGTCAAGGGGGCGGGGGGGAGCCTGGGGCAAGATCCTATGGGCCTCGGTGCTCCCGGGGAGGGGAGGGGGCACCCAGAGCCGGGTCCGGTCCGGTGACTGGGAGAAATACCTCGGCGCTTCGGCCCAGCTGCTCTCAAGAGCAAGCCAGGGGAGAGCTACACCCCTCCGGTGAGTGATTTACACCCGCCGGCTCCGCTTCTGCAGGCTGGAGCGGCGTGGGGTGTCAGCTCTGCTCCCCTCGCCCTCTCCTTTGCTTCGCCCACACCCCACGAGGGCCCCTAGCAGCGGGGCCCCAAGAGCCCCCCACGCTTGTCCCCGCAGATGCCACCGCGGGGATAATACATCCCCCCACCGTGGGGTAGGAAGCACAGTGGATATCCCCCCCCTCACCCCCCAAGCCAAGCACATATTCCCCTTCACTGAAAACGAAGCCGAAGCGCCCCGCCAAGTGCTCCGGGGGTCGGTTTCCAAATGCAGGCAGTAGCCCCAGGGCAAGTCCGGTACCGGTACCCCTGCCCGCACGGTCCCCGCCGTGCATCCCCAGCGGACGGGGGGATTCCCCCCGAGGGTTTACCTGCCAGGGGACAAGCGGGGCTCTCCAGAGGGGCTCCGCAGCCGCTGCAGGCGAGGCGATCTCCGTGGAGAAGCCCCTCTCCCCGCCTTCCCCCCGCCCGCCCCGGGCTGCCCCGAGCCGGCTTGGGGCCGAGCGCCGGGGGACGGCTCCCAGCGCCGCCCGGCCCGGGCTGGGAAGGCCCCTGCGACGGAGAACGAGAAGCCGAGGGGCGGCCTGGCCCGCTGCCGCCCCGGCCTGCTCTCCTCGGCAGCGCGGAGGGCCGCCGGGAGCTGCGGCCGGCGGGTCCTGCGTGGGAGCCCACGCGTGTCGCGGCGACACGCGGCAGCCGGGCAGCGACGGCCGACGGAGGGTGGCACCCCCCGGAGCTGCCCGGCCCCCGGGTGGCTACGGGGGGGGGTGCCCACGCGTGACACCCACTGCGTGGGTGCAGGCAGAGCTGTGTGTGCACAAGGACGGCTGCCTCTGCGTGTCCACGCGTACGCCCAGGTGTACGAGGGGGACGTATATATATATATATATATATGTTTAGAACTCACATATACGCACGGGCGTAGCAAACATATACACGCACACACAGCTGCCTGGGGGGGTGTGTTCGCGTGTGCATTCACACCCTCACGCGTGGACTTCCGTGACCGTGGGTGTGCGTCTGCCGCTGCGTGAGCGGGCTCCTCTCCCCGCTATTTTGGGTGCTTTTCCGTGCGAGCCCCTCCACGCACCCCAATATTCACGCGTGCCCTTCCCCGCTGGTTCAGTGCTTGAACACAACCCCACGTAACACCGCAGCAGGATGAGGCCCACCCTCAGGTGAGACTTTTCACTCCCGTGGGGCCTAAAACGACCCATCCCCACCCAGAGCAGGAGCAGCCCCCCCCAGCTGAGCTGCTCTTTGGGGGGAAAAACGCGGAGAAAAGGGAAAATAAAGAGCGAGGGGGAGAGCAAGAGAAGCGGAGGTTTTTACCTGCTGGGTGAAGGCGGCCTGGGGCGAGGTGGGGGACTTGCTGGTGGCCCCCAGCTGGGTGTCCTGCTTGGCTTCAGCCTGGAGCTCTTTGGCCTCCGAGTCCGCTGGCGTGGTCGGGAGCCCGAAGCCTTCCTCGCTATCCGCCATGTTACGAGCTTCCTTCGCCGAATCCCCCACTGCAGGCACACATCGGGGAGAGAGAAGAGATAAGAGACGCATAAGTCAGTGCTGACGTTTAATAAAATATATATATATACATCTATACATCTGCGAGGGGGAGCGCTGGGCAGGGCTGCCCCACAAACGCGCGCTGCCCGCAACTCACTTCCAGCTGCCCGGGGAGGGAACAAGGCCCTTTAACTTTGGGAGAGGGAGAAATAAAGACTTTTATTTATTATCGCAGCCCGCAAGGGATGATAGGATTTGGGGGGGGGGGGGGGGGGGGGGGGGGTGGAGAGGGAGGGGAAGGGGGAGGCGGTATTATTAAATGCATCTTTTGGAAAAGGTAAACAGCGTATTTTAGGTCTGTCTGGCAGGACACGCGGAGCGGGGCACCGGGGGGCCGTGGACCGGCCAACTCATCACACAAGTGACTCTAGAGGTCGGGGGTCCGGGGCGGGGGAGGGTGGGCAGAGCCTTCCCCGAGCCTTGAACACCTCCAATTCCCCGGGGCTCGCTGCGGCCAAGGGGGCTGAAAGCCTCCACTTTCCTCCCAAGGGAAGTGGGAGCTTTCACCTCACTCCAGTTTCGACCAGGCGAAAGCCACTGACAAGCGAGGCCCCTTATATAAACCCGTTTTCAAAGAAAATCCTCCTTCTCGTACCGCTACGGAAAAAAAAAAAATAAAAAATAAAAAAAAAAAGCGCCTTTTCTCCCCTCACCCCGCGTAGTTGCAAGTAAAGCAAAGGATGGACGAGATACGGAAAGTATAAAAGTACAAATAAATCAATCGGTCGAGGCACCGTGCAAGGTAACGCACACTCGGGTTGGTGAAAAAGGGGTGAAATTTGGGCTGAAGTGAACTAAGCCAGTCATTTAGCATAAAATTGCACCAGGAGAGAAAATAAGCTAAAAAATTACACGGTTTACATCTGATGCGAGTAACCACAGCAAGTTTTAAAAGCAGTATTTTGACGTAGCTTTAAAGGCTCTATCAGGAACGGTAAAAGTTTCTAAGCAGCACAAAAAAAAAAAAAAAAAAAAAAAAAAAAAAAAAACAATTGAATTATCTGTTAGTTTTTTGTTCTTAAGGAGTTTAGAGTTTTAGTAGCTTAAAAAAAAATATCTCGCATATTTCAAAGACGGGGATTCATTTTTGAAAGGCCAACCATATGGAGGCAATATTGTTTTTAAGTACATGAGAATGTTTTGAAATGAGGTCTCCTTCTCCCTGCAACAATATTTAAAAGCCTTTTTTTTTTAAAAAAAAAAAAAAAAAAAAAAAAAAGGTAATTCTCCTTTAAATACAGGGGAAAATTGGGAGTGGAAAGGAGGGGGGAGAAAATTATCTTCCCTGCTAGTGGTGGGTAATATATACATACACACATATATAATTTAAAAGGACAAAAAGCGAAGGGACTCCAGATCCGCAGCACTGGAGCTAAAGATCATCTACTGAAACGGCCCGTACCCCCCTCTCTCCCTCCCTCCCCCCCTCCCCAACCGCTCTTTTCCCACCGCACACCAGCCAGGCGCTCGGCAGTAAAGGGACTGAAGGGCGCAGAAAAACCAGTACGAGCGCGGAAAGTGCGCGGGGGGCAGCGGGGCCGAGGGGCGCTGCGGGAGCTGCTGACTCGGGCCCGGGCACAGCTCGTGGGGGCAGAGCCGCAGCTCCAGGGACCATTTAAGGCTTTTCTCTTCCCCTCCTCCTCTTTTTTTTTTTTTTTTTTTTTTCCCCCGGACTGTTGTGGGTTGTTTTTTTTTTTTTTTCCTTGCTGCAGCTTGGGAAGTGCTGGTTATCCATTTTTTAATCGATTTCCCTCCAGCTTGGAGCTATTATTCCCCCTGAGTTGGCAAAGTTAGTGGGGGAGGGCGAGGGAGAGGGGAAAAAAAACCAACAAAATAAAGCATATTTATTAAAACAAAGAGGGACCCAGCTATGGCAGCGCAGGGCAGCGCCTCTCCAACGCTCTCCGTGTCGAGACGCAATTAAGCAGATATAAAAATAATAATAATAAAAAAAAAAGGAGGGGGGAGTGACAGCAAAAAATAACCCAACAACTAAGAGCAATTGGCGATCCGTGGCTTCAAATTTTTTTTTTCCCCTTTAAAGAGCTTCTGAGAAGAAATGGAGCTTGACAGAACCAGGCCGCGGTGGCCGTATGAAAAATGCATCTTCCTTCGCTAAAGTAGCACAAAGTCGGTTTGCGGGAGGACAAAAAAAAAAAGGGGGGGGGGAAGAAAAAATAATAAAAAAATTACCCACCCGCTGCTTTTGTTCCAGCTTCGCCCCGGCCCCCCCAGCCCCACACACCGCCGCGGGAGCCCTGGGGAGAGCAGCCCCCCCCCCGCCTTCCCCTGCACCCCACGTCTCCCGAGGCCTCGCAGCTCCTCGGCAAAGCCAATTTGTGCCTAACAATGCCCCCAGCCAGCCACTTTCGCTCTCCCTCGGTCACACACACGCACACACGGATTACAGACACCGACGGACATACATGGCAATGGAAGAGCTGTTACCTTGCTTGTTGAATTCCATGCAATCAATGCATCTCCATATACATAATGTATGTGTCTATTTTCCCCCTTTGCAATGGAAATTACAATGGGATCAGGCTTCTCGTGTGCATATTTCCTTTTATTTATTTATTTGCGGATCAGCATGTGAAAACCCAGCCTGGAAGAAAAAAATCTATCCAATGCAAGCCCGCTTGCCTGCTTCTCTCTCTCTCTCTCTCTCTCTCCTCTGCTCTCTCCAAACACTTCCAGGTTGTCAGACGCACTAGAAAGGATCCTGAGACCAAGATAAAGCCCCCACCCCCACCCCTTTCTCAGCCTGATCTGGAAGATACAGTTTTCCCCACCCCACTCTTTCTACTCCCCACCTAAAAATAAAATATTCTTTATAAAATAATAAAAAAGAGGGGGAGGATGAAAGAGAGGGAAAAAAAAAAAAAAGCAACAGCACCCTCTTAAAAAAAAAAATAATGAGGGGGGTGGGGGGAAAAAAAAAAAAAAAAAAAAAAAAAAGAAGAAAAAAAGTTTCAGGCGGGCTGTCAGCCGCCGCTCCTCCGGGCAGGTTCGCGGCGCTGCCGCCGTGGCTGCGCGGAGCCGGGCGCGGAGCGCAGCGGAGCGCGGAGGTGACGTGGGCTCGTCCAGCTCCGTTCGCCAAGTGCCGGGACCCACTGCCCAACCAGCTGGGATCCTGCTCCGGAGAGACTCACTCTCACCCAGCCCTCCCTCCCGCCCCCTCCCCCCCAAACCTCCTTTTCCAGCCTATTTTTCTGGCCGGCAAACAAGAACAAGGCACAAAGACAATCATCAAACTCCCCAGCAACCCTCCCCCTCTCCCTTACCTCCTTCCCCGCTCCCTCCCTCCCTCCCTCCCTCCTCCATCCATCTCTCCCAACCAAAGAGAAAATTCAGCGCCTGGGAATATCCCCCACCACCACCCCCCTCCCTCCCTCACCCCTTTAAATAAATCGCTGGCTCCGCTAACCTCGCACCACCCCCGGCCCCCCTCGCCCTCAAAAGGCAGCCTAAAGGTGGGGATTTAAACCCAGCTCTATATTTGCTAGTGCTCACAGAGGCCTTTTTCGGGGGGGGAATCCCCCCCCCCAAACGGACTCGCCCAAGGGGTGTAACCGGGGGGGAGGGGAGAATAATAAAAAAGGGATGAAACCCGGCGAAGGTGGCCCCCGGGGTGCGTGCGTGGGGTGGTGGCCCTTGTCCCCGCTTCTGGAGGCATCCAGGATCTTTTCCCTGCCCTTCCCCATCGTTTTCCTCACCCCTCGCAGCGCTGCTCGCCCAGCGGCTCGGTTGCCCCATGGCCCCGCCGCCGCGGCCGAGGGCCGCAGCCCCCCGGAGCTCTTTGCCGTGCTCAAATAATCAACCCGTCAGCGAGGAGCGGGGATGTGGCTTTATCTGCATCTTCCTTCGCTCCCTCTCGCTCCCTTTTTTTAATGTATTATTTGGAGGGTAAAGTTGAATAGGTCAGCGCAGGGTAAACAGCCTCCCTGTCGCATTCTGCAGGCTGAAGAGAACCAGATTGGCGAGGCGGATTTTTGATAAGACTCGGAATAAATGGCATGGGTTAGATCTGCTCTGCCCACCCTCCTCCTCCTCCTCCCCCCACCCTCTTCTCGTCGGTGTGCCCCGTCCTGTCCCCCGTGCCCCACCCCACCCCCCCCCCCCCCCCAATCTTCTCTCTTTTCTGCCTCTCCGTCATTTCTTTTGCATTTCGCGGAAGTTTTTAGCAAATCCACCCTCGCTCCCAGCTCTCGCAGGGCGCGATAGCACCGGAGCCCTCTGAAAGTTTGAGGTGAGGAAGAGAAAAGTTTGGGGGCGAGCGGCTGTTGGGGAGGGGGGTGCGTGTAGTGGGTGCAGTTTGGCATCTCCCAAACCTTTTTCCATGTGCACACCACTTCAAACAGCTACTTGAGAAGAAACAGCCAAGAGTAAACGGTCGCAAATAAGAATAATAAAATAACTGCACTTGTAGCCGCAGAGAATAAGCCAGAGAACGCTACTTAAACAAACAGAACAAAGCTTGTCCCATATTTCATTATTTTTAGAGGGGAAAGGAGCCGTGGAGCCCTTCCAAACACAAATAAACGAGCGAGCAAACCGGGCGGTTCTTCCCCCGCGGGGAAGGCGGCGGCAGGAGCGGCCCCGGCTCCGGCCTTGGGGCGAGCGGGCACGGTCCGGCTCCCGCAAAGCCCTTCCATCGCACGGGCGCTGCTCTGAAAGGTGCAAATGGAGGGGGGGGGATTTAAAAATAAAATAAATAAAGCAGGCGATCACCCTGGTGCTGGGCGCTGGCGGGGAGGGACCGCCGAGCTCGGTGGCTGCAACCGCCCCGCACCGCATGTGTGCTGGGAGCATCCCCCCAGGGCGTTCCGCTCGCCCGAAGGAAGAAGAATTTCTCTTAAAAAAAAAAATAAAATAAATAAAAATTAAAAATTAAAAAATCGAAGCAACGAGGAGAAAGGTTTCTCGCGGCTGCTAGTGAGAGAGGACAGGAGCTTCCCTCCCCTCGCCGGAAAGAAAGGCAAAAGTGGAAAGCTCTGAAGTTTTGTAGGAGCAAACCCGAGCACGGCCGCTGCCTGGGAAAGCACTCACCTCTCCAATGCCAAACTAGCTCTCAAACACCTTGAAGACAAGCTGAAAACGATGCAAATAAATCGAATTTATTTCCGTCTGCAGGTTGGGGAGGGGGTGAAGAAGGAAAAAAAAAAAAAAAAAAAAAAAAAAAAAAAGGCAGCTGGGAAAAGGACGGCAAGTCCAGGCTCCCTAGCACGGTAATGTCAAGGCGAAGGAGCCTTCCAGCTAGAAGCCGATTTGTGGTCTCAGACAAATTAAATATTACTGTTTATTACCAGCCATACTCCAATAAAATAAAGAGAGTTCAAGGCGATAGCTGCTATCTCACGAGCTTTGCTCCTATAGGACACGGAGACGTCACCAACCACGCAACTGGCCTATTCTGTCATGGTTGACTGCAGCAGTAATGGAAGGTTAATTTGTATTATTCTCCTCTTTTTAAAGCCCTATCAGTGAGATTCCTGCGCTTTTCCTTTTTTTTTTTTCCCCCAAAGAAATCCATTAGGTGCAATGCAAAATACAGCGAGACCGGAGGGGCAACCTCTATATATAGATGTGTGTGTGTGTATACACACATAAATACATATATTCACACGCCGAGATATACAACGTATACGTATACATGCGTGTGTGAGGGAGTATATATCGTATATGAGTGTGTATCACCCAAGCAGGCATGGAGTCGCTGGAAACTCGAGGAAAACCCACTCTTTCTTGGAAGGGAAACCAGTAGCGAAGCTCTTGCTTCACCAGAAGCAGCCCAGTTAATCCAACGGGATTGGCATTATTCAGCTTTATTATTTTTTTCTAAATAATGCTATTAGAGCGAGCAGGAACCTTGTCAAACGAATGCTCAGGCGCCTCTGGAAGCAAGCACGCTGGGCTATATATAGTAAATGATAACCTGGTTATTCGCACAGATTCAAGTGTGCTTCGGGAACCAATTATTTGCTCTGATTAAAAAAAAAAAAAAAAAAAAAAAAAAAAAAAGTAGTAAATCGAGGCGATTATTTGCCAAATGAGATTGACAAGGGAAAAGAAAAAAAAAAAACCCAACACCGAACCCCCCCCAAATCCCTCCAAGTGCAGCCAGCGGCTGCAGAGGAGCCGCCGGCGCTTCCCCGCGTCCCAGCTCTCCCTCAGCCTGGAGGGATTTGGAGATGCACTCGAGGCCGCTGCAGAAAGATTTCACCCAAAAAGAAAAAAAAAAAAAAAAAAAAAAAGCCAAAACGTTGTTTCCTCCAACAGAAAAAGAGAGGAGGAGGAGGAAGAGGAGGAGGAATAGGGAGGAAGAAAATAAAGAGCAACACCTAAGGAAGAGCGAGAAGTTCCTGCAGGAGGTGGACACTGCAGAGGGTGAGTGTTCCCAGGCAGGGACCCCCAGCCCTGCTCCGGCCGAGGGGGCTGCAGGCAGCCTTCCCTTCCCTGCAGGCAAAATCCTGCCTGGATTTACTCTGTTTCCCCAGGCTGAGCTCTCCCCACCACTAAGCTCTGCAGACACCCAGGGGAAACCAGGCCCTTTGCCAAAAGCCCCAGCAAGGATGGGGGGAAGGAAAAAAAAAAAAAAAAAAAAAAAAAAAGGGAGATCGGGAAAGAAAAAAAAAAAGGGGGGGGGGGGGTGTCGGGGAATAAACCCCCCGCCTTGTCCCGATTTGCCCCAGTGCAGCCCTCGGTCTGGCCGTGCTCCTCAGCCCAAATAACCGTGATGGGGGGAAAAATTCCCCGGAGGATGATTCTCCTGCGGGGAGCCAGGCTGGCACCGACTGCCCAGAGGTGCTGGCTCTACCAGAGCAGGATGGGACCTTCCTGTTGAAAATTTCCCCCAAATCAGAAATAAAAGCCTCTCCCCGTGCTCGACACCCCTCCGCCAGTGCCCCCTGAGGTCCCCTCGAGGTGGCTGCAGCCGGGGGACGGGGAAGCGCTTCCCCCCGCTCCGGGTCCGGCCGGGGAACCGCTGCTCTCGGCCTCCGAGCCGAGCCCAGGACCGCCGGGTCCCGCTGCTGCTGCGGGGCCGCGGGCACCGCCCGGCCCGGGGGGGGATGAGCAACAGGACGGTTGGCACACGGATATACATACAGCTAAGCAGAGGTGTGCACACGTGGGTCTGAACACACGCACGGTTTGCAAAAGCACACGCACGCACACACCATGCCTTCTCCTTGCTCTGGTGCTTTAAGCCCATTTTATATCTTTATATCTTTAGCCTGAGCGCGCAACACAAACGCGTAAGAGCGGAGATGTACAGATACGCGTGAAAATACGTGCCTGTTTATGTCTGTGTGCGTAGCCGGACACGCACATCACAAAACCGTGCAGTGCGGGGTCCGCGGATGAGGAGACGGCCACGCACACTCGCACCGCAGCAGCGATGCAAGTGCGAGCCGCCCGCGCCCCGTCCATCGGCCCCACGCGTGAATATTCACATTTCACCGGCGCTTTACACACAGGCTTTGGGTGCGCGCAAGCTTCAACCTGCCCCCACCCTGCGCACAGCTCCGCGCAAATCTGCGCGCCCCCAAAACCCGGGCGAGCGGGTAAGTGTGTGCACAGCGCCTATACGCCGTACTACACATATATATATTTAAGCTCCCACACGGGTAGAAATACCGGAGCGTCCATCAGCAGCCACGGACCCCAACACCCACACCGTGGGCACTTACCTACGTGGGTGTGGGGGTGCGTGGCTGGGCGGAGGGGGGGGCGAGCCCTCTGTAGCCCCCCCCCCCCCCCGGGCTCGATCCCTGTTGCTCAGCTCCTCGCCGCAGTCAGGAGCGCAGGATCAAACCCGCTCAGCCCGGGCCCCGCCGCCCGTCCTGGGGGCCTCAGGCCGCGGGGAACCCCGGTTTTCGGGGACCGCATGGCCGGAGCCCTGCGCAGCCCCTCTGCCCTCTTACTACCTTTGGAGGGTGTCACTCACCCTCGAGGTTTCTCCTCTCGGGTTTTACCCTGGAGAGGTGGAGGGAGGGGGGGATGGCCGGGGTGCTGGCTTGCAGTGGGGTCGAGGTGTCAGCAGTAAGAAATAGTGCCGAGCATGAACTCACTAACCCCCCCTCCGCCCCCGCACACCCTTTAAAATCACTTCTTGGGTCGACTTAACCAAATCGAAAAGGCTTTTGCGTTTCGCCCGCAGCCGGCGGCTCCTCGGCAGCCACCCTGCTCAGAGACGGGCAGCCCCCAGCTTATAAAACACATATACTGCGGAGTTTTTGGCTTTCTAACTCTCTCTTTTACTTTTTTTTATCCCAGAGATTTAGCTCCCCCATAGCAGGGATTTTTTTTTTTTTTTTCACCTTCCATTTTTAAGTAATTTACTTCCCCTCTCCGACCAGTTCTCTCTTCTTTTATTTCTAACTTCCCTTTGTTGGCCGCTTTAGCGAAATACGCACCTGGGAGAAAACAAGTTTTTAAAAAAGTCATTCTCTCTGGAAGAATTTTGGTCCATTCACTTGTTTGGGGTGTTGTTTTTTTGTTGTTGTTGGGGTTTTTTTTCCCCTAATTTACTGGGGCGATGGCTGACTGCATTTATTTGAGTGTTTATCAGCAAGATATTTGTGTCAAATGAACGCCAATACCTTTCTCCTCGTCTCAGCATTTCCATTACAAAATCCTGCATTTAGTGGTCTACAATTTGTATGCTTAGACGAGCCTTCGGGGGTAGATATACGGGTCGAGCTTTTTATTTTTTTTATTTTTTTAATTACAGGTGAACAGCTTTTTTCTTTTAAAGTTTGTGGTTTCGGGTCCTTTTTCCCGCCCTTCTGGCTACTTTAAAAAAAAAAAAAAAAAAAAGAAAAAAAAAAGAAAAAAAAAGAAAAAACTTGCAATTAAGAACCGTTCCCCCCTCCCTTCAGCCCATTAATTTCCCAGGCGAACTCCAGGCTTTAAAACCGTGACGAAAATGAAAAACAAGCAGCCGGGCAGAGGCAGGGCTGCAGAGCCCGGCGTGGCGCGGGCACAGCGCGGTCCTTCGGAGCCTCCCACGCGTGCCCGTGGGACAGAGGCCCCTTTTTCTCCCAAGTGGGGAGGGGGAGAGAGGGTCCCAAAATCCAACTAGGAGCATCCCTGGAGCAAAAAGTATCTACTCTCTCACCCCTCTCTGCCTCCAAAAAGGCATCTTCCCCCAGAATTAACTGCAGCTCGGGGGAGCCGCGTCTCGGCCCTTTCCCCAGATTTTCCTGTGGGCACAGGGACAAGTGGGAATTGGGCTGCATTTCTCTTTTCCTCGACTCTCAGGGAGCCAGTCCGGATGATTTTTTGGCACAGGGTGCCCGTGAGATCCCCCTCCCCGTCCCGATCAATGACTGATGTTCCCGATGGAGAGGGGCGCGTTATCGATGCCGGAATGGAAGGGCTAATCTGCTCTTGCCAAACAGGGTGTCAATCAGGGCGTTATCTAGGGCCGAAGGAGAAAATAAAAGCAGATAAGGCCTTCGCTCTCGCTCTGGGAAGAAAGTTAATGGGGGCAAGAGGGGGAAAGTCTTTAGCGCCCCGCGCCTTTCCCTGAAAGTGATCTTGCAATGACCTTGAAAGGGGGAGCTGGGCGGGCGGGATGGATCGGGGGGATGGGGAGAGGAACCCGAACCGAAAGGCTTTGAATTAGTCGTTAAAAAAAAAAAAAAAAAAAAAGAAAAAAAAAAAAAGGCCGCCCAAGAGACACCTGTAATTGTTCCTTCCTCCCCCCCGACCCCCGGCGGGCAGGACCGGTCCGCGGCCCCGCTGCGCCCCGGCTCTCCTTGAGAGACGAGCCCTGAGCGGGGAGGGGGCAGCCGGGGCACCCACACGGCTCCCTCATCCAGGCAAATTTTCTGCCTCCCTTCCTTTCCAATTCATTTTTCTTTCTCTATTTCCTCCTTCCCAATCGTTTTCGCCTTCTTCCTTCCTCTTTTTTTTTTTTTTTCTTACGTCGTGTCCCCCCCCCTCCTTTTCTCGCCCCCGTTCTCTTTCTTTCCCCTGCCCGAAATAAAGCAGAGCGAAAGCGCAGCCGAGCCCGGCCGATTTGTTATGACCATGTTGTCCTATATATTCACAGGATACTCACAAATTTTGGGAGCCGGAGACGCTCCCAGGGAGACGGAGGCAGCTGCGGCCCCCTCAGCCCCGCTCCGCGGACACGAACCGCGTTAACCCATGTCCATGCGGGTGTCACGGGCACCCTAAAAACCGCCTTTTATCCGCGCGGGGAAAAAATACAGATGACGTGAATCACCTAAACAGTTCATGAGCCTCTTTTTTTTTGTTGTTGTCTTCAGCAAATGTTAAGTGAAAAAAAAAAAAAAAATCCACAGGAGGAAAAGAAAAGGAAAAAAGAGCATTTTCCTCCCTTAGAGGGACCTGCCCCTTGTGCCAGGTGAGGCCACAAGCTGTAGATCCCCGGGTACGCTGCGCGGCCGCGGACGGCTCCGCGGCAACCAACGCAGAAGAGAAATTGGCTTCTGAGGGGCAGAGACCCACGGGTGTGCGGGGAAGTACCAGCGATATTTGCGGGCAGTGGGCCTCGGCCGTACCCTGCTGCCCGCAGCGTAGGGGCTCGAATTCTGGGGGTTGCAGGTAGCTTTCACGGAGTGTTTTTCCAAGCAAACAGAGGTGGGGAACGGGGCTGAGTATTTGGGTGTGAATAGATACTGGTGTTGGCACTCGGTTTGATGAACCTGATTTTTCTATGTGCGCCTCCATCTATGCGTTGCTATAGGTTTATACCTGTTGCACGTATCTTAAGCGTTTCATGCTGGATACGTACTTGTCTCTTTTGGTCTAGGTGGAGAAGTGGTTGTGGGCACAGAAAACCCTGATTTCACGCATCGAGAATTTACTAGGAGCTCACGTCGTGCCTGGATGGGATTTTTTTTGGAGACAAACGTGCGCGTTACCTGCTCTGGTGCGTGTCTGCTGTCTGCCAGCACAGGGGCTGTGGGTTAATGCCTTTGCGAGCACATTTTGGATACTGCCCGCTTAGAAATCGTTCATTTCCAACGAATAATTCTTTTTAGGGGAAAGGAGCTCTCACATCTCCTCGCAAAACCCTCCCTCGGCGGAGCCCGGAGCTCGGGCGATACCTGCGGAGCCGAGCCCGGTCCCCCCCCGCGGCTGCCGGGCGCAGGAGCCGCCAACCTCCCCGCTATGGGGGCTGGAGTAGCCGCCGTTCAAGACAATGCCTATTTTCTGTCATTAATAACTCTCTCTTTTTTTTTTTTTTTTTTTTTTAAGAAAAAATCTCGTTTGAATCCAAGATTGTTTTTTATGATTCAGTTGGACAAGACGGAACACATGTTAGTTTAAGCAGGTTCATGAAATAGCTGTAAATCAAATAAAGTTTACGAGTTTAGCAGGAAATACTGAAAAGATGAAGAAAAAGAAAATCAGCCGAGGCAAAAACCAGCAGGCTAAAATAGTTGGTGGAGTTTCGTCCTGCTCTGTGTTTTTCTCTGTTCTCTTGTGCATCTTGCCGATTAAAGGCCTCGAGACCCCGTGTTGGCGCCAAGTGGCATGTTATTAATCAGTTATCCCTAGGTTCAGTCCACATAAGAGAGAAATTTAATCACCAGAAACCAGACCCGACATAAAAGAGAAATCTAAAATCAATTCCCGCCCGTCGCCCGCCCCCCCCTTCCCCACCTCCGAAGCGATCAGAACGAGCAGAAGCAATCAAGATCTCGCTCCCTCTCCCTCTTAATTGCAGCGGCAGAACTGCAAACTTCTCCGAGCTTTACCCCGAAGAGCATTTGGAACGAAAAAAAAAAAAATTAAAGGGAAAAAAGAAATAACCACCCCCTCCAAGGACCCGCCACCACAACGCAACAAGTTTGTCCTTGATCTCGCTATAAAAACGTGATGGGGGAGAAATATCCCAGGTGGAGCCTTTTATAACAGAAACGGGGTGGGGTGGGGGAATCACATTTATCGCTGTTAAAATGATCTTTGAAGGCTCCCAGGGTAAGGGCCCTTTGGGGAGGGGTCACCCCACCCCAGATGCTGGTCACGGTATCCAGCCCCACGGCCTCTGCTTCCTTTCCCCCGTCCAGGTTCCACTCGGGGACGGGAATACTGGGGCCGGGGGGAGGTCTCTCTCCCAAAAACTGTGTGTGTGTGTGTGTGTGTCCCCCACGGGAACTGAGCGTTTTCTTCGGGCACTTCTAGACCCACCAGCAGTGCCCCCCGCCCCCACCTTTCCTCGAGGCGTTTTGGGTGGGAATACCCAGGTTTGGGTTAAGCCGCGTGGGCAGGAGGAGAAACTCTTGGCTCTTCTCGCTGCCTCCGGGACAGGGCAGTGGGGAAGGTCTCCTCCTCCGGGAAGGTACCGGGGGTGACAGCAGGGGAGAAGGGACCAAAACATCCCATTCCTTTCCCAAAAAGCCTGCTTGAAATCCGGGAAAAATGGAGGAGAGCCGCGGAAGGCACCCAGGCACGGACCCGCAGCCTCCACGCGTGTTTTACACGGGAGCACACCCCCACTCGGGTTTCCTCCCGGCTGCCGGGCAGGGCATGGGGGGGGGTCCCGGTTGTCCCTCGGCTGCGCCTCAGAGCCGTGAAGGGCACCCGAGGGAGGCAGGAGGCAGGCGGCTCTCCCGGGGCTATATTTGGAAAAGAATTTGGAAACCCTTCCAGCAAATCTGTGCGAAAGGTACCGGCCCGATGGGACAGGCTGCCCCGGGGACTGCCCCTTCCCCTGATCCACCCCCACACACACACCCCACCCCCCCCCAGTGGCCACCCCACGCTCCAGTGGCAGCGTCCTGCTCCCACCCGCGTGTTTATTCCTCGAAAGAAGAACGATGCAAGGAAAAACTCCGGTGCAAACCTTTGGCTGCTCAAGCCCGGAGAGAGGCAACTTCACCTCCGCTACCCCTACCCACGACAGCCAAGGTTTAGCCGCCTCCCCAACCCCCGTGGGTTAAGGCTTCGTGGAGAGGGTCTAACTTTGCGCCAGCCAGATTTGCTTGTTCTGCCTTAAAAAACCAAGGTGTCCTGTGGGCCTGGACCTCAGGGGAAATGAGGAGCCCTCGCCGCGCTGCTCCCACCCGTGGCCCCACCTGGGCAAACTTGCTTGGGGTATTTTAACGAAAACCTTATTTTCCTTCGCATTTTGCTCTCCAACGACTCCCCCGCAAAAACCTAGAAAGCATTGATTTGATTTGAGTTGCCTGATGTGTTGGTTTTTTTTTTTTTTTTTTCCCCCTCCACGCTCTATCCGATCGTTTTCCTAAAGCCCAAATAGACTGGAAACCACAGAGAAAATAATCAAAGTGCAGCATGTTTTCCCACAGTAGGAATGCATGTTAGCACTCTCTCCACGTCTTGATCCTCTGCTTGCTGTGTGGGTATCCATACGGAGATGCCTTCAGATGCAGCTGCACAGATGCAGAATGCATTTGGGTAGCCAGAAAACACCCGGACCCACGGACGCGTCAGCCCGCGGTCTCAGGGTGAGGATGGCTGCGTGGATCTGAGTATTTCGATATAAACACGCGAAGAAGCGTGCACAAATAGGCATAGAGCCAACTTCTACCCACTCGCGTCGGTGTATTTGTCTGCACCCCGTGGGCTCACGCTACCAGACCCGTGGCACCCACCCGTGCCCGTGGGTGCTGCTTCCCATTCTCAGGCCATCGGCTCTGCCCTAATAACTCCTCGGCTTCTCTGCCTCCTGGCCGAGCCTCCCTCCGCCCCGCCTCGGCATGATGCCGAGGAAAAGGGTGGAAAATAAGAGAGAAATGCAAGATTCGGGGGAAGCAGCGGGGCCCTGCGGGTGGAGCGGCCCCCGCTCCGGGCAGGCTGTGGCAAGGGGAACGGGTGGGCTCCGGGGGAAGCAGGGGAGAGAGTTCGTTCTCCAGCAGAAAATGGTTTTCCAAAATCCCCTCGCTGTCAGGCACATCCGTAACTCCTCCTCTGTCTGCGGAGCGGCTCCGCTTCCCCCTCCCGGCTCCCGCAGCTGGGCGGCGTAGGTAGCTCCAGATAAGTGAAAGTGGTATTTTTATAGACTGATAAAAGAGACTTATCTCGGCTTTCCCGAATCTGACAAAGATTCCCTAATTGGTCATTTGCCCACAGCAGCCTCCCCAGCCCGGGGCCCGGCAGACGCTATTTTCAGCCTCCAAAAGGGGTGTCGCGTCCCCGGGACCCCGCCCGGCTGCTGCTCTCCGGGCTATTCCCTTCCCAAAACCCCCGAGATCACTTCTCGTTCCCGCTCACCCGCACGCGCTGGCGTTGGGGCAGAAGGAGAAGCCCCACAGCCTCGGACACTCCCAGAGGACCCTCTGGGGCAGCCACAGGGTGGATCAGGCCTCGGGGGGGGGGGGGGGGAGATTCCCAGCCCCATCTTCCTCCCAGGAATCACTCCCTCGGGATTGCCCACCGAGGAGGGCTTGTCCCCGCAGCCCAGTCCAGCTACCAACCCTCTGTGTGTTGGCTCAGTCTGCCCATAAACTGATTATTAGGTCTTTTTGTGACACCTAATACATTTTATCAGCTGGGAAAATGCCTCCCCATCACATACAAACGCACATTCAGGCAGGGCGAAAGCTCTCTCTTACGGACAGACAACGGGTAGGGATGCACAAAGCTTTGCACCAACCCTACCTCCTCCAACCCACCTGGTGTTGAGATTAAATGGAAATCTAATCCCCGGGATTAAATACAAACAGCAAAGCGAGGACACTCCCTTTCTCCCACAGCTTCTCAGGGAGCCTGGGTCCCCCTGAAATGCTCTACAAGCATCTTGTCACCAACCCCTGGCTCTGCTCCGCCAGACAGCTGACTTTTTTTTTCCCTCCAATGCATTTTAGTCGCCAGGCTATCAAAAAAACCAAACCCAAAGCACGGAGGAAACACATTTCTGAACACCCAGACCTTGCAGCCGGATCGCATCACAAGCCTTGAAGCGAGCCGGGAAGTTGTCCACTAAACTTATTTCTCTTTTTCCTTTTTTTTTTTTCCTGGGGAAGGGGGAAGGGACTCAGGGATTAACGGCCCATCTGACCTACCAGTGGTGTAAGCACATGAATCAAACACAATCAAAGGCCCCAGTGTCAGCATTAGCTTGACCCCTGTGACTGGCTCAGGGCTTGGTGCACAGTGAGGCCTGTTCTGGCCAGAGCAGCATGAACCTTCCCCTGGGTTATTAATGCCTGCCAAGGGCTCTGCCTAGCCCAGCCGAGCCCGCCGGGGTGGGGTTACAGCCACCTCAGCCACCCTGGGGTGCAGGGCCTGTGGGGATGGACCTGGCTCTGGCCCACTGCACCAGTACTGGCAGAACGGCCCCACTCGGTGGGATGAAAACAGATCTCACCGCTTCAAACCACCCACTCAAAATCATGGAGAAGAGGATGGGAGGTGGGGATTTGGAGTTTTTTTGGGAGGTTTGGGGGTTTTTTGTTGTTTCATTTTCTTCGTCGTGCTCATGTCTTTTGCTGTTCCACAATGTTTTTGGTACCATTTCCTTTGAGTGGTTTTGGAAGGAGAAGCAGCTGTTCCTATCCCACTGGACCCTGTTCAGCCAGGAGTGTGGGGCAAGGCCAAGCCCCATGGGAACAGGCAAAGACCTGACCCCCCCCCATGCAGTGATTTGGGACCCACATACCAGTGAATATGCTCCAGACCTGGCCTTGAGGCTCAGCAGGTGCTGAAGCATGGAGGAACTGAGCTTTATTGAAGTCCAGACAAATGCCCCACAACATCTTCAGAAACAGCTGTGGCATCTGAGCACATCATTTAATGCTTTTTTTTTTCTTACAGAGAGCAACAGAGAGAAGCACATCAGTTAGTTCCCAAATCAAATCTCCATCAGAAGAGCAGTTTGTCTGTAGGAGATGATTTTGATAGCATTTCAGAAAATATCCTGTGATCCCTCTTCTCAGTGACATTTTCCCACACCCAAAATGGACACACAAATTAGCAAGTGATCATCAGGAGGAAAAGTCATGCCACCCTGGCTCTGCAGGAGAAGTCTCCAAAGGGGATGTACGCAGTTCTGTCAAAGTTTCAAGCTCACCCTCCATTTAAATGTCATTTTTAATGGAAATAGTGTGACCTCCTCTTCTCCCCACCTAGTCCAACCTGGGCTATTTTTGTTTCTTTCATGCACGCTTTAACTTAACATTGACTTCTGCTTTTAACCTGCTCCTTCCAAATATATATAAATAAAATCCCCCTACTAAAAAGAGTAGATGCCAACACTCTCTCAGTAACACTTGGCTCTTCAACTTTAACAGGTTATCTGTCATTAAATCTTGGTTTATTTTTTGTAACGACAACTGGGCGAGCGAGGGCTTGTGTGGGAAATGCCAGTGGGAGCTGGGCAGGGGTCTGATGGGTGGGAGGGCTAGCACCCAGCTCTAAGCATGGACCAACCCTCCTCCTGGCTTTCTCCAGGCTTGAGAGCCTGCAGCAAGGCTCCCACCAAACCCAAGCTGCCAGAAAGCTCAGCGTGCTCAGAAATCAGCCTGAGCTTCCCGAGAGTGGATTCAGAGTCGGGCTGGCCCTGATTCAGGGCCAGGAAGAGCGCGAAGTTGTGTCTGCTTGAACCAGTTGCCCTGTCTTGGATCATCACTGCTAGTCAGCCAGGCACGCTGGAAACACGGCTGCTGCGCACAGCGCTCCCTCTGCCAAAGCTTTGCTGCCCCTGGATTTCAGAGGAGCGGCACACTGCTGGACTCCAAACAGCAGCCGCTGCCCAGGCTGCCTGCAAGCCACCCCCCTGGGGCCGGAGAAGGTCCTCAGCACAGCCAGAACAGAGACAAGGTCGCCGAGATGGAGCAGGGAAGACAGATCCACTGATGGCAAACACCGTGGTTGCAAGGCTAAGGCTTCACCCTAAGGAATTCCCTAGCTGGGATCCTCCCTGCCCCAACTTGTTCTCCCCATGGAGAAATATTAGTTCCTTACACACATCACCATTGTCGCAACACAATCATGGGACGAGGTCGAGAGAGCTAGGTGCCCACTTCAGTTTCAGTGGGATGCAAATACCTACATTTCTGATAGCTTTTTTGAAACCCTGGGAACTGCTGCTCATCCCAGTCAGTAGCTTCTGAACTGGTTCGGTGGTGTCTGTGCAGTCCCTAGTGCATAAGTGTCCGTATTACACCAGCAGCATGTCCCATGCTCGCAGATGGTCCCAGACCAGTCATGTCAGCCCTGATCCCTCCCACGCAGTAAAGGCAACATCTCTGGGTCTCAGACACTGGGCAGGAGCAAGTAAAGTCCAAGGCCAGTTTCCCTGTACAATTTTGGGCCACTTTTTCGACAACTATGGGCCCATCTGTAAAATGGCAGAGTAGTTTGATGTCTTTCACGATGCCATTACTTAGTACGAAGGTTTTAGGCAGGACAAGTGCATTGAGATCCCATGGCAGGCTCACCCACCACGGAAATAGCGGGCTTCAGCACCACACAACTTTGCAAAAGGATGTAAGAGAACAAGTGAGTGTCTGTTCATTCCCTCCAGCCCCTCTCTTAATTCTGTCCAGAGCATAGATCCGTCTGGAAACCCAGCAGCCCTCTAATTTGGGTGAGTCTTACTAGCAACCACTCTAAAATCCATCTGCTCCTACAGACACAGTTAAACTGTCTAGATAGGTCTCTCTGCAATTGCTGCCATAACCGAGAACAGAAAGTCAAATCAAAGCAGAGATGGAAAAGAGAGAAACTGGGTTGGGACTGCAGGAAACAGAAACAAATTTGCCTTGAGAACAAGCCCTTCAGTATCTGTTAGTTGGATTTAAGTGGTACTTAGCACTTTTACAAGCCCTGTGCATCAGAGAGAATTTCATCGGAGGCAGAGAGTAGTTGCTTTATGCTAAATTAACCACGATGGATGTACCAACCCTTAGCAAGGTTCCCCAGGCCAGGACCTCGAGTAAACCCTCCAAAAAGCTTTGTCTTGCTTTCAGAAGACTGAGATAGATTGTAAGCCATAAATCCAATACACCACAGCTGTCTGTGGACTCCGGCAAGAAAAAAAACCCACAGCTGCAGCTAGGTAATGCCTCTTTCCCCAAGAAACCTGGGGTATCTGCAGAGGGTCCTCCATCTAGCACCAGTTAGGTTGTGGTGGGATGGAGGTACCTCACTCATCGCAGCATTTCTGCAAAGAGCTACAGCCTTTCCATTTCTCCTTCTACGGGAAGTCCTTAGCGCACATTTGGCGCAGTTTACAGGATGATGATGACAATGTGTTTCTCCTAAATAAAATCCATTTTTAAAGAGTACATGTGCAATTACTTTGGGTTTTGGCCTGTATTCAGGAAAGAATTTCCCCTCGGGTCAGATTTGGCAGGGACTGGTAAGGTTTTCTTGCTTTTCTCTGTAGGGTGGGCCATGGTCCACTTCCTAAGATCATCTGGACATTTTCACCTAACAATTTCCCTGCTACTGCCGGGACCCGGGACACTGGCAATGCCCTTGATCTCTCCTGCATGTTTGAGTTTTTGTGGCTTTTGGTCTTTTGTACTAACAGTCTTAAATTTGTTATAGGGTGTTGGGAAGTGTTTTATGGCCTGCAGCGTATGCAGTGGATGTTCTGGGGACCCCTCTGGATTAAGCAGCTATTACATGGTCACCTGTAATTGTGAGTGCCTGTACTCGATGAGGCAGGTGGTCCCTTCTCGTGCTCTGTCACCCCTCCCTTATCTTCCAGTAGCAGGGCTCTGACATCCAACTACAAGGCAGTTACACCCCCAGTGTAGTCACGTGTGGCATCTCCCCTTTCTCTTATTTGTAGCGTCATGCTTGTAATCCAAGGTGATAGGGGATATTAGGATAATAAACAAGGTGGATGTCATGGGACTGGGAAGTTAGGAAAGCTGGGCTCTGCTCCTGTCTTGCTGCTCACTGATTGCCTGGGACCCTTCCCTCCTCTGCACTCCCTCAACTAGACATTTAGACCGCGCTGGTTACCTCTGAAGTCAAAAGAAAGGTGTTTCATCTAGTCCTCATACCTCCCCGCAACAGTGGGGATGACACGCGCCCACCCATCCACTGATAACAGAGGGTGCCTTGACAATCAGTTTAAATGAAGCATCTGCTTTTTAGATCTCTCAGCCCTGAGGAATACACGAGCTTGGCACTGTGAGTCCGACCTTTGCTGTGTCCCCTACAGAACAGGACCTTCAAAACCAAAGTTTCAAAGTGCAAGACCTCTGAAACCAAACAAGGCATGAAGTGATACAGCACAATGCCTCCCACTCCGTGACACAGGGGTACGTGCTTGGGTGTATGTTTCATCCCTGGTTATATTATTAAGGTCTCCATGCAGATAGAGTAGGACAGATGCTGCTGTTGTCCAGGTCATTTCCAGGAGTGGAAGGTAACAGAAATAAGAGGCATCCCGCGTAGCAACTCGGTCCTAAACTACTACATTTCTGCCTAGGCAAAACCAATGCCTATAGATGAGGAATACTTCATGGATGAGGCATCAACTCGAAGCTCATATCTGGATGTTTTGGCTACTTATGACTCATCTGCCTCTCACAGACAGCAGCGAGTTTGTTTAGAGCATATCATGGTCCTTTAGACCCCTACGCTTCCCCACCTAGAGAGGACACAGCTTCAAGACCACCTCCAGAAACACAAAATACCCAATGGACAGAAATTTTGGTGCAAAGCCATAGGGCTTGCTCGGGATCAAAGGGGTCTGTGTGCTCAAGCGCTTGGCCATGTCCTGAGCTCCACTTCTACAAGCACACTCTGCACAGCCAGGAAATCTGGTCCGAAACTAGCAACAGAAACACCCCCTCCTGCTACCAGATCCAATGTGCAGCACAGATATATTTCCCCCTATTCCTCCAAAGAGAAAAACAAACAAGCGTACAAATGCCAAAACGCTAACTACTCCCCAAATTACTCAGACTACTGCTAATTAGTATAAATTTACAGCAGCTGCACTACTGGAAGTGAGCTCAGACTTTAGCCCTGGAAATTACTAGGGAGTATAATTTTCTACAGTTTTTCTGAACTTATAGAAATCTGCAGGAATGTTCCAGTATACTAACTAACTTCATCAGCATTTCTAAGCCTTCTTTATTCTGCTCATACTGGGGTAACCATGAAGCTCACAGGCATGAAATCCACAAATGCATTCCCTCTCAAAGACTCCCGTACACAGCAAGTTCAGCGATGTGTGTCCAGAGAACCACATAGGAGAGGGTGTGGAGCTCTCTAGCTTGATTTCTTACACCTCGTTCATCAGCTCTAACTGATCAGCACAGATCAATGCGGAGGGCTTTGGAGGTGTTCATCGTGTTTGGATTTCGTTTCTCAGTTTCCTGGCGGAATTACTGAGCAGTGATTTTCTGTGTGCGTTATGAAGGCTTGGTCTCAGCAGAATACGATGCAATGCATTTTTTTCTGGCAGGACAAGCTCTAGATCTGTTTGTCACCATTCTTTAGAAAGGCAGAAAGGTGGTCCAGGTAACTCTAGCCTTGAGTAGCAGCCTGAGTTTGCAGCGTCCATTAGGTTCTGCTCTCACCCACCTGCCTTGGCATCTGCGTGTCTCAGCAAGACTGCAGAGCTTCTGCAGTAAGTAGAATATAACCATCAATCTAACACAGCATTAACTAGCAGATTATTTTGCTACGTTGAGTCACCAGCTATTACAATCTAGCAGACTTTCCTCCCTGAGTAATTCTCACACGTTTCGATCCCGATTCCTGCTCCAGAGCTGGAGATAAGATCATAAACAGCTTAAAGAATGGATACTACAGGAACAGCAGGTAGGCAGACAGGTAGACAGACAGACAGACATGATGATAAGCCATACATCTGGCATGTAAGTATCATGGCAGTGGAATTACCGTCCCCCAGCCAAGTTTCACGCTTTGGGGAGTTGTTTTGACATGCTGTCAATGCCGCACCAGAATAACCTGATTTATTTCCCTCGTTCTCTTTGAAAAGGTCTATTTGGTGCCATTTATTTTGCACTCACTTACTCGCCATCCTATCAGGAGGCGGGAGGTCAGTGGGGTCACTCCTAAGAGAGTATCACGTTCTGCACAGAATAGAGAAAATGCTCTAAGTTAGCGGGAAGGGAAGAATTCATGCTGGGGCCTCCTTTCAGCCTCTGCTCTCCCACAGTGGGCTCGTATACCTCTTCCCTTCCCACATCCTTGCTCTTCCTTTCAAATGGAAAAGCCAGTACCACTGGCTATCCCACCAGCAGCAATCCCTCTCCCCAAAGAACCTGCTTCGGTTTTCCTTCATTTGCGCCTCTGCCAAGCTTTGGCCGGGAATTCTCAAGGCTCCCATCTCAATCCATCCTCCCTATATCGCACAATAAAATCCTTCAGTCTTTCCATCTTCGTATATAAAATAGATGTCAAGTCCCAAGTGGCCATAAGAGGAACTGAAGGCACAGCAGTAGACAGAAGAGACACACATTGCTCGTTTCAACAGGGATCGTTAACAATGGACTAAAATGTTTTTAGGCAGAAAGTATACAGTGAATACCTGTATGGGTGTATACACACTTCTAAACACAGCGCTCGTGCCTGGTGCCCAGTTCACATGTCAGCTGCCACACTGGTTTTGCTCTGAGATAGCAAACCTCACATCCCTCCAAGCCCACCTCAACCAGGCAAGAGACACAGTTTGGCAAGAACCAGCCAGGCAGGGACAACTGCCTCTGTCCCATGGAAGCAAAAAATTGTTGTGACGACAGATCTGCTGCTGAGACACTCTGAACCCACAAACCGTTGAGCAAAAGTGGACACAGGGATCAAAAGGCAGTAACTTCAAAGGCAGAGAGCACAAGAGAGAAACCACGAGTAGGTGACCTTGTTCTTCTTTTGGAATATGGACATGGATGGGGAAGGTTGGCACAGGAGTGGAAATAGAGTCAGAGCCTGATGGATCCATCTGTAGCAGAAGGAGCAGCCCAGGGAAGCAGAGAGCACAGGCAACTCTCCAAACCACTTGACTTCACCAGTAGAAGCTCGGACCTACTTGGTAGCAAGGCAGGATCTCCCTCCCGCTAAACAACGCCTGTTTTATCACTGCCTCCGGCACACAACTAGCCCTTCACACTCTTTTCTCAATGGTTACACCAGTCAGGAATATTGCCTACACATCCTACAAGCACAGCCAAAGCTCTAACAGGACAACTTTAACCAGAGACTTCAGCTGGCACTTTTGCTTTGTTTAGTTCACTGGTTGGGGAACATCTAAGCTCAGTACTAGTGGGTGACTGGCCTGGGCATTAGATCATGGAATAACACGAGCTCCGTGTGCAGCTGAGAGCCAACACTTGACACCTGCCTTCTTCCATCTTCACAGCCCAGTGCTGCTGCTGCTCCAGCCTAGAGGCCTCCGTTCAGTTAATCACCCTCACACTTGATAGCTACTGCCTAGCCAGCTGTCCTGATGTTTCCAAACACATGAGCCCACTCCCCTGGTCCTTTACACAGAGGAATGAGCGTTGCACTCACCACATCGTGTATGTCTCAGGAATCAGCAGAGCACTGGAAGAATTATGTACGGTTGAGATAAGCACGGAGGCAAATTATAGACATTTATGCAAAGGTCTCCTTCCCCGCAGGCTGAGCCAGCAGCAAGAGAAGTAACTTTGTTGTCTCAAAAAAAAAAATTAAAAAAATAAAAGCCACCAATGGTCAAAAATAGAAAGCAAATACAAATAATAACAGCACCCCAGAAGTAACAGTCGAAGAACCCAGGATCGTGATCTAAGGTAACGTAAAAATAGCCACAAAGTCCAAGGGAAAAGAGGGAGATATTTCTAGCACGCTGCAGAATTCCCTCTGGAAACACAGACGGGTTTGCTTCATTTCCTCTTCAGCTTTTGCTGAAATATCAAACAGCACAAAAGCTCCCTATTTGTGCTGAGAATACAACTGTTGAGTGCATAAGCTCTCTCCACGTCGCATTAGGCACATTTCCATTCAGCAACCAGCCTCTTTTGACTCCTATTCATATTTTGAAAAAGACAGAAATCTGAACTGAGGAGCTGGTTTTGACAGTCCTTTATTTGCAAATCTGCTTGTCTTCCAATGACATTTTAGCTAGGAAACTTCACTAAAAGAGAAAATGAAGCTCTCACCAATTTGTGCATCTGTCTAGAGCAAGGACTTCCCCAGAGGAGGAACCGAGCTAATCAAGGAGGCTCTCTCCTCCTGCTCCCCACTGACATACCCTCTTTTCCCTTTCCCACTATTCAGTCTGAGCTCTTCCACGTCCTTATTATTTAAAATCCAGCTGCTCTTTCAGCCTCTACTACACAGACCTGTCTCCTCTTCCACTCACAGAGGGCTTCTCCCAGAGCTGCCTAAGGACCACTTCCTATTCCGCACATTCTCCTTAAATTAATGTAGTAGCTAAGAACAAAAAAAACAAAGGGGTGGGTGGGTGGGTAAGAAGACTGGCAGATGATGAGCTTTCAGGCCATAAATTGAGAGCCAAGACTGACAACCAATGCTGTAAAACCGCGCAAGGCTGAAGGAGAGGAGGGCAGCCTTTCTCACTGATTCACAGACCAAGGAGCAGGAGGGGATGATGGTCACATCATGGTAATTTAACGGGCTAGTTGAGATCCCCAAACTGGGCTCTTGGAGACAAGAGTTGAATAAATCCTCCAATGCCCTTCTTAATTACTCTTTTTATTACTGTGTTTTAGTTACCTCAAATAGAGTGTTTGAAGGGATTAGTAAATAACGCTTTCCTTTGTTAACCTTTCTGTCTGCTTTTTTGCTGCTCTGCCAAGATCCGACACCCTCCAAAACAAACAGAAAATACGTGAATAAATAAAGACTTCATCAGCTCCACAAGGTGTTGAAACAAGAGCGGTGCAAAAAGGCTCGGTTGCATTAGTTTGATGGATAGGAGAGAACATCCACAGAATTCCCATTACAGGGTCTTTTATGGTGGCAGGATTAAGAGAGTTGCGAGATCTTTCCACGTGAGGTTTTGTACGATTTTCTGCAGCTCAGAGACTGCGCCCTGCTCCTCGTGGCACGGCAGGGCTGATAAAACTCTCAGAGGGACTGTGAGCGGAGTGCTGCTAGCAACGCTCAAACTATTTACCTCGGGCTGTTTGGGATCCACAGAAGACAACCTAGTAGTCTGAGCAGGGCTGCCTGGCTTGCTACCTTGTTCTAAACCTTGCTGCCATATGCTGGAGCATATAACCTCGGCAGCTAAAACGGCAGAGCCTGCTTTCCTAATGGCTTTCCGGGAAAGCAAATACTGCTAGAGGGACATCAAGGCCCCAGGCGTGAAAGGAGGTGGTGTGTGAGGTCACTCATGGCTGAGAAGTTGTCTTCAAGACAAGCTTCCCCCATTAAATCGTGGGTCGGTAGAGAAGCAGCGACAAGAAGAATGGTCAAAAGGGGGACGGCATGAGCGTGGGCCAGCCCCCGGGTCCTGCGATAAGAGGAGAAAAGACCACTGGGTGTTTTTCTGCCCTCTTGCAGGATGACAACAGCTCCTGGGAGCACAGCAGCGTGCTAGATGCATGGTGTGTCTCAGCCCTGCCAAGGAGAAGGCGCTCACTCTCCACCTGACCCCCAGGAAAGCTGGAGAGGCTCCTGCCATGAGCCCTCACCCTCCTGGTAGCGTCTCAGCCGTTTACCTGCCTCCATCTCCCAGGCACTGGCAGGGCTCTGAGACCCTGCTGTGGGGTGCACAGTTGGGAGGGCAGAACCAAGACCACCTCATCCAGGGCATTTTTTCTCCCCCTTCCTCCACTTTTTATTTACATTGCAGCCCCACTTCTTGTCAGTTTGTTCTTCCCTGCAGGGAGCAGAAGGAGTGTCAGTACCCAAACCCCAAGATCCTTCCGAGAGCTTTCTCCTGCCGCAGAAACTCCCTTCATCATCCCTGAGATTAACATAAAAGCAGCTGAGGTTAATATCAGAGAAGCCAAACTATAAACTGAGAATTATGTTTTTGCCTAAATAAATCATTGCCTTCAAGGCCAGGTCTGTGGCCAGGCGGGGGGAGCTCTGGGGAGTACTGAGACCCCCCCCCCAAGGGCTGGGAGTGATGGGATTTGTCATGCAAGTGCTGAGCACTCAGAGGCCTCATCCAGCTCGCTGGGACTAACGTCCTTGGTGCTACCCAGGGGGAATCTGCCCTGCTTTCAGGGAGCTCCTGGAAGGACAGCCTCCCCCACCATCCCGGGGCCGCTTCCTCTCTCCCTGCGGGAAATGCCCCTCTAATGATTCCCCTGCCTCCCTGCTCTGCAGTTTGTCAGGCCGGCTGACTTCAAGCCATCCTGCATCTGTTTCGCCTAGAGAGCCGCGCTCGCCTACATTTTAATAAACCCTATAATTTACACATTTCCCTCATACCCTGTAATTTCACCACCCCAAGACACAGCGAAGGGAAAAAGCGCAGAGCTGGGAGCACTCGTGGAAAGCGCTGCCAGAGTATCAAGAAATAAGTAGAAGGCTTAAATCTGCAGCAGTAAAATAATCCAGGGGAGGGAGCCAACAATGACCGAAAAATAAACATCTCCCCCTGCAAAAGCCCGCAGCCAGCCCCGCTCCTCACAGGCCGACGCTGCCAAGAGATCGGGTGCACTGGGAAACGCGCCTGGGGACTCCAGGAAAAAAAAAAAATGGATGTGGGTTATATGGACCCCTTTTATAAGGCAACTGTTAGCGGTAACTAAGTTTAAATTTATATGTTCAATAAAGTCTCTTCCACCCCCCCTTCCAAGTGCCAGAACCACTCGAGGAAGCCGACACACGCTTCCCATTTGAAAATGTGTTATTTGACCATTTTTATTCTCCGCTTTTGTTCTCGGGGCTGCAGCCCCTCCAAAGGCGGGGGGGGGGGGGGGGCATTTCTGCACCGAGATCAAAGCAGTTCTGTGTATACACACACTCGTGCAAATTATGTATTTGTGATCAAGTAACGCAGCATCAGGAAAAGCTAGGCGGGCATGTGGGAGAGTGAGATATTTATACAGGCCTGGCCAGAGGCAGAGGCATTATTTTAAGTGTTTTTTGCCAGTGCCAAGTCATCTGTTCACATATACGTGTGCACGCGTAAAGATGATGGAGAGACCAGCTCGCCAGAGCCAGGAAATTCAGCATTAACCCCCCAATTCCCCAGCATATCCTGCCAGGATTCCTGACACCCTCCAAACCTGCAAGTCCTCCTCGCTTCTCTCGTGTCGTGGTGATGGCGCGGTTCAGAGTCCCTGTCGTGGCAAGTCACGACTGTGCATGAACTGGGACGGCTCTGCCCCACGCGTCAGCCCCCCTCGCTTCCCCAGCGCAGCTTTACAGCCCACATAAAGGAATATATATATTTCCCCTATAAAGACACGGCTTAACCAAAGGATCTCAAGTTCTTCGGCATCGGGGGAATAAAAAAAAAAAGTGAAAAAGAAAAGAAAATTGGGCTGTGCTTTGGGCTCCCAAATGGGAAACGAAACGCTGCCGCTCGAGTTTTGGGGCAGGAAAGGTAGAAAGCAGAGGGTGACAAGGGAGGACTGAGGGATGGGGGATCCACCGGGACCCCGAGACCCTCGGCAATCCCTGCCTGTTGGGGGTTATTCCCCCCTGCCCACATCAGCCGGGACCCGGGCAAAAAGAAAAGGCCCCCTGGGGAGGCAGGAGCACCCAGGCACCCCCCCCGGGGCAGCGCCGCTGCCCGTCTTTTGGGTGCAGCTTGTGGGGCAGCGCGTCCCAGGGCACCCCAGGGAAGCCGGCATCAGAAAGAGGAGCAAGAGAGAAGCCAAGTCTGGCAGTGTGTTTACAATGTAAAATCACGATAAAACTTACATTGAAATTATTTCACAATCAAGCCAGGGTAAGGGGGGGGGGGGGGGGGGGGGGCTCAGATTGACTCGAAATGTCCTTTCCAGGCGGGTGGCTGCCGCAGGAGACGGCGGGAGGGGGGGTAAGGGTCCCCCGGGGAACTGTAAAGCAGAAAGTCTCTCCTCCGCGCCAGCCCGAAGCCTGGGAGGCGCAGACACAGCGGAGCAGCTCCAAAATGAGGCACAAAAGCGCGGCGCTCGGGAGCCTTGGGAAAGGGGGTAACAACCCCACCCCCACGCGGGGATGGGAGCCCCTGGGGTGCAGAAGGGGACCTCGACCCGCAGCGGTCCTGCTCGTGGCGGGGAGATGCAGCCCCCGGCATCGCGGAGCATCCCCGGCCACCCTGCACCCCCAGCCCGGCCGGCTGCGGGGCTTCTCCCCCACCCCCCGGCCGCTTCCCCCTTCTCCTTCCACTCCATCTGCATTATTATTAGCAGTATTTTATCCTAGGAAAAACAAACGTCTCCCTCCCTTCCCACCACACACCGGGGGGGTAAGGGGTGGCAGGTCGAGATAACAAAGCAGCTGGTGTGGAACGAAGTTGTAAGGAAATAATTGATATGTAATAAGGCTGAGTGAATCTATCCCAAAGAAAATATTGCGTAAGCGGTTATGATTAAACATGCCCGGGCGAAAGGCGCTCTCATAAAGGAGTAATGGAGCTAAGGAAACAAATGATCATTGGGAATGTTAAACACAGAGGGGCATTTCATCACACAAACATAAATTCAGCTTGAAAGAGACTTAGGGGGAAAAAAAAAAAAAAAAAAGAAAAAGAAAAAGAAAAAAGCCCCCTTTCCCCACCCCCGCCCCCCCGTTACCCTCAGGTTGTGCGACGGACGCCGTTTGAAGATGCTGGCAGTGCGGCTGGGGGGGGGGGGGAGTGTGGGGGCAGGGGACCCCGCTGGCAAAGAAGGGCCCGATCCTGCCGCACGGTTTTAGACCCAGAGCCTCCCTCTCTCTCCCGAGCGTGTGGCCAGGCTGAGCCGGGCGGCCGATCCTGCCGTCGGGGCACCCCCCTCCCCGGGGCTCCGAGCCGCGGATCGGGGCCGGATCCTTCCTCCCGCCGCCAGTGAGGAGCAGCAGCATTGTCTCCATCCCTCTTGCCCGATTTTCCCCCCCTCCAAGAAGATACATCCCCGAGCAGGCAGCGCATCCCCCTGCCTCGTTTCTATCCCAAATCTCGTGTCTTTCCCCATTTTTATTACAAAGCCAGAAAAAAAAGGTAAAAGCCTAACGTTACCCTAGATAAACGGTGGGGGGAAAGAGCAAATAAATCGCCAGAGCCTCCCTTCCTTTTAATATCACTCTTCTCTCCCGGATAAATCCCATTTCTAAAGCCAGGGAGCGCGTTTGCACGGTGGGAAAGTTGCACCGCTTATTCCGGGGCCAAACCTCTGCCGCTTGACTTGTTTGGAGCTGGCGGCTTTACAGGCGGCAACGTGCTCTTGGCTGAAGCCCTCACCGTCAGGCACAGGAATCCGGGCTAGGACATTCGTTAAGAGGGAAATAATTTGCTGCCCCGACTACTTTGGGGTGCTTTTGTCTCAGGGGAACCGGCCCAAGCACAGTCGGGACCAGCTCCGCTCCCACCCGGCTGTAAAGCCAGGTGGTGGGCCGGCTTGTTATTAAGCATTTTAGCCAATTTAGATAATAATTCTCATTTTTTTTCCTCCCCCTCTAAAAGCAGCTGAGGTGGGTGTTTGCACCCTCTCGGGGCTGCCGGGCTGGCCCTGCCCTTGCCCCAAGTCCGGGCTGTTTGCGGGGCTGCAGGACCTTGTTTTCGTTTGAATTAAATCCGATGAAGAAGGGGGGGAGGAGAGAGGAGGGAGATATTTGTGTAACAACTTGAAGTAATTTACCCCAGAAAAAGGAAATCTGGGCAAGAGTTTATCAGGCAGTTCCCTTTGCCAGCATGTTTAAAATGTATAAGTAATTTTAAAGTGTGTCTTCACTTAATATATTTTCCCCTTTCTCCTTCAGATGACAAGGAAGACCAGTGATTGCAAGATGTCTACAGATAGCGCCCTTTAAGAGTTTCCACATTGTATGGTTAGGGGGAAAAAAAAAAAAATGTGTTTGTGGTTCCTACGTCCCTGCCGACAACTTTCTTATAGTCTCGGTTTACGGCTCCTATTGTTCGGGCTGCGCACGGAGGTTTTTAAATTACTGTTCGCCCCAGCCAAAAAGCGGGGTAAGAAAATCAAGGGTGTCTCTGTGTGCCTAATGGGAGAGAAAAGGATTTCCTCTAAAAATATGTAAAAGGGAGAAATTCCCCAAAATCGCGCCCGAAGTGACTCCCCGCAAATCCAGGTTTAACGGTGGCGCTGGGCTGGATTTGATGCGATATTTCA
The DNA here is from genome assembly GCF_034619465.1 of Leptosomus discolor. NCBI lineage: Eukaryota > Metazoa > Chordata > Aves > Leptosomiformes > Leptosomidae > Leptosomus > Leptosomus discolor. The sequence goes on along the minus strand of NC_141406.1, from coordinate 3,255,616 downwards.
GGGGCGGGGGGGGGGGGGGGCATTTTTTGGGGAAAACAAAGCGGTTTGTGGGTAATATTAGCGAAGCACCCGGGTTTTTTGGCAGACACGGGGCCGGAGCTGCCTGACCTTGGGCAAAGCCTGGTTACCTTTAGGCTCGGGATTAAAAACCATCATCGCAATCGCTACGAAATCAGAGCCACTCAAGAGATAAATTACAACGGCTTCAACACAAGCACAAAAAGTGTCCTTTTTTTTTTTTTTTTTTCCCCTTTGGAAAAGGAGATGAATTCCCTGCTTTCCAGACAGAAAACCCTTCTTTTTTTCCTTTCCCCATAATTTAAAACACTAATATCTCCCGTTCCGGAGAGCTCTCGCAATGCACTTGCTGGAGAAAACACGGCCATGCCTTTTGCCAGGGAGAGCTCCCGGGCGGGTGTGAGTGTCTGAAGAGTTTTCGCAGGACTTTCTCCATCTCGGAGGGAAGATGTTTCATTTCTGATTTCCTCCCTGTCTTCTTCCAAAAGGATGAGGAGAGCCCCCTCCCACCACCCTGCGCTCAAATCAAAGCTTTGAAACAACCTTTAAAGCCGAAGGAAGAACGAGCTGGTTTATTCCTTCTGTTTCGTGGTGAATTATATTAAGATTGTCCGGAGAAATTAGCCGGAGTTTCTGCAGGATGGAGCAGCCTCGCAAAGAGAAGGATGGAGGAATTTGTCCTGGGCTCCAGGAAAACAGATTTTCTTGGAGGGGGCAGCACTTGCAGCCGGGAGTTTGTTTGTGCACAAGCACCTACAGCAGAATTAGGCAGGAGAAACAAAATTTTGCAAATAACTGTGCGCAGAGACGCGTTTACCCAGGGGTTTCCCAGAGCATTAAAACAAGCCGTGAAATCCATTGCAGGATCGGGCTCTTGAATTGACAGATATCTGGTTAATTTTGTTCGGTTTGGGAGTGGATATAATTTAGGATCCTGCATCTATTTTGTCCTGACATGGTCGAATGTAAGCCAGAAGTCGCTCGCGTTTTGGGCACATTTAAAACGCCGTCCTAAAACCAGCCCCGAAAGCCCCGGCATGACGGAGTCGTTACCGTCGCGTTACCAACTCGATGTTAATTCTCCAATCACCGTTTTTACTCCAAATCACCCCAGTGAGAAGACGTTGTTTATCCGCGTGTAACGATCTACCTCAGCCCTACCACCGCTTGTAGTTTTTACGAATTTGTGAACGGGCGGGAAGGCACCTTTGAGCTCTCGGGCAACAAGAAAATCATCGAAACGCGCTTTTCTCGGCAGATAATACATATACTAAAATGGAAAAAAAAAAAAAAAAAAAAAAAAGTAATAATATCCTTTATTTGTCCCCGTATCCCCGTTTTTTTTTTTTCTAGGGGCTGCAGCCGCCGGGGCAGCACCTCGAGCCCCCCTCACCCCGTCCAGGCGCATTTCGTGCCCCTTGGTTGACACTGGGAGCACGGAGCGGCCGGGCTGTGGTTTATACGAATCATGGTTTTCATTATTTTCGAGGTGGGAGGGAGGCGGAAATAGGAAAGAAATAGATATATTTGTGTTGAGCTACTTCTTGGACATGATGCAGCGGCAAAGGCGGAGATGCAGGACAGAGCCCCGAAAGGGCCGGGCGCCGCTCGGTAGCAGCTCTCAAACACACGCGTGTGTCCCCCGGCTCCCCCAGCCGCGGTCCTGCCTGCCCTTCACCCCGCCACCCGCGGAGGTTGCGCGCTCCCCGCGGGAGAGCCGCTCTCCGCACCCGCGGAGCCGCAGCCGCTCCGGCCCCGCGGCTCCCTGCTCGCCCCATCCCTGGCACCCGCCGGGAGGGAAGGGCCAGTCCCTCACCCTCCGTGACAGGCTGCTCACGGACATCACTGAAGAGCATCTTAGAAAACAAAACGGACCAAAAAAAAAAAAAAAAAAAAATTAAACCCCCCCAAATGTGAAGCTTTGTGCCATCTACAATCAGGGGGTGCCGAATCCCACCGACGGCGCAGGAAAGGGGAGGCGGGGAAAGGGGGTGGGTTTTTCTTTGATGAATTCCTAAACAATTCCTATTATTACTTTCTTCACCAACCAAGGGTGAATACGGGGTCCAAATGGCAAGATTTGCTTTTCAAAGAGTAACATGAAATCAAAACACCTGTTATACATTAGCCCTCTCCCACTTCCACCTCCCCTGTAAATGAAATCATTTAAATAAAAAAGAAAAAATATAAGAGAGAATAAGCGTATTGTTTTTCTCCCCTGACATATGGGATCAGAGCTGCAGAACCGGGCATCACTTCAGGTGAATAAACGAATAATAAAGCTTTTGGGAAGCGATCAGGCAGCTTCTACCAGAGCATCTTTAGGCACATTCACATCCAAAACCCGACAGAGGCAGAGGCAGCCCCAGACCTACCCCCAAACTCCTCTGCCAGGTACAGGCACCCGGAGGGCAGCGAGACCAGAGGCAACCAAATGCTCACAGCCCCAGCCAGCGCACCCCAAACCCTCTGCACCCACAAGTGGGACCCCAACACCCCCCTGCCGCAGTCAGCACGTGTCTGCCCCATCGGGTCCGCCCCATGCATGTCAGGCCAACCCCACCCGTGCCCACCCACTCGGGTAGCCCCACGCGTTCCCCCCCCATCAGAGCTGACCCCACTCGTGTCCACCCCAGCGGTGCCAACCCCAGGCGTGGCCCTACAGCCCGGACCAGGGGAACCGAAGGGCAGCCCCCAAGCAGGGGCAGCCAGGGGGGGTCCGGGGGAGCCCCCCTTTACCTTGGCAGCGGGCAGGGGCTTGGCAGAGGTCTCATGGATGCCGAGGCCGCCGCGGCCCTGGCAGCAGGCTCAGCTGGCTACCGGCCCTATTTCCGCTTGTAACTACGAGGGGACCCAATGCCTCTCCTCGATAAGGTATCACAGTGTCTCTGCAGTCGGCGGTCAGCACCTTAGCTCGGAGCTCCACGGCACCGCTGGCAGCCGTGCCGGGACAGCGGGGAGATGTCGAGGCATTTCTGGGAATAATCACATCACACAAGTGCTTACATTCCGGCTTCCTTTCTCTTTATCCCTACCACCAAGTTTGAAGTCACACCTTCTACCGGATTGTTTAAGGTCTCCGGGTTGGAGAGGGGGTGGGTGGCAGTGAAGGAGTGTGTGTGTGTGTGTGTGTTGGGGCAGGGGGGGGTTGCTGGTTGTTAATCTATAGGGTTCCTCCAGGCCAATAAAACTAACATGGTCAGAAATTTCTTCTTTTCAATAGAAATGTCTCCCTCTCCCTCCCTCCAGCCCCTAACCCTTTCTGTTTGTTTCTTACGTGGACCTAAGCGTCTGCAAGGAGCACTGCAAGGTTGGGAGTCCCAAAAGCTGCTCAGTCAGAGCTGCAAAGTAACAAAAAGACTTTGTTTTCCCTCTGCAGTCACATAGGGGGTTCTGGTATACGTATACACATTATGAAAAAAGCACCTGGAAAGGAGACTATATAAAAGTATCTTATACTCAGGCACATGCACTAGAGTAGATCTTGCAAAATGCAGCTGAAGGCCTAAAACCTGCAGCATCCAGGAAGCTTAATACGTGGGCTGATAGGAAAATAATCCACAGTAAACATCTGTGGGTGTGTGCATACAAATACCTCTTTTCACGTCTGATACACACTTTACATCTACAGGCATTTATCTGAATTAACTTTAGTTCTTAAGAGCCTGATAGGTGGGATTTTGACTGCAAGCTGAGTATCCCAGTGCTGAAGTAGCTCTGGAAACCCACACTTTTCTTGCAGAAAAATCACCCATCAAAATCTTTTTCATGGAGTATTTTGTTATATTCCCCCTCTGCTCTCTCTCCAAATTATAGCTTTGTGCTACCATCTGCTGTACACTGTGCTCGCCTCTTCATCCTCTTCATTTGAGAAGAAACTGGAGCTCTACTCTGAGATCTTAAAATCAGCCTGAATATTAATCTGAGTAACAGGTCAGCAGCAACAAGACCTGATGCAAAGTGCGGGTGAGTCAGCTGAATCCCCTCTGCTTATGTTTTGTATCAGGCACTCGGCTTGTCTGCTGAGCAGTAGCAGCCCAGAAGATGCAGGCTGGTTTATATCTTCCCCCCCCCAAAAAATACTGGATTTAACTATTTCACAAAAATAGCAATTTTGGGCAGTGGAAGCTGGTCATGAGGCATCCGTCGCTTGCACACTTTAATGGGGAAGGTAAAATCAAGCAGATGGAGACAAGTGCTACCTGACTGAGAGGCAGCGTGGACTATTGCATGGCTACTGTCAGAGGGCGAAGCCTTTGGCAGTGCCCTTGATCTCGCTGTCACCCTTCCCATCCTTCATTTAGGTCGCTCTTTTCATACTGTAACCACCCTGGGACCAGTAACTGTCTCTTCTTCATGTAGCTCTTGGACAAAACCAGGACCTCCATCACACTATGACTCTGCTGTTTTCTAATAAATAATCAGAGCATATGTGCACCATGCCTATCACCGCAAACCCCAGGGTTTGGCTTGGATTTCTAGTTATCACCTAGTGCCAATAATAATAACAATAATAATAATAATATGAACATTGCTTTGTGGATTCAAACCTGCCAGAAAGGCAGTAAGCCAAGTATTGCACTTGTGGGAGGTATCTTGCAGAGTACTCCAAGGATCTTTTGTTAGGTCTGGCCTTATTTAATATTTTCATTAATGACCCTGTAAATGGATTACACAGCCCATTAATAAAATTGGCAGATGCTACCCGGTCAAGGAAACCGATGAAAGGCAAGAGAGGATTAAAAAGGGGGTGGGGGGTTAGGGGGAAAGGACAGAAAAAAGAAGAAAGAAAGGACAGAGACAGAGTGCAAAATTATTTGTGAGGATTAAATTCAGGGAAAGGTGGCTGGAGGATTATTCAAAATCCAGATTCTTCAATTGTGGTTTTATTCAAAATCCAGTAAAAATAAATTATTAGTCCCAGAGAGAGCACGGGGCAGAAGGTTAGCCTGAAGTTTGCAGTAAGGAGTGCCGGGAGGGCAGGTACTGCAGCAGGAGCTCTGCTCGCACACGGAGATGGGATACGAGGGGTGCGCACCCTATTGCTGGGCAATCGCCAAAAACACCCAGAGAAGGTTTAAGAACAACAAAAAGAAACGCTCATGCTGAAAAGGGCAGAAAGGACCCTCAGTTCTGAGGGCAGGAATCATCAGCTGCTACACACAGCTAGCATGGAGAAGCCCCCCTATCTTTTGGGGTTCCCCGTGCTTCTGCCGTGTATCCTCAGATCAACCTGTTACAGCTGGATCTCTTATAGTTTGTGACAGTGATGCAGAAGATACTGGACCACAGTAGGTAGGACAGAGGCTGCTAATCTTAGACCTTGACTGCCCAACTTTCCCTCTCAGCTCTCTCACAGGCATCTTGTGGAGCATCTGAAAATAACACTCCCTAACCATGAGGGGTTTTGTGAGGATGAGCATAAAGATGATGCACGCAGAGGAAAAGGACATGCTCTCCCTCGAGGGAATATCTGGGATTCCGTGCCTGTTGCCCACCCCTTGGCTCATTCCCCATGGCAGCGACCGGGTGCTGGTGGGGATCGAGCACACAGTCCTGCTGCCTCTTCCTGCTGGGTGACCAAGAGCCTGTCAGTAAGCACCCCAGGAAAGATGAGAAGACACGATGAAGCACATTCAAATCTAAGATGAATAAGCAGGAAAATCCTCCCCGCAAGCTCTGCTGGCCTGAGAAGGGTGGAAGGTGTTGCAATTCCCTGCTGACTGGAGACTTCAAATGAGACAGAAGCTCGCGAAGAAAAAGTGAATTGATAAGGTACAGAGGTGAAACAGGGAAAAAAAGAGGATGAGCAATATGGCCTAATAGGTGTTTCTGCCTCTCTCACCTCTGACTGCCGTTTCAGGATGTGTAGCTGGATGCAAAGCCAGAAGGAGCACAGGCTTTCCGAGCAGTTACACGCACGCTAGCAGCAGAGCTTAGATACCAAACAAATGTACCGGGTGTTCAGAGCCTCTCCGTGAGAACAGGTCTGTGGATTTAAGCTGAACCAGGGACACGAGCACAAAGTACCAGATGTTCCACTGATGGAAATCAGAATGGATCCAACGACACCAGGGAACCTATGGCAACATAGGATGGGCTGAGGATCTGATGCATTATATACTCAAAGGCTGTGGATTTAAGTGTGTCCGGCTTACAGAGACAGGCAGGCTTACACAGACAAAGTACCCATGCCTGAAGCTTTTACAGGTTATTGGACACTTAACTTTTGAGGATCTGTTAAGCCAAGGACTGTAGCTTGATTAAAATCTGCTTCCAGTTGTCTCACTTCTTTTTCCTAAATAATAATGACACCGCTACTTCTAAAAGGCAAAGGAGGAACAAAAAAAAAAAAAATCAACACTGGACCCAGTTTACCGTTGCATTACACATGTTTTACATCACACACACGAAAAGAGTTATACCAGTATAAAACCTACCAGTTTCAAAGAATCAAACCTCTATTCTAATCCTGACCATTTCATTGACATACGAATCCCTAAAACCTGAGTATTCTAACATTTTCTGTTTTCCTTTTAGCACTTGCTATTTAACTGTTTGCTTTTTTCTTTTTACACTTGGTCACCACTACAAAAATCTCAGCCAAACTATGTGAAGCCACGAATATGATTATGGCCTGCTAACGTAAACAGGCAGGAAGAGGTAAAATAAGGGGTTTTGTGTGTGTGTATGTGTGTGTGTGAGAAAGGGGAGGGAGGGAGGGAGGGAGAGAGAGAGGGAGAGAGAGGGAAAGGGAGAGAGAAGGATCCAGATCCAGTTTATAAACATCCATCTCCAGTAATGAGTCCTCTAGGAAGAAATGAAAAATAGCCCAGGCCTGGTAAAGTCAATTAAGTTGCTTTTAAATAAGAGGTTACCCAGAGAGGCCAAGAGTTAACATGTAAAGGCTTATTGCCAGTGCTGTAAAAAATAAAAGGAGGCTTGAATATTTGAAGACATTTGGTTGCTATTATAAACAAGTGGATCTAATAGTGTGGGTACATTCATAGACTAACTGTAGAAGTTGGGCATCTTATAAGGACACATTGAAAGGAAAAACTGCAAGGTTCCCTGGCTAAATAATTCCAAATGGGTCATTATAAAACCACTGATACAACACGTGTGGTTAGGACACAGGGCATTTATAAGAAAAGCTTTTCAAACCAACCAATAATGAGCAGCTAACAACAAGAGCACAGCCAAAGGTGTATGTAATCTGCAGAGAACACATGGCAAAGCTTTACAGTGCAAATTCTTATAATGACCTGGAGAGCAGATGGCCCTGACACCAGTTCAAGCCGTTTGGAAAAATCAACTAAGGTTTATCACATTCTTGGGATTCGGAATTGGGAAAGTAAGCTTAGTGACAGCACCTTCCAGGGGGAAAGGGCTGTATTTCAAGAAACAAGAGAAAAGACAAAGAGAGAACAAAGATGCTCCTCTTTTCTGCTGGGAAGTCTGAATTTTTCTCCTCAGAGCAAAGACTCATTTCTGCTCAGGTTTCAAGAAGATTACAGCGGGCTGCTAACATAATCTGGGCACAGACCTGTAATTCTTGCAAAGATGAGTAACTTGGAGGTGGAGAGGCATCGTAAGTTCAGGCACCAAAGTCGCCTTCTCGCAGAGATCAGTGCTGACCCACACACCCTCTCCCATTCAGGGGAGCTTCCCAAGATGCCACGGGCTGTCAACTCTTCCCACTGGAAGCGATGGCAGTACTGCTCTCTGCTCCAACTCCATAAGGACCGATCCATTCCCACAGCACCCCATGGAACCCTCTGAGATGTAACACGTCCATCCATACCCACGGAGCTGCGTCCACAAGACTTGCTAGTTTTTCAAGGGAAAACAGTCACTGTTCGACTACCATAACTGACAAAGCCACAGCATCCCTTCCCAGTGAGAGACCCAAAACATCTGGCAGAAGCATTGACCTTGGACCCTATCCACCAGAGTCTGCGACAGCCTGATGAGCAGCTCAAAGTTGGCCACTGACGTGGCCTAGTCATCTCCCCACACCTCATATTTAGATATCTGAGCCTCTCCTCATCCTTCACACACTGATCTTTGTATCATAAAAGCAAGGGACAGTTGATGGGAAAATTAGGTCCGAGGAAACAAGAGGGGCCATGTGTTACGATCCTAGAGGCAGACAGACCCCTAATGAGGAAATTTTCAGAAGCATCAAAATAAACTTAATTTAAGCATTAAGCTGCTCCTGACAACCCAACTACTCTGCCCATGTTAGACCCAGAGGTGAGTCTGCCTCAGGTGAGGCTAAAATGTGAATTCCTGGGGGATCCTGTATCCCCACGCAGGATGCCTCTCTTCAGCATCGCAAAGGGGAATCTGGGATCAGGATTCCCATTTTGAAATTAAAATTTGAACAGATCCCTCAGCATGCATCAATGAGTTGCTGCTCCCGCTCTGGAGCCCAGCACATATTTCCTGCACACTCCATAAGCAGCAGGACGGTGGGACCACGTGCCCTGTCTTTCCCGAGCCTCCTGCCTGCCTGCCTCCTTCACACCCGCCTGTCAGCTGCAAGGGAACGTGAGATCAGCAAACACAAGGTCAAGCGAATTAACGTCACCAGAAAGGAAACGGGGTCAGAGTTAAGCGGCGTTCCCCTGCATCGACCGCAGGCTGAGAGCGTGGACGGGGACAATTAACTCAGCGGCTTGACGAGGAGACTACGTCTTCAGTTCCCTTTTCCTTCAGAGGGAGGAGAAGGAAAAAGTAGTCACCAGAAATCATTGCTACCTTACAGCACCCACCTGAAGGGCCATCCAGGAACACAGCCCCACCATACCTGGCCGTGGGCAGAGCCCCAGTGATCCAGCAGCAAAGGTGGCTCCCACCCTGGCTGCCCTCTGGAGCACAGCGTGGGATGGCAGAGGAGGAGGTAGGAGTGCAAATCCACCTCTATTTGTTTAAGCCACCAGTAAATTAGAGCTGCAAATCTGCCAGGCTGACCCTGTGGTTTCAGTGAGATTTTTTCTGGCTTTCTGGTCTGGGGTATTATACACACAGGTTTACTTTCTAGCCCTTGATAAACATTTCTGACCAACTACTCAGGAGGAACAGGGTGGGGGGAACGTTCCCAAATCCCAGCACGAAAACCCCAATGCCTCCCCCTCATGTAAACACGGCTCTTGTCACAAGAGTCCTACACACGGCTCCCAATGCAGGGGACTACCTCTCCCAGCTGCAGTACCTGCATGCTGTGGGGTCAGCCTGCCAGCCAGCTGCAGGAAGGGTCAGGCTGGGTGTCAGTGAACATGTACTGAGCACCGGGGAAGCCCCGAGATTATTTATTAACTTGTGCCAGGGCTATCAAAGCGAAGAGCAGCGAGAGCCTGGAGACACTGGGGAAAGAGGAAAGAGAGGCTGGGTCCACGGGGTGAAGAAGAGTCAGGTCTGGGGAGATGTCAACAAAGGGTGTCCTTAAGATCCCCAAAATCCGGGTCCAGAAATTGTGCAGACCCCCAGTCCTACCCTCTGGAGACCAGCACCAGTGAGATCTCACCTGTGGGGCAGGGAGCGTTCCTGGACTGATGGGAAAGGATGAGGAGAGGGTGCAGCAATGCCAGCATCAAGTGCAACGCAGATGGCTGGCTCTGGGCACACGCAGTTTAGCAGGTGACTTGGCAGTAGACTGCCAGGCAACCAAAAAGCTGTCGCCTGTGCCAGAGCCCTGGGGAGCCAGGCTGGCTGCTGCTGTGGAGGGCAAAGAGCTGCTGGGTCATGCTGAAAAGCCCCCTCAGCTGAAAAAGCCCAATTCCTCCAGCAGCATCAGCAAGCCAAGCTCAGGTGGACTCCTTGCCAGCTCCTTCTCCTCCCCCTTCCCACGGCCAAGGAGCCCAGGCCCAGCCTCTCTGGTGTGGCTGGCAAGTTTAGTTTGTCCGGCAGCACTGAAAAGCCTCGAGCCCACTTGAGGTCGTGAGGTTGAGCAGCACTGGCTGTGCTGCTCCCAGGTAATATCTGACACACGTATAAAACTCGTTACGTACACCTCATCCCTTCTTCCACACACAGAGCATCTCTTCTAAACCCCCCTTGTGCTAAAATACAAGAGCAGGAAAAAGAAAAGAAGCAGAGATGCGTGATTGAATTGCAATTTGGCTGCTGGGTAGGGCTAAGTCAGGTCCTGCAGCTGGAAGGAACTGAATGGTCTCATAAATCCTTGGATTCTTGAGGACAGCGACTCTCTGCTTGACTTCATTCAAACCTCATCCCTGGGACACCCTACCTGTGTAGTAGAAAGGACCAGGAGCTGATCTGTACCTGTATGAGCATCAGCCTGGTCCTACCACTTAGCTTTTCACACTAAGGTGGTGCCACAAGGATATGGACCACTCAGCCTAGAGGCCAGAGCAACAAACTGGCCTTCAAAACCCCCATCCCTGCCCTTCACTTTTCTGTGCTTCATTTTCCCCACCTGCAAAAGGAAGACCATGACTCTTCATAGGGGGAAAAAAACCTACTTGTATCAGCCAGGAGACAAAATCCACTCAGTATTGCATCAAAAAAGGAAAAGTGCCCCTAGAGGGAGATCAGTCAGCACTGGGTTGTCCCTACACCCCGGGTTTGATTAGATCTTCCACCACGGAATAAACAACTTTCACCTTGCCGTGACCCCAGGGAGTCCTGCAGCCCGCCTACGTGGCAAAGCTGCCAGCAACCCCACGCAGAGCCAGAGGAGCCTGGAGCCCCCCACTTGCAAGGGGTGACTGGGCAGCCTGGCCAGAACCAAGCCCAGTTGGGATCCACAGCTGCATGACCATGGGTCCCACAGCCCTGGCTTGTGGGACACCTGAACTGCAGAGCAACTCCTGAAATAAGGCAGCTCAGCACGTGGCAAAGGGCAGAGTTTTATTGTGCTTCACCTACCTACAAATAAAATAATTGTGCTTCTTTGGGATGAAATATATATTAAATCTATGACATACTGTGCTTCATAGCTGAAATACATGTATTCAGTCTGCCCATATATTACTTCTATACTACTTGTCAGGCATCTCCCCCAGGCTGAGAGGGAAGAGATCCATTTGAGCTACCAATTAAAGCCCAGCTCTCGTTAAAGGCACCATTGTAAGGAAAGGAAAAAAAAAAAAAAAGGAAAAAGATAATTCTGTCAGCACAGATGTCTCCTACGCTGAGGGGTTTGCAAAGAAATAAAACCTGAGCCACTATTATACCTTTCGCAAAGTTATAGACTGTAAATAAACAGACCAGAGCAGTTCCCCCCACCTATAAGATACCACAAGCCAGTGGACAGTACTGACAAGCCCGAGTCTTGCTGTAGCTGGCTTATCTTTCTAATCCTCTGGATTATTAATAGTAGTAGGGCTGTGATAGAGTCCAGAGGCCACACCGTGACAGACACCACTGTGTGAAGCATCCTACAAACACACGAAGAGAGGCCGGTCCTGCCTCTCCGGAGTTCGTAAGGCAGAAGGATAGGGACAAGGCAGGCACAGAAAGATTAGGTGAGGTGAGGTGCCTGAGGCCACAGGGCATACTAGTAGCGGAGGAGAAAACGGATCTGCTTTCTCCCAAGCTCTTTGCCTATCCCATCAAGTTCACAGCAGGATTCCTACTGATCCCGTCTCTCCTACTGATCCCATCTCTCACTTTCCCCTCCACAGGCCTTTAGCAACACAGTTAAAGAAAGTACTGGCAGCAGCCTCCCTTGGCTTGATCGTACCAAAGCCACTCCAAGGCAGAGAAGATCAAGACCATGCGGGATCCAGCCACCAGGTCGTCAGCTTGGTACCTGGTCTGACACAAGAACCAGTTCCATTGCCGTATTTTTAGCAGGGTTAATCCACCACCAGCTCAGCCAGCTGAACCTGCTCACCCCACAGCCAGACCCTGCTAGGTGTGCTGCAAGGGATGCAGGAGGAGTCAGCAGCTGAGGAAAGGGAGGTGAGGAGAGGCAGGGATTAGCCCACCCCTCTCCACAGCGGCTGGCTGACACCAGAGCTGAGCTAGGATATCAAACCAGGATATCAAACAAAGCTAACAAGAAAAAAACAACAAACCAAGCTTTGTTCAACTGTTGCTACTCACAGTGTGGAAGGGGAGCCACTTCTCTATGCCAGTATTTTCCCATTTCTCTCCCCTCAAAACACCTAAAGCTTGTGATGATTTGTATACTGGGGTACAGGGAGGTAGACATGAGGAGCCACAGCACTGAGCAGCATCTGCTGTAAGACCAAGTACGTGCATGACAGCAGAACTGGGAAGTCATCACCTTGTGTCATGGTTCAGCCCATCTGTGAGACTGGTACCAAGAAAGGACTCATTGCAGAAACCAGAGGCAGGAAGGAGATGGGCTAGGAAGGACAGATGCCCTCTAGGACAGGCTTTCTAGTTCTTTTCTTTTACTTAAGCGAGCTGCTTGATACCCAGGAGGAGAGCTTGAAGTTCAACAGGAGCTCACAGCAATGCGAAACCCGTGGTCTGTGCCGGGCCTCTGTCCACCTCTTACTCCCACTCACTGCGTTAGGAGGAACCCTGTCGCTCCTAGCTCTGCCCTACTTCTGCAACACCGTGAGCCTGGGTGAATAGGACAACCTTTTCCCCGTAGATAAGTCTCCTAAACTACCCGCAGCCCTCAGCCGAGTCACCAGCCCAATGGCTCCTGTGATGCAAAAGGCTTTGATAGTCCCCTGCCTCCATCAAGGTCATGGCTAAAATTCCATGCTGCCCTCTTCCTGCATCCTCCTACCCAAAGCCGAGCCCCCGCTCCAATTCCGCTGTCCCTGAGAGCATTCGCTTTGCCTCTTGCTCATTTAACTTGGCTCCTGCCTGGATGCCCACAAAGCCTTGAATTTCCTGCTGGCTCAGGACTGCTCGAGCTCAGCCCTGTTTCCTCCAGAGGCAAATGGGTGCATTCACCATAGCAATAAAAACCGAGCGACGTTCTGGGCACGGGGCCTAATCCAACTCCCGGTGAGGTGGAGGAGGGTTATTCCGTTCAAGGAGGGGGTGTGGGGGGGTGGGGAACTGAGAAGGAAAGGCAAGAGGAGGGTCTGGACAGCAGGGATGGGACAGTGACATTGCCAGCTTGGGGGACCTCTTCTGAGGTCACCACTGGGAAGGCAGCAAGTGGTAAATGCCTTTTCCATTGCGTGGATGCCCCCTTGTTCTCATTCATGTTTTCTCAGTGCTACCTTGTGCTTCTTAAGCAAGCCATAAATTCAGTCGTATGGGTTTTCTCTGTCCTCTTTTTTTTTTTTTTTTTTGACATCCATTTAATGACTTTCTCTTTAATATATGGCAGGCATTTTCCTTCTAAAATACCTGAGGTTTCGGACAGGTAGTAAATGGAGACCTCTCACAGAACCACTGGCCCAGAACCCAGTCTTATTGGCGCTTAGAAAAGGAGATCCATTTTTCCTCTCTGCTCTTCAATTAGCTGCAATGTTTGCCTTTAAAACATAAAATTAGAAGCCTTTTTGGAGGCACAAAGCAATACTATACTGCAAAACACATTTTTATTCTCCCCTCCCTGCTACCAGTTTAGCACAGCAGATATATTAGACAGCTGGTTTCTAGGCACCGCTCTCTTCTGAAGATTTAAGGTCCGACTTTCAGTTCCTGTGAAAATAATGACCTCCCTTGCTCTTTGTAGGCCTGTACTTGATCCTACTCATATTAGCAGGACCTTTCAGGTCGAATACTACAGGATTTAATGCTGGAAAGCAGAGGCATTGAGCAGACAAACATCTCAAAGTCCATCCAACTGAGCCATTCATTGAATATATAGGCCACAAGTTCCTGCTCAGTCCTGTCAGCCCTTCTCACATATCCGAGGGCTGCTTTCTTATGAAAAGGCATAACGCAGTCACTCTCACCCATCCAGATGTCTCTTTACTGAGGAATCAAAAAACAGGGATGGGGAAGACTCTGGGAGCGGGTCACTGGTGGGACATGGTGATTGGGATGGCAGGGATCTGCCCTTGAGAAAGAGGCTGTGCTGAGCGTTAGACTGGGTCTAATGCCAGCCCCTTCAGCCTTAGCTCCTGCCCAGATGAAGCTTACCAGTGGCAGCCTCAACCCACCAACGCCTCAGCACGACAAAGCCCTGGCGCAAGAGCCATATCCAAAGTACCAGAGAGCTGCATGCAGCTCACGAATCACAGGTCAGCTACTCTTGGTTAAAAAGACCAGACCACGACTTGATGTTTCTGCTGAACCTGAGCGCACACCAAACCCTTCCTACTCTGGTCCTCCCCTTTGTATCTAGTCTGAAGAGGCTTTGGACCCATCACTACTCCAGGTAGGCAACTTAACCTCAAGTTATAGCAGTTAACACTTTTGGCTCTGGAGGTCTCTGGTTTGATTACCATAAGGCTGTACAACACAGCCATGGCCACCCATACTTTCGTGAAACTTCAGTCTGGTAGTATTACCAAGGTGAAGGCAACCAAACTCAGAAGAACAAGTCAACCACTTGTACTCGGTGGGACTATCCAGATGGTCCATGCCATTCTCTTCCTGGCATCGGCCTTGCTGTCATAAATTCATAAATAAACACATTCTAAGACAAAAAGGAGCTGACATTCATATTTTCTTAAAGTGCTTCAAATCACCCACAGCACACGAGAATGAAAAATGTCCCAGGATGGGAGCTATTGATCTCAAGAGGCAGTGAATTGTGCTCCATGTTGGATCAAAGGGGAGTACAAAGCAGAGAAGAGCCACTTTCTCCACCACACATTGATGATTTTCCAGATGTCTTTTGTGGGAAATAATGGCACTCAGAGCACTGTTAACAAAAAGCAGCCAAATCACAGGAAAGGGAGTCTTGACTCTTTTATCTCACCAGTGTTACTCATCCATCTCTAGAGCTAGCTGATAGCAGAATGATTGATTCAGAAATTACAGGAAAAAGAAAAAAAAAAAAGTCTATGAAAACCACTAAGACATATTAGCAGATGTATCTGCCCCAATAATTCTGTCTGTGCCCTCTATTCCTGTTCACCTTCCTAATCTGTTAGGACACAGGACACACGTTTGGCGACATCAACTGCCAAACAGAGAGAAGCTTCAGCTGTTGCACCAGGACCCAGCATTTCTAGAGAGCCCACCAAAACCCAGGAATACCCATAAGAAGTCATGACATAAGTTGCCTTGATACTTGCCAGCTCTGAAAAACTCCTACTTCCCTTCCCAAAAGAATTTTCCAGTGGACATAGAGAAAGAAGATGATTTTCCTCTCTTTTTCCTCATATTTACCAGAAATTTCACCCCCCCACACTGCCCCACACCCCGGTTCTGTGAACTCTTTACTCTGAAATGACAGGAAGGGAGGTTTCTGACGGACAAAACACTGAACCAAAACACAGAAAAACCTGTGTGTGTGTTCAAAACGGCCGAGTCCAAGATTTGGCAATGATGCGAGCCCTCAAGGTCCCCTGCTCTGGGTCCTGGGGTCCTCCACCCCTTGGCAGCCAATTGGTTTCTCCTACCAACCCTTGAACGTATGTTCCTGGACAGTAGGAGGTGTTCTGTGGTGCGGATGCTCTGGGAATGCTTCTGGAGCTGGTTACGGGATTGCCCGGGAATGCAGGGCTGAGTGGCCGAGGTGGTTCCTCTCAGACCATCTATACATCTAACATAAAGCAGGTGTGATGCCCTACCGCTCTCAAACCTTTTGAAGTTCACCAAGTGCTTCAAGTCCCTTACTTTGTTGAATACAGAAGTATTTTTCCTTGCTTCTCCAGGTCTTCTCTAAGAGGAAACGATAAAGGCAGCCAAACTCAACAACCCGTCCAAGTGCCTGAAGTCACACGTGAGCAGCAAGAGAAAAGGGACTAGATTTTAGGGGCGATGAACAAGAGCTGTCTTCCTTGTCTTCACCCAGATTTGTGAGGGTTCAGCACTTCTGAGAATGGCTCCATTTCCATTTAGGTGCCTAAAACCAGCTGGAGATGCATAAATTCAGGTTTGCCCCTCCAAAGCCTTAGTGCAGAGCTTGACATTCAAGAGCTCATTGAAAAAACATGGGATTTTTTGTGTGTGTGTGAACAGTGTTCATTGACATGTCTGAGGAGCTCCAAGTTTTCCACTCCCTCTGAGTTGTTCCAAAACTATGCGTTTTCACCAAAACCATTCACCCAAACCAAAACAAAACAAGTGGACTGTTTTCTGTCAAAGTTTCAAAAACACCAACCCTCTTACAAGACACAGCTTAAGAATCCCTCAATTAATGAAAATGTTCAATCGGAGGGAAAAGAAAAATCTTCGGGAAAACCGAAGAGAAGTTAAAAACAACTCCTTCAGGAAAGAGTATTTTAATTAAAAATAATATCCCGGTGGATAATTTATGTTTCTATGTAAGGATTTAAATTGCAGAAGCAGCAAAATGGATTTTTTTAACGCCATCAGCATCCAAGAGTGGAAAACACCAGATTTCAAATTCATACATTCTATATTTGAACATCTTGTTTCTATTTAACAGAAAAGGCCTTCTTTCTCCGGGTTATTCTTCACCACCACCCCCTTTTTTTTTTTTCCTCTTTTTTTTTTTTTTTTTTTTTAAAACATATAATTCATCCTAATATATTACAAATGGCACACTAAAAGAGCATGCCCGGAAAATATTAATAATTGAATTCAAATGAGTTTTTCCTAAGAGTCGAGATTCGAGGGGAGAAATTCCTAATATATTTGTGAGGGAAACTGGGGGGGGTGGGGAAAAATCTAGACAGAGGGTTGGTTTGGGGTTTTTTTTTTTTTTTCCAGGCACTCTGAGAAGCGGACTGTGTGCTGTGTGGAGTCTCTCCGAGCATGACAGAAAAGGGATTAAAGCAGGTGACACTTTGAACTTAGCTTAGATAAGTGACCCTCAAAATCAACAGTCCAAAAGTTTAGTACACAGATTCCCTGGACACGTCTAGTCGGGTCTTCGTCAAAACCTTCCCGACTTCAGTAAGTCAAACGAAAATAAAGAAGACAGGTTGCTCGGGTTATCTTCTAATATTGTTTTAGCCACTTATTAGCACTAATGGACAATTAGTGGCCGGCGCAGATATTTTCTGTAATACGAAGCAGAGGGGAAAATTCTTTGTTTGCTTCTGTGTGCGGGAACCTCTTCTGTGGTTGAATGTATAAAAATAGCAGCCAGAAAAGAAGTGTGAAAGACACTAGTTAAACAGTCCAATTTCCAAAGAAGAATATAGTTGAAAACAGATCCTTCTGCAGAGTTAAGAAATCCTCCTGATGCACTTGAAGCATAAGGAAGTCTGCACTTTATAAACAACCAAATATATGCTCAGGATAAAAGGCGAGGCTTTTTGAACTCCTAGCTGGCGTGTTAGGAAGACCTTTAATGACATTAGCAGTTCTTCAAAACCAGAAAGGCCACATTATTTCTGATCCTATATGGTCACCACATGTAGCTTTATAAAGAGGAAAAAAAAAAAAAAAAAAAAAGAAAGAAAAAAAAAAGAAAAAAAAAAAAACAACCCTCTCTTCATGCCAATAAATAACTTGCCAGAAGAGAAAATATTTACCACTGCTTTTCAAAATTCTTTACTCGTGCAGTAAAATCCTCCTTTGAGAAAATGAGCCCGTAAAGGAACCCAAGGCGTTTCCTCCAGCACTACCGGCGGTGCGGGCCCGGCCGCCCCGCTCCCCTCCGCGGGGCTCCGCGCCCGCTCCCCGGCCCAGCCTCGGCCTTTAGTCCCCTCGTTAACACCTGGGGCTGGTGCGGTTCCCAGCGCGGGGATGCGCGCAGAGGAGCGGCACCACGCGTATAACCACCCCCGTAAGAACAAACGATAATACCTGGCAAGGGCTGCGCGCTTTGCCTCCGCGGCCCGGCGCGCAGGCAAGGCGATCTCCTGCTCCGCGGGCGCGCTGCTGAGCGTGAGCACAGACACGGACGGAGCTCTAACGGGGGCTAACGGGCACGTCCAGCCACCGTCGGGGCCCGGGCAGGCTCGATCGCTGCCTTAAGCGGTAAAGTTTCATTAAGCCGGGGCGGAAAGAGAGGCAGGCGAGCGGGTTCCTCCCCCGCCAAGCCAAGGTTTTGGGCGTAAAAATTTATATTGCCTGGCTCCGAGCAGAGAGAAAACACCCGCTCTGTCCCTGCGCCCCGGCTGCGCGGCCGCGGAGCTCCTGCCGCCCCCGTGCATACCCTGCGCTGGCTCCTCTCCGCCAGCGGAGCAAACCCTCCGGGGCTTTTCGCGTTTCGGGGGGCTCAGGGGTTTGTTTCTGTTTGGGGGGAATAAGCTGAAACACACACACCCCAAATCAGCCCCAGCCCCCGGGCCGGCTGCTCCGCGGGTCCGCCCGGCCCGGCGCTCCCGCGGCCGGCGGTCCGCTTGGCTTTAGTTCTCATCTCACTAGAAGGGTATTTTTAACAGCCCCATGCAGCTAGAAAACGGGGATTTGATACCTTCTCCAAAACTCTAGCCGCTCTGTTTTCCCTTCTTGCTCAGAAAACTTCTTCTAATCACACTGCATGTTTCTACATCACACTCACCCCCCCAATTTTTTATTTTTTTTTTTTACAAATTACCAGGATGGGGGGAAAAAAAAATACCCGAAGGATCCCAGCCTGCAAACACCCATATTTTAACTCCCAGATCGCATCTTTCCCCGAGTGGTAAAGCCCAGAAGGGTGTTCACTCGTTGCCGCCGCACCGGGAGCTCAAGAAAGCGGTTTCTGCGGAAAGGAAAACGATAAACAAACCCCTGAGCGGGCAGAAAACGTTATCCCGGGGACCGGGCTCTTTCCCATCTAGTAATTCACCAGATCATCTTAGTACGAAGCAGAAAAAAAAGTAGATATACATAATGAATTAAACAAAAAAGGCAAGCTTATCCCTGCAAAGAAACGTGGACGGCAGGAGAGGGTAACAGCTCAAGCAGAGGGACCTGGTATCCTTACGAGCTCCGACACAATTTCGGTTTCCCCCCCCTTTTTTTTTTTCCCCTCTGTATCCTGGGGAGGGATGTTGGCGGAGGACGGCAGCTCTGCCCGCTCGGGAAGGGCAGAACAAGCTCCTTCGTCCGGAGAGACGCTGGCACCCTCAGCGGGTGACAACACCCAGGCGCACACCTCCACGAATAAAATCGTTATTTTCTAGTTCGTTTGCCTTTTTACACACACACACCCCGAACTCTAATCCTCTCATTTGGAGACTCTCTCCTCATGGTTGGCCGGACACAGGTTTGCTTTTAGGCTGCGTGCTCTGGGCTCCGCCGTTCCTATAAAATACGGAGCCGAATTTGCTATTTTCCGTCCCCTGACAGAGGCGCGGAGCAGCCCGTGTGTTTATCCCGGGCAGGCGCTGAGGCAGGAGAACCCCGCTCACTCACCGACAGCTTCCCACGTCGGAATCCACTTTTACCGAGGAATTTACAAACTAAAGATACCCCTGTGCCACGCTTTTTTATTTTAACATCGCACAAGCCTGAAGAGGGGGATGCCCCCAAGCTTTGCATTTCAAACGCTGCAAGTGTTAAGACTCTCTAAAGCTGTTTGCAGAAGCACTAAATTGCCCGAATAATAAATATATATTTTATCCCACCGTCTTCCTCGACGTCTAATTTTATCTGGGGGTTGTTCTTTTTCGTTTTTTCGGCTGGGTGAAGGGGAAGCATCCCCAGCCCGGAGCGCCTTCACGGACAGAGCGCCCTTTTCCTTCCCAAACACCCGACCCCAGTTCTGACCAACAAACTCCCCGGCTACTTTCCAGGAACAGGAGGGAGAAAAGCTCTTTGCCAAACTATTCGCAAGAGCACTTCAAAATAAATGAGTTGCCTACTAAAACTTAATGTTATACAAGATGTCCATTTGTCTATATTAGATTTTAAGCAGCTGTTCGTATGCTCAAATCCACTCCCCTTCCCGCGAATTTAACTGAAGAGGGGGAAGCAAAGAGATAAAACAGAACATTGTTTATTTTCCCGGCTCCTCGCTCCGCGGTGCGCTGGAGCGAAGCCTCCGCGCTCAGCCTCCGCGGAGCGGAGCGGCGCAGCCGGCTCTGCACAAACAACGCTCCGTCGTTTAAATTGTTTCTTTGTTCTCTGAGGTGCCCTGAAGAAAAAAGAAAAAAAAAAAAGAAGAAAAACCAACGGAGAGCCGGGAGATGGGGGAAACAAGACAAAAGAGGAGCGCGGGGTTCCGCGCCCCCCCCCCCCCCCCCCCTCCCTCCACGGTCTCTGTCTGCCCAGAGCCCGGCCTTATCAGAGGCCAGGAGATAATTTGGACCGTGAGAGTGGGGTGGTTTGGGTCCCCCCTCCCCAAGGGCTGGAGTCCCCCCCGCAGGGCACCCGCTGACTGCACCGCCGGGCGGGGGGGGGGGTGTGTGCTGCGGGGAGCCCCCCGCCCCAGCGACAGGCTCCTGCCGCCGCTCCCCCTGTCAGCCCGGCGGAGGAGCCGCCGCCAAGGGAAAAAAAAAAGCCGAAAACAATATACGAGAAACGAGTTTTCACCGTTAGAAACGCCAGGGTTTGCCGGGGAGCCGTGGCAGACGGGGGTCGGGGAAAGCGATTCCCCACCACCACTAAAACCCGTCCCAGAAGGGCCCCCCTGACCTCCCCCCATCCTCATCACAACAGTCCTTTCTCAGTCCTTTTCCTCCTTCCCCGGCCTTTTCCGTGGCTGTGGGACAAACGCCCTGGGAAACCCAGCTCCCAAACCCAGACTCCAGCATCTCCCACAGACTCAGCCCAAGCTGTACGGATCATGTACGTACCCCACCACACACACACACACTCTTCCTGCCGCGTTGAGCTATTCCACAACGATTTACTTCCCTCTTTCTACACCCCTCATTAATCTCACTTGCCAATTTAAACCGTTTTCCTCCTGCTGTACGAGTTTTAAATTTTTTTTTAATTTTTTTTTTTTTTTTTTTTTAGGGAACAGGGTATTTTCCAGGCTACTGCAGACGGGACCCCATCTCACCGCTCCCATCCCCTCCAGTTTTTCGCTTGGCAGGATGGAACCCCTAAAATTCTTTCCCCGCATTGTTCGGTAATTACAGAGCTGAGGTCTGGAGGGAGAGGTAATAGGGGATTCTTTTATTAAATCAACTGACATATTGGGGGGGGGGGGTGGAAGATAAGATCGCCGACACACAAGCCCTTCTTCGAAATTTAAATACGTTTGCTTGAAGCTAAAATCTGCTGCTCTACTCGCAGAAAAAAAAAAGTACAAGGGGGAGGTTAATAGCTTAAATGAGAGACTCGGGCAAGGAATGCAGGATCGGCTCCCTCCCCCCATTAATAGCCTTAAACGACTTTACTTTTTTATACCCGAAGTTGAGTACTCAAGAACTCTGAGCGTATTTGTAAGACTAGAAAGATCTATTGAGAGACTTTCTTTTTTAATAGCGCATTAATGTTTCCCAAGACTTCGTATTAACTCAAGAATCACTGAAGGTCGATTTGTAAGTGTCTGGACACTATAAAAGTGTTTGTAAAGCAAAGTCAGTTGCGTGCATTAAAATAAGGAGGTTCCTTTGTGAGATTTCATGCCAGGCCAGGAGCCCTTTTAAATGCTATTCAACTGCCTCATTAGAAGGAGCTAACAGGAGTCAGGCCTCCTCTTTAACCCCCCTTCGCCCCCTCCCCGTGTCCTCCCCTCAAATCAGCCCTTTAATACATAGACTGGCAGATTAGGGGCTTTTAAAAGCTGGGTCTGTCCCGGATAGCCGGTTTCCTATCCTGCTATTGTGACAGCTCTTCCCTGCTATCAATTATATCCCACCCCAAGCTAAACCCCCCCCTCCCGCCCTCCGCCGAGCACCTCCACCGAGGGGAGCGAGCCCCCACTGCCCTGCAGGGCCGACTCCGGCTGCCTCCTCCCCGGGCACCACTCTCCATGCCTGCCCTGGGCTCCGGCCCCAAGATGAACATCCCTTCCTTTCCTCTCTCAGTCAAAGAAAAAAAAAAAAAAGATAGTATGCCTGGACCTGAAAATCCGTTTCCGAATAGATTAACAACCCCTCCTGTGTTAACACCAGCTCTGTTCTTTTTCTTATTAGATCATGGAGATGAATGGGGCGGTGGGGGGAGAAGGAGCGAAGCGGCAGGGGAAGGTTGGTCACCATTATCTGCACTCCACATGTTCTCTGTGGGTATATATAAATATAGGAATGGAGTCCCCTTTAAGTAGTTCTTTTATGACTTGTTTTAACAGAAAACACAGAATAAGCCAATGTTTGATATTACAATATAAAACACATTTGTGGTATGCTAGGGGCTGGCTTGTTCCTCCCTCCTTCCCCCAATTCTGTTCTTCACCCAAATCTGGTCCAGATCCCACCCCTCTTAGCCAGGCAGGCACGGATCTTCCACCCCCTGAAATGAAGTGTCCTCCCTGCTTTGCAGCCATGCAGAAGTTCAGTCCGTTCAAAGAGAATTTGGGCTTGCAGCTCATATGAATACGAACCTCCAGTTCTTTATTATTATTGCTACTAGGCATGATGTTAGAATCATAATTCTCCATTTATATGGGGGCCTGGATTCAAAAAGCCTATTGGAGCCTGATAGAACAGAACAACATATAAATCTGAAATCAAAGCCAAACATGTCCTAATAAAAACGAACCCAATGCAAAAATCTGGTGGAGAAACAGCAAACCCATTCTTGATCCCATACACTAAGCCCCAAGCCCACAACTATAAAACAATAATTAAAAGGAACCCCAGGCTGGCCACAAATACTGTCCTAAATGCCATGCACAGTCTTGAATATGTGGGCAGAAATTCAAAGCATCAAGAGAAAAAGCACAGTTTAGAACTTGCTTGGGGCATTTTGCCAATGCTCACAGGGTTGTCACCCAAGAGCAGAAGCAGACGTTTCACCCAGGTTGAGGTCTCATCTCTGCTCTAAACCTAAACTCAGTCTCCCCCTGGGAAGTTTGCAGGCTTCTAATTTTAATCAGAATCACAAGGTCTCCCCTGACACCAGGACAAGTCTATGAGGATGTAGTTAGAACCAACTGCAAGCCATCACCTTATCATTGAAATGAAATAGGTTTGCTTGACACCATTCTCTGGGGTTAGAGCAAGGTCCTTTTCAACCACGGGAGGGGGACTGCTGAAGGTTGGTCCCATGAAGAAGCACTGGGAGGTGCAGACACCAGACATATGACAAAGGACATCAGGACAAAATGAAGCAGCATTTGCACTGATTCAGCCCTAAATCTGGGCTATGATTGCAGCAGAAAGGGATCCTGATGCAAGCGAAGTGTTACATGGCATGACATGCCACAACCAACCGTGATTTTGGGTTCATACCTGCCCTAAAGAAGAAAATCAGCCCTTCCTTACAATTCCCTGCCCTTATAGGAAATACAGTTCCTGATTTTCAGGGGCAAGTATTCCTTTCTATTCACATGAGCCCAGCCACCAAGCCCTGATGACAGTCATGTCAGCCTGTAAGGCCCCAACTCATAGATGTGCCCCATCAGCAAACCACTTCAGCACCTGCTTGACTTTGGGGATGGATTAAAGCAGAACATGCTTTCCATTTATTAATAGTTTAAAGCAACAGGAACAGATTGCAGGGTTGGAATTTAAAAACCATGCTGCATTTGGATCTCCATGGGGGGAGAGCAACCCAAAAAAAAAAATCAAAAAGATAATTATTTAGGTGGGGAAAAAAGGCAAAAAGGATGAAAAAGTATAAAGGATGAAAGTCTCCTCAAATAGATGTATTTTGAAAGAAATGCCTCTGCCCACCCCCTCCCCCTGCTAGCATATTTCAAGCACTTTGGATGTTTGTGTCTGTCTTCCTTTCAAGGAACCCTGAGCACATGAATGGGCAGAGCAGCAGAATGAATGGGACACTTCAAAGAAAATGAAAACCATTACTGGGAAATCTGTTTATAGAGAGGATGAATGATTATGAGAGAAGATGCCAGCAGAGAGAGAACACAAGTGAGGGTGCTCTCTACACAGTGCACAACATAATTCAGGGGCTTTCAGACCTTTCCTTAGCCGTACACCCTTGTATAAATTCTGGGGGGAAAGCCCCCCTCCCCTCCCCTCTTCCCAGCAAGCCCAGAACCCCCTCTGAAGCCATGGGAATGGTAGCGTTCCCTGTGACCCCCATGCACCTGCTGCTGAGCCCCTGGTCGGGTGACTCCCCCCTCCCTCCTGATGTCAAGATGGGATATTAAAAGAAATTATTTCCATTGCCTGGTGTAGATGAGAAATGGATAAACAGCGTGTCACTCACGTTCCAAGTGGGTAAACTCCATTTACCCTTGACACCACCACACAGAGACCCTGCCCTGAGAACTGCAGATTTTATCTGAACCTTACAACATTCTCACAGAGTCTCATCCATCTCCGCTATTGCCCCGCGTTAAGTTTGTAGAGAGCTCTGCATTGTATGCGCACTGCCTGGGGACCAGAACATTTCTACTTGTTTCTCTAGACCCAAATGCAACCTGAATCCATCCAACCCAACTGCTGGCAGTCAAACCAGCAGCTGGGCCTCTCTGTTTTGGGGAAGAGATGGAAAAAAAGGGGCTGACAAGTATTCCCCTCTTAGCACCGATTGTACAACTAGTGCAACCCCTCCACACAGGGAGCCTAAGAGATTTCCATGCTTCTCTTCGGCATGTAAAGCACCTAGGCAGATCTACCAAGGCAGAACAAATGTCCCCTTGTCATCCTCACCTTCATCAGCCTTGCTCAGCAGAGCTTACATGCCCAGACACATGACAGACAAATGCATTGGTTACCCCCCAAAATCAGTGCTGTGGTTGAACCTTGCTTGCTGGCAGATAGAGAAAAGGGAAAGGCAAGCGATATGGACCACAGTAACAGTGCAGTAAGGCCCTATTACAGCTTTATGCTAGAGCAAGGAGGTGGCGGTGGAAAATAGCCCTCGGCCACCCTTGTTGTTTTTGGCAGGGAGAGGCAGAAAATACTTGTGCTTCTTCAAATACTAAGAATATTTGTACCATGACCAGCGTGGTTTTCACAGCGCTCTCAGGAGATGCAGGGAGACAAATGCTGACATCCCTAGGGCTGGGCCAGTGGCATGTGTTACACTAGCGTTACGGTCCTCCAAGAACTCGAGGAGTGATGTTAACACAGCATCATTCAGAGCACTAGCTGGTGCAGCCACCAGATTTTCCCATGGCCCTGACTTCTTCAGGAGGAAACAAATCCTTCTTACACACATCCAGAATAGCAGAAGACACCAAGGACATTTGATGCCTTCACACTAGAACGGCCCATATTCTCTAGGGTCCACTTAACAAGGCAAGGGCAGAGCTGGGACCATGCTATCACCTGGGCTATGCTTCAAGACCTCCAAACACAGCTTCAGGCTCAAAGAAAAGCAGCAACCTGTAGGTCACTGGCAAATGAAGCTGGGAGGCTGCCTGCTAAAGTCCTTCCTTGGAGCCTCGACTGACTTGCCATCTGATTGTTCCTCCCCTCCCCGTAGGAGCTCACTACCTACCACTTTGGCAGTGAGTCCGATCCACTGCCCACCCAGCTTTCTCGGTGGGGCCCTACGCTGCTTTTCGCATAGGTGAGCACCATCAGCTCTCCGCCACTCTAATCATCTCCCATTACAATTTGAACTTCAATAATCAAAAGTGAAACATGAAAGTAGGCCGAGCTCCAGCGGGGCGTGAAAGCAGCAGCCGTGCCAACTAGCTTTCAGTGGCTCATTTCATCTCCTCCTCTCAAGGGAGGGACAGGGAGCACAAGCCAGGGACGGATTGGCTCAGTGTCAGCAACCCAACGTGGATACGAGCACTGCAAGTGGGTATCTCCCATATAATCCCAGCATCTTGCCAAAGTGATAATAATTTGACCCATGTCTACAAAGAGGTTCTCACATATTCCTACCCATTTAAGCATCTGATTTAAATTGCCCATTTTACAGATCAAGCAGATAAAATGACCTTTCTGTCTCTGTGCCTGGACACACACAGGCACAAGGCACTAGAAAAGCCCTGAAACAGCACAGGCACCCAGCTGCCTCTTCTGAGCTTGGGTACAACATGCTCCGAGCAAGTTGGTGCTGGGTGCTGACTGCCATAATCCCCAGGTCCTGTCCCAGGAAACCTCTCCAGCTTCTTACGCAGAGCCCCTTCAGATGAACCAGCCACCAGCTGGTACCACAATGCTAATGCCAGCCTACAAGTGCTAACAGAAAAGAAGAGCAAGACACAAGCACTTCCCATTCCTTGTTCCAGGGCAACCTCCCACCAGCATCACTCAACATGGGTGACCACACGAGCATGGGGAAAGCTGCCAGGCTCCAGATGAGCAACACAATCAGGAAGTACTCAGGCTTCACTCCCATGGTTTATCATGATGTCACCAAAGCTCCCCATCCGTGTATTTATCTAACAGGAATAAATGATTTGGAACCACAAATTAAAGTTATACATATGTCTGAGAGGTGACATCATAACAAGTTACATGAGAACAGAGCTCCAGTAACTTATGATGTTATCACAACCGCTGGATATATGTATACCCTTGGATACAATTCCACAGCTTTTTTGGGGGTGACTGTATGGCTTTTTAATTATAAATAATAAAATACTTTGGTCTTATTTCTCTCCATCATGCTTGCCCTCCTACCTAAGGCCAGCTCCTGCATTAAGTCTTCTCTGTGTTTCAGAGGTATCCAGTCTTACACTAATACAGACTATAATCTCAAAATAAAGGAGTAGCAATTTAAGCTAAGGAAGTAAAGGGTCACTGAAAACCAGAAAAGAATATGAAGACATGACAAAGCTATTCAGTTTGTTCCTAAGAAGTTTTTGAAGAGGGTTGAAGAAGGTGAGAAGGAAAAGAAATCAGGTTTCATGTTAACCCAGTATTTTATTTTGAATCCAACTTAGAGGGGTGCTGAACTTCTCCAGGTTTCATTAATTTTCTAGAAACACCAAAGAGTTCAGGTTTGCAGGCCACTCAAAGGCAAGGACTGAAAGAAAAATTTCCAAAAAACCCAAGTCCATGACTTAAGTGTCAAAGCACTACTGGAGGAAAAAGCAAGTCACTGGAATTCAGGCTTTGAAGTCGCTTTAATTCCTGCAGATTTTACATTTACATCCAAACTTGCTGAGGCATATGGCTACTGCTAGTGTCTCGCATACTACTATCAGAAGGTCTCAGAACAGCACAAACATCCACATTGCAGCAAAAGTCCAGCAGGACTTGGGATGCCAAAATGAATTTGGCTTCCTTGGAAACCCCAATCCAAAATTGGGTAACTAAACTGGAATGGACCCCACTCTGGTGAGGGCAGAGGCTGCAATTCCTGACACGTCCGCAAAAATCAAAACAGTGTTTTGAGCAAGGTGTTCTAGCACCACAGAAGTTGAGTGTGCTGCCCATGGTCCAAGAACGGACTGAACAACCTCACAAGGTCACCCCCATCCTTGTTAGCAGCTTCTCCCATCACAACACTGAACGTGCAAGGTCTGGGTTTATTACTCACAGCTAAGGTGCAAGCGGGGCAACTCCTGAGCAACAGGCCCCAAAGAAGAGCCGTACCAAACCTATAAAGGCTTTTTTCTTGCTTGACTCTCAGCTGGTGTTTCCCCAGGACACCGTGCCAGGTTAGCATACCAGCTCTGGGGATTCCTTCCCCATGCTTCGCACGCAGACCTTCTCCTGCCATAAACAGCAGGAACATCCCCAAATGAAAACTGAAACCTAAACCCTCTCTCCTTCAAAGCTGGAGAGAGACTGGTGTGGGAGGCAGGAACTGGCCCACTGGGTAAAGTCTCAGGTTGAAAGCCTTTGCCCCAAGCTTTGTAGGGCCTCCAAGTCAAAAGACTACAGCTGGATCCACATCAGTGCGGGAAAGTGAATTTACTGACAACAGCTTTGCTTTTCTTCGGAGGTTGGTTTTCTTTTTTTTCTAGTCCACAGAGCCAGTTCTGCAAGCCACATGCTGGCCTGAGTCTTGGGAGGTCAAATCCGTGTTTCCTTCCCCCCACACAGACTTCCTATATGAGGCGGGCATGTCCTTTAGCACCTCTGTCCAGGTAGGGAGCTGTGGCACAAGGTAAACATACTGCAGAGGAGCACAACGCAGTTCTGAGATCAAGCAGTCCACATGCACAAAACCCTGGAGATCTGCAGTTGAAATTTTGCAGGGGGTTCCTATTGCTATAGCCAGACGACACCAAACTTCAACTGGAACCCTCACAAAGGGGGCTTTCCGGACCCCAAAACTCATCATTGCTCCTGATAAGAGCCAAAGATTCAAACCTCTCCAAACTTCAGCAAAGCTTTGCTCCAAGATCCAAGCTCTAGGGCTCAGTTTTTAATGGTGTATTTACTGATGAGGTGAAATACGAATCTGGTTTTGACTTTAAAAAGCCAATTGTATTTTGGGGGTGAAGGGAGGGGGAAGGGGTGCTCTGACCTGACCTGCTAATCTCTTTTTCTTCCTTTAAAGTTGTCTTCTAAATCTGAACATTAAAGGTGATTAGATACCTAAGGGACTTCCCATGTCATTAGTTAATACTTTAGAGCTTGTTTTGGTTCCAGCTAGCAGTAATGCAGAGCCCTTTTGATAATACATCACCCTGCTCAAATATGCCTGCACAGTCTCCAGATGATATACCCCACCAGTGTCTGCCTCTGTACAGCTCGCAGATTGGAAGGGTCGGAGACGAGTTTAATTTAAAGATGAGCCGCCCTTGGGCTGCCAAAGGAAATGGCGTGTCAGCTACGTCAAAAATAGATACTGTTGTGCAGATATATGGAGGGAGAGATGGACGCTGCCAGTGCTATCAATTACCTGGATTGCCTTTAAATGTCAAAGCAAATCCTTACCCATTCCTTCTCTAAAACCTAAATCACTGAGAGAGACAAGGTCAACCCAAGCAGGCTGGAATGCCGGGAGAGGAAAACATGTACATAATGTTGCATGTGTGAGGGGATAATTTGTGTGCACACGTACACTGAAGGAGCATTAAAAGCATATTGACTCACAGATTCAAATTCTGAAATAGCATTGCTGGGTTTTCAGGTGTCAAAACCATCAGTCCCCAAAAGAAAGATCCTTTCCAACTTGATAGAAGTGGCCTCCTGGACTAAATAATTTAGAATTCTCATGTCACTCCTATTTTGCATTGTTTCAGTATTATTTTTTTTTCTCCTGTGGGGTTATAGGTGCCTTTGACAGATTCAAAAGAAACCACACAAATCTGAATTGCCTTTGGGAAAGACCAGAGCAGACTATCTCCGATATATACATTTCCCTCTCACTGCTGAGCAAGTAATACAAGCGTAACACATGTGCACCTACATATCAGCATCCTTTAAGGCAGACCTCCTGGGAAACAGCATGAAATGATCCCCTGGGAAGGGCCCCAGCCCTTTCGGGAACAGGATATGGGGAAATTGAGGAGCAGGGGGAAAAGGGAAATTGTCAAATCCTACAGGTGGGTAAATAAAAGGAGACAAAGTTTATTACAAAAGAGAGAAAAACATAAGGTTTAAGCTTGGTCTCTTAAGAAATTAGGTTTATGCAATCGGTCTGCACGTGGGATACATATATAAAATATAAATAAAATAAACATACTTATCTCCCCCGTCTCCAATAACTTTCAAATTTGTTGGCCAATTCCAACCCAGCTTGGTGAAGGGGGCAGAGGTCTTACAGTTCTTATAAGTTTTATGAAAATAGGGCCCTCTCCTGTATCCTGAGACCTATTAATGCCCACACTGAAAGAAATTGTTGAGCTCACGTTGCAGCTTATTAGTAATATTATTAGACACTGGAGAATCCACAGGGGAGAGAGGAATATTAAGAACAACCCAACGGCAGGAAAAGCTTCAGTTGGAGTTTGCACCTTCTTAGACACTAGAGGATCCAACCACAAGACACCAACCGGCTGAAACCCCCATTTCATTGCATCTCCTGCTAATAACCACTTCTTCTACATAAAGATATTTTGTGTATGCCCAGCCTGGCCTCAAAGCACACTCACGCCAGCCAATTAAGCAGAGCTGCAATTTACAGCTCTCTGCTTCCTTCGCCTTCTTCCTAGGAGGGATTAGTTAGTGATGCCGAGACACAGAGAAGAGGAAACTAGTCACAGGGGTACATTCATCACCTGCATTTTCACTGAGGGCACTGGTCTGATTTCTGTACTCTTCTTCCTTCAACAGGATCGTCTCCTCTAGATAACTCCGCACCAGGCCAGCAACCAGATGTACATTAAGCACTGATTTCAGTGCAGTGCGTCCGAGAGCCCAGCCGCTTCCCATGCACAGGACATAGGGTAAAAATGTAAAGAATTTCAGATAAACACATTTGGAAAGCCACTTAGGGCTACTGGACAGATGAAGGCAAGGAAGGCAGTGGAATATCTTTGCAATGAACAGGCAAAGAGGGACAGTATTCATCTCTTGTGAAGCATGTTAGTGAATTGCTCCCTAGTTCTAGATACTTTGAGTTTTGGCTGGCCAGGAGGTCCTCAAGCACCAAAGACTAAAAAATAAAGGAGCCCTGTAAGAGCAGGGACGCCACAGGGGAGGTAGAGGACATGGATCAGATCTGTGTCAAGACTTGCCTGACAGCTGTCCCTGGTTTAGTTCCAGTTGCCAAAGCAAGGAAAATAATTCAACACAAGCGGGCATAAGGATCCCTTAATGCCATGCCAGTACTGCAGAGGAATAAGCACTTGTGGTACCACCACATACACATGACCCAGAGTGTCTCAAGACAAAGACAATCCACCTGGAAAGTTTCCCTTCATTTCTAGAGGTAAACTGTGACAAAACAGCTGTGGGGCTTTCGATGACAGCCACATGGCACCACAGCAGGTCACAGCCCTGACCCGCTCCCAACCCTACAAGCCCATCCCCAGCATCACCAGGCATCTGCTCATGATGTGTCCCCTTTTCTATCCATTTCCACAGCACGATGAAACATAGCTCCCTTCAGGGGCTCTTTCTCCAGTTGCATCTGCATTTGACAAGCTGGGGTTTTTTAGGTGGTTTCAGTGCAAAATAAGAGACCGTTTTAAGTTTTGTGTATCTCTGCCAGCCAAGAGTTCGGATGATGCAGATGGCTGTGGGAACCAGTCAAAGAGTCAGCAGTGGCCTGGAGCAGAGCAAGTCGAAGACAAGAGGTGCCCAATACTGCTTTTACAAAAAACCTTCCCCTTCCCACAAAGTGGAGGATCAAAAGATTATTTTGTGAAGGAGAACTTCATTACTACACCAAAGCATTAGGCTGAGTGATCCCATGGGAGCCAGGATGCCGCTGACTCCAGCAAGGCTGGGATCTGGTCATTCCTTCTTTCACCAAATGACTCTGAAAAATCTGGAAGCAACCCCAGCTCTGCAGAGCAAGTGCAAAGGCTGGTCAAAGCCACCTGCCCCGAGCACCCTGGGCTCCGTTCCAGCCTCCAGAAACCAGTTCTGGGGTCAATGGGAAGTTCACCTTGGCCCTCAGGAGAGGAGAACTTACCCATCCAATTAACAGCTAAAACACTGCTGCTTCTTATACATGCAGACTCCCAGTGGTGTTGGGGCCTATATGAATAATTGATGGCCAGATGGAGCTGTGGTTATCAGTATGACTGCAATACTGTGCTGGGAAGAAATTTCCAGTCCATAAGGAACAGCAAATGCCTCCTTCCCTCCTCACACAGGAACATTACGACCCACTATCATGCTCTTGTTGCTCATTCAAACCTGCTTTCATGTGCTGGACACAGACTCCCATGATGGTCCACAAGCTGTTCACCTGGTACCGGCTCGATTCTGCAGCCTCAAAGTTGCAATTTCCCCAAGAATGCCTGGAATTTCCCCCTTTATGCAACACACGTTTGTCAGGTCCCCGCTTTGATGAGAGAATATCTTCATTTACCAGGAGAAGTATTCCCACACGCATGCTATCTCTTTGAACAACCCAAGCCACTAGCTTAAACCCAAGGCAGATGAATTGCCCTTCCTCCTTCTCAGGGCCTCTAAAGCCCCTGAGATACCTTTTTAAGGGTGCATGTTTTTTTGATTTAAACCTCACAGCACAGACCTGACTGTCATTTCTTCAATTGCTTGTTTGCCACTTCGCAGAAAGTACCAGGCTTTGCTAACTAGAAAAAAAACCCGGTTTTGGTAGTATTAAACTATCAAAGCTCTACTAGGGATCCTTATTTTGCAA
Organism: Leptosomus discolor; assembly: GCF_034619465.1. NCBI lineage: Eukaryota > Metazoa > Chordata > Aves > Leptosomiformes > Leptosomidae > Leptosomus > Leptosomus discolor. The sequence goes on along the minus strand of NC_141406.1, from coordinate 3,223,450 downwards.
GTGAAATGCCCATTTCTTGGTTTATTAATTGAGAGGTGGGTTGCTTTAATGTTCCACTATTTGATACAAGGACTATATCAAAATGAAATAAAGTGCAAACTGGGAACTGCAGATTCATACTTAGGAAAAACAAACATCTTCAGAGCATACCTATCCTTCAAGTTTTACACAAACCGAACAGCTTTAAGAAACTTCAACTAGTGTGTCATATTTTTACCAAGATAAACTTATTTAATGAATAATGGCACAGCTAAAGTCAAGCCATTTCTCTCCTGTGGCACACTCACTCCCCAAGTCCCATTAGGAAGATGTGTGCATGCACTGCAGGGCTTGCCTTCCCTGTAGGACCTAGTGCTCTCCTGTGGTTTGCTGATCCCGGGGACATTTCATCTGGAAGAGCTAAGGATCAAGCTGATCACTAAGGGAAATCTCTGGGCCAGATGCCAGCCTCATGCCAGCCAGCTGAGCCACGTCAGGCTGCATCCAGTGATGAAGCCATCAGATTTGGGTGGAGAAGTGAGGAAGAGAAGAGCTTGTGAGCACAGGGCTGCAAAGAGCAGTTCTGGTCCCCCAAAAGCTCAGCCTGCCAGCACACCACCTATCTCTCAGCCTCAAGCTCTTGTAGAAAATCACTGGTTTTGAAATAATCATGCAAGTCGTTTCTCCCCTTTAAAGGTTTATCCTGGGCCATATCTGAATCCCCAAGCACGTTCAGGTCACTGCTCTGGTGGGCTGCAGCCAGGGTCCCTCTGAGCAGCCGGGTTAGGAGTCAGAGCACTGCCATCAGCAGGGGAAGGAGGAGAACTGCTGGGGACCAGGCAGGGGTTTAGGATCTGTACAAAACCACAATTCTGGCTTTTACTATTTAGCAATGGCTAAGCTGTTATTTTACTTGGAGGACTCCCCATTTTGGTGCAGCTCACAATACACTTCAAACCTACAGAGGTTAAAAATATTACCTCTCTACTTGCAAATTCTTGGCAACATCCATGCTCCATCCCCAGCTCATGGTCTCTTTTTGTAAGAAAAAAAAAAATTATGCCAGATATAACACTGTTTCCTGAGCGACTTCCCATTTGCAGAACTCAGAAAGTGTGGATCAATGGGGACTCAAACCTGCATTTAGGTTTGCCTTGGCCTTAGCACTAAATGCCAGGCAGAGGATGAAGTGAGAGACTACTTGGAAATTAATTCCAGCATAGCAAAGCCATCATCCCAGCTCAACACACCAGCAAAATCAGAAAGCCAGTGTCAGGAAGAGATCAGAAAACAGGATTTTGTCTCCAAAAGACATGCCAGGGTGTTTATTTCACTTCCTCCTGATTGCAGGTTGAAAGGAAAAACAAAAGATCTTGAAATATTTTCCAGAATGGAAATCTTGAAATATTCCAAGATGGATTTTTTTTACTTCAATGTGTAGTCCAAAAATTAGAACAAAATTGACTCAGAATAAAAACAAGGTCAGAGTGAAAGGGGAAAAGATACTTTTCAACTTCAAACTGTTTCTGAATTTCCTCTGAAGCTCAATTGAAGCAGGCCATATTCTCACAGCACCTTCCTCTGCAGGCAAGACAGGTACTTTTTAGGGAAACCTGTTCTTGTCACCATTTTGGACCAAGAAGCCAAGTATCCCCCAGTTGAAATAAATTCAGAGAAACAACAGAAGTTGCAGCCTCACAACCATGACAAAATACACCTCCATCAGTAGCTGGAGAGGACAAAGCGATTCGATGTCTGCTCTGTGTATCCCTTTTGTCTTAGTTGAGGGTCCCATCTCCAGCACGCAGGATACAGAAACCAGGGTGCTCCCTTGAAGACCCTTCAGCTTAATAATAGGTCTCCCTGACACACTGAAAGACGATGAGCAAACCCCAACAGGACTATGAAAGCTGAACTTCGAGTTGTAAGAAAAAAGATCCCCGCACGAAAGAAAATAAGTAGGTAGTGACACTGTGGTGTTGCCATTCCGACCCAGTTGCAAGCTCCCGTGTGCTGGTTTCTGATTAAGAGGTGGGAGGGGGGGAAAGTGTTTTTCCTGGTCCAGGAGGCACTCGGATGCTCTGGGGCAGCCGCAGCCTCGCCCCGAAATCCGCATCATTTCAGCGCCCTCTCGTGGCCGCCGCTCCCGCTGCAGCCGCGCCGGCCCAGCCCGCAGCCCCCTCCCACGCACGGTCACGGAGCGCGGCCCGAGGGGGATTACGGGAACGATTTTTCCCGTGGGTGTTGGCAGGACCTGGATGTTGCAAGATAGGGGGCTGTAGCCAGGCCATTATGTTTATTTGCACGGTTTCTCCTCTCTGAGCAGGTATAATCTCTTTTCAAGACTAACGTGGGTCTTCACCTCCCGCAGCAGTGACTTTCACCACCTCATTAAACCTCACATTAAAAAGTCTCTTTTCCACCTGCTTTCCGACAGAGCTACAGAGGAACCAAACCTCTTAGTAGTAATCCCTTCCTGAACAGCAGTACTTCCATCTCGCACTGCAAAACACCAAGCACATAACAGGACCCTCGCCTGGCCACTGCAGGCAAACCAAGCCATCCTCATCAAGGACATCACTCCAGGCTGTGTCCTTTCAGGCTTGTCAAACAGTGCCACAACAGGGACCACATCTGGAGGAGAACCTGCTCTCCATCAGAGCGCGGAGATGGAGAGGTGCTGCAGGCTGGGAACGTGCCTTCACATGCGCAGAGCAGAGCAAGGAATCATACCTCTTCCCCCTGGCCTCAGCATGTTGTGGCCTCTCCAGGGAGGTCAGAGGGTGAGGACCACAAGAGAAGTGCTGCAACCACACCCAGGTGTTGCCTCGGCTGAAGGGAGAGGCTTGGGATGGGAGCCAGTGGTGAAAGTCTCCCTGCAGGCCTGCCAGATCTGATCACTTGGTAAAATGCAGAGCTTGTACATGCAATGAGATGAAATAATACACAATTAGAAAAATGTTTGCCCCGGGCAGAAAGATGGGAGGAAGGACTCCAAAGACCTGCTTCCTCTACAGCAGGACATTTTCTTAAGACCTCAAGACCCCTTCAACGTTCTACCACATTCAAACAGTGACCTAGGTATGGGTTGCTCAGCTTTGAACACCTCAAGTGCTGACCTACTGGTATGACCCAGCCCTTTTCCCAGAGATAGGAGAAGCATTCAAAGCCTTTCTTACACAGTGCATGATCTTGCCTGTTCTTCCAGCCTATTTTGATGACTTACTCTATTTCCACAGCAAACAGGCCTGAAAAGATACCCTGCCTTTGAATTTCTGTCATATTCTAATAGCATCAACATTATGTGGTCCCTAGTGAACTCTAAATGATCCTTTTGGTCCCAAGAGCTTTGCTCCTCCAGATTCATAACTCCAGACTAAATGTCAAGAGAACAGATTAAAGGCAAATCTAATCCCATTCTGTTGGTGGTCTGTGACTTGATATTTACCCCAGGAAGACCAGACCCATGCCCTAACCTAGCAGAAGTAACATATTGAAAATCCATCCCAGTCTCTCTTCAACGTGGCTTTTCCATGTATATACAAATCAAAATTTCTCTCTGTAGTTCAAGTGTTACATTCCTAGATATTCTTTGCATTCATGGCAACTGCAAATTACTCCTCAAAAATCAGCTCTAATCTAATAAATTTACTAACATTACAGGAATTTGTAAGAGGGAGAGAGGGATGCTCTCTGGTACAAGTTCAGCTCTCCATCTGTACAACTGACAGAGTTTCATCCTAAATAGCATGTTAATATTTACATTCCCCTCTCAACACTTTTAAAGGGTCAGTCACTCCTCCAGTAAGTTTCCCATGAAGAGTATAGTACAAATAGTTGTGCAAAAAGTCTCAGTGTCCTCTGAGGATAAGGCAAAATTACAGATGGGCTTGGGATTTCTATATAGGAACTAGACCTTATCTTCAGTGCTTTCAGTTTGGTTTCTTTTCTGTTTTTTAAAAGTAGTGTTTTCTGTGATACCCTTCACCTCTCCCTTCCACACATGCTTTAAAGAGAAAAATATTCCTTAAAACATTTTTTCACTTGTAAGGTGAAAAGAATATTTCCATTACACACTGTCAGCCAAGGACTTGTGTTGCCTCTGGACAGGTGCTTTACTAGGACAAGAAGGAAAGTGGTTTGTTTTTCTCCCCCCTCTCCCTTTCATATTAATGCCAAAGGACTGGGAATGGGGAAGAGAATGGGAATTGCCTCAAGTTGTTTTGCTCTACAGCTGTCCAAAGACCCTAAGTGCACTCAGGAGGGTCAAAAAACCTCCAGTTCCTTCTGGTTACCCTCATTCTTGGCTTCTCTCATAAGGACCAGGGTGAATTTAGTTCTACTGTGCTAGCACCTTCCTCACATTCTCCCCTACAGACACAATTATTCTGCAGCACAGAAGAGGTCAACTTTGCTTTGGGTCCTGCTGAATGGAAAGTACTGCTTCTGCATGAGGGAAAGCAGGGACAACAGATTGGGTTGGGTTTCTGCCTGACCTCTCATGCTCTGATCCAGCAAGGATCAAGAAAGGGCAGGAGAAAGTTACCCTCCCTCTCTTTTACCCCATCTCAAAGTAAGAAACAGATAAAGGATCACAACTTTGTCTTTCTTCATCACCTGGCAACACCTCAGCACCCCAAAATTCTCCACACTTAGCCTGAAACTGGTTATTCCCATTTGCCAGTAGACAGGGTTGGATGATGGCTTTGTTCCATCGGACCCGAGTGCAAGACAGGCCAGGACTCAGGGCCAAGGTGTGGGAAGAAATCTCAGCTCTTCACCCCTCAGCCATGTCTGAAACTTGGTACAAGCCCAAGGCCCAAGTACAGGTTTGCTTGTGATTGACATGGGTGGGAGGAAAACGCTCTCTGACACGAGCCTGTTCTCAGCCAGCGGTAAATCCACCCAGGAGGAGCAGGAGCGAGAGCAAGCGCTTTGCAGAAGCAGACCTGTAATGCCAGTTATACAGCACCTAAGCACAGAGCTGAGCCTAAGGCTACACTCTCACTGCTCTTCAAATTTCCCAGTTTTATGCATTTCTTCCAAACTTTGATGAAGGATCTACTCCTCAGATCCAAATCCCCGCCCGAGGCATCGCAGGACGGAGTGAAAGTTTCTTTCTGAGGCTGGATTTCTCTGTCTCCAGCCTGTTTGCGCTATCCCACCCACTTCTCAGCCCTTGCCAGGAACATGGGTTTCTGCAAGCTTGTTCTTGTGCAAGGCAGAGCCCTGGAAATGTCAGAAAATGTGCTTTGTTCCCAAGTTCTGCCTCAGCGAAGGCTGGAGGTGGAATTAGAGGACAGGCCCAGAGAAACAGCTTCAAACAACCCTGCTTGTCACCAAACTGCCACGTTCACTGGGCCTTTTCCACCCATGTAAAACAAACAGGGAGGAGACAAGGTGCTCCCAGGCACCGCTTTAAGCCATTTCCCTGACAGTGCAATGCTGGGGGCAGGAGGAATAAGGTGCTTTATTTGCAGCTCTATCTCCCAGCTGCTGGCAGGGCTGCTGGGCCTCCGTTCAGGTTCACCCTCCTCTGCACAAAACCAGCTACGTGACCTCAGACAAGTCCCTGCTGTGTCACCAAACACGCAAGAGGCTGAGGGTGAAAACAGACCAAACCCCTCAGGACAGAGACTGTCTTGCACTGGGTTTCATCCAGATTTTAAACATGCCAGTGCCCAGCCCAACCAACTCGGGACTACTTTTCAGGTCTAACTATGCTGTTTGCAAAGCCCTGCTGCAAAACAGCGGGGTGAAGAGCACTGGAAGGAGGAGAGGCATCCTTTGGTCACCTGGTGAGCCCAGAGTGAAGCGTGACAGGGAGCAAACGAGCTCTATGGCACCGCGGGTGCTCCCCGGGCACCACACACAGAGCACAGCTCTGACAGCCCACAGCAGCCTGCCAGGCTCGCTCCTGGCACAAACAGGCCAAGGTGTTTTCCTTTTGCTCCCTCTCCACCCAAAGCTGGAAGAGCCCAGACACTTCCTTGCAGCAGCGCAGGGCCCCGGGCAGGCAGGCAGGCATGCCAAGCTCACCCACAGCCCTTCCATCTACTCTGCCAGCAGAGACTTCTCAGGTGAGAGATGAAAAGCAGATGCCATAAACTGGGCTTGGAATTCAAGTCCTGTGAAACCAGAGCTCCCAAAAAGGACTTTGTATTGGGGGGGGGGGCACGCTTAACAAGAGCCTTGAGACCAGACGTACCCCCAGCCTCTCCTCAGACCTTGCCTCCAGGACACCACCACTCAGCTGGCTTCTCTCCAATACAACTGTCCTGATCACAATCTACACTACAACCCACGGTCGCATTCTGGCAGAGGCAATTTGCTGCCGTGGCTATTGCCCTCCCTTTGGGCTGAACACAGTGACAAAAGGACAGCCCCAGTAAAAAGCTGAATCCACGAAAGAGGAAGTCAGAGTGGTCCTGGATATAACACGAGGAGTTCCAGTACCAAGACATTGCAGTTGGGCTCGCATACCCGGCTGTTTGAAGCTTCTTTGAACATCTCTGTTTTTAATTACCAGCTTTTCTATACTCCCCTGTTGACCTCACACCATGCTGTGACTTGTGGCTTGAACTACTAAGCAGAACAGGGATTTCCATGATTGCTGGAGCTGGAGGTAACACCCCCAGTACCAGACCTCCAGGTGTACACCACACTGGAAGGAGAGATCACATAGCTGAGTGGCAAAGATACAAACACAGAGAGGTTTCCTTTAAAGGGGTGGTTTGGGTGCAACTGCTATTACAATTCATTGAGACTCTACTGGTGACTCAAGCTACATGAGCAAATTCAGCCATCAAGAGTCTGAAAGTTTCCTGTTCCACCTCAGAGCTGGTTGAACACCCCGCATAGGCAGTGTGTCCCCAACAACATGATGTTTTACCAGAGGATACCCAAGAAGCACATCCACCCATCCTCTTGCCCATGGTTGCACTGCTTTTGTGGTATGTTCCCATGTCCTGCAGCTTCCCAGATAGAGATGATGTCCAGCCCCTTGATTACAGCATTGGGCATCTTCCCCTAACCACACTCCTCCAAAATAAGTTAAGGGGCAGAAATCCAAGATGTTTTCATTTCAGCCTTCAAAGATGACACTCAAAACAAAAGGGAACACTTGAGTAAAACATGCATAAACAGCAACCATGTGGTCTTTTCCCTGGCAGCATGGAGCTTTGAGAGACGCGAGAAAAATTTACCAATAAAGTCAGGTAACAAAAAGAATGTCTTGCCCTGAGTACAGTTCTTCATTAAAGCCCACTGAGTGTTAATCTGCTACCTATAGAGGCAGAGCTCTGTACAGAGCGATGGACACCTCGTTCAGCAATGGATACCTCAGTTCAACAAAGCTAGTTGCATTTGTTTCAGCAAAGCAGCTCTTTGTTCTCCAGATCATGCGCTCCGAGGAGGCAGGCAATCATCTACTTCTCCAGGGATACAGATACACAGTGAGATACTGCAACTTAATGGAAATGTTCTTCTGAGTCAAGTGGCAGAGCTAACTACTGCTTTCTTAATGTAGTGATCTTCATTTCAGGAAGGAAGAGAGAATCAATTAACAGCCTCTGAGCAGGGAAGTCTCCTGGTGAGCAGTCATATATATCTTAAAGATCATGCCCCACACTTGCTCAGAGAGCCCAGCTTTTAGCGCACCTGGGCCAGTCCTCCACTCCATTGCTTGCAATAACATCATCACAACCTCTAACTTCACCCTGGAGGTACCAGAAAAGTTCAGGGTGGACTGCAGTCCCACAGAAGCATTTGCCAAGCCAGCAGAAAAAAATAAAGCTACTGACAGTGACAAAACATATCTGGTAACAAGACTGCACCTACTCAGCAAGGATGAGCAACAGAGTGTATCTTCAAGAGATAAGTTCCTCCTCTGGAGACAAATGCTCTCCCCTTCCATCATATCCTGAGTTGTTTGGGTTTTTTTTTCAAATACTGATATCACAGAAGCTTCACAGCTTTGTTTCTCCAGTTCAGTCCCCCATAGTTCCCATTTTCACAGCTCGGCTACTATAAACTATTGAAGAGATCCCCCTGCCCCTGTGAACTTGGAAATCTGAGGGGCAAAAGCCGAACTGCAACCCAACTCTTTCATCTCCAGAGAGGCAGTTTGGAAGCATCTCTAAACAATAACTAGCTCTGACTTTCCTCAAACCATCTAGAAATTCACATAGTGCCTAATCAACCTTGTCATGAAGCTATAGCAACAAGTCCTTATACTAACAGTAGTGTTACTACCTCAGCTCCATCTTAATAACCAGTCTGGCCTTGCATCTGAAAATTAACCAGTGATTAGCTCATACTATCAAATTGTTGTTCCATCTAACCCAGCTCCTGAAGTGACCTTTATTTAAAAAAACCTTTCAGCCCAGGTAATTTCCAAATGTAACTAAATTACTAATCTCACCCAGCAGCACTTATTTCACAATTAAGCCTTTTTATTTCTGTGGGACAAAGACTCCTTGCTGTAAGTCAGGAGATCAGAACATGGCCTGCAGGGCTGAGAGATTGGGTAACACCTAGAGAATACCAATACACTCCTGACATGATCCTAATAAATAATAATGAACAAGGTATAGGTAAGGAGATCATTATAGACAGACTTAACTACAGGTGTTACGTACAGCAAACCTGAGAAGTATATTAAGGGATTTAAAGGTCTGTATGGATTGCTGAAAAGCAATTATCCAGGCAGAACAGAAGTCAGCACCTGTTTGAGAGCAGTTGCAGATGCCAGCTTTAAGATAACTTCACCTACTTGAAAGCAAAAAGGCATTCAATAAACCAAGAGCAGGTTGCCAGCCTGAAGTCTGAAAACTGCTACAGCCTCCTGAGTCAGTGAATGTCTAAATATACAGTATATTTCAGAGTCAAGAAACTGAGACATCCATTCTGACAGAAGTGTGAAGCTCAGGTTCACCTTTTCCCTTCTCCAACCACCAGCTCAGAAACCCTGTCTTAATATTTTAGAGGACTTAAGACAGAATTAAATCCATTTCTAAGCTATCAGAACTGCTGTGTGATCATTTACATCCATTTGTATCACAGTCCTTGTTAAGAAATGCCACTGAACTCAGTATGTTGTAAATGTGTTGCAAGAACTGACACCCATGGTCTAAAGGATACCACCAAGTTGCATTCAGTGCCTCAGCTGTATTTTCTGCTGTAAAGTTACATGATTATATTTCTTTGATTTGCTGCTTTTTTCCTGCCCAAGGTGAGGAGGAATGGGGAGAGCAGCGGAAGACTAGAAATGGAGAAAACCATGTTGTCTGCTGAATCAGCAATACAAGAATCACTGACACAAACTCTACCCAGTATGAGCCTCTGAAGCAGCTCCTGACAGGGAGACATGGGAGTTCAGCTGAGGAGACTAAGCCAGAGTTTTAGAGCACACAATCAAAATTTTGACTTTTTTTTTTTAACAAAGACAAGAAGCACCGTCCCAGCATTTTGGGGGAAGAGATCTGGGGGAAGACCTGGACAGTCAAACGTAAAGCTGAGATCCAGAAGAACTTCTGCTCAACTGCCACATGACCTTACAATACACTCCGTGATGCGGCTGGAATTATTTCCAACAGTATTTTCAGAAGAGTTTCTGTACAGGCAGTCCAGAGCCATACAAGAGTCAACTACCACAGGGGAACACCAATGCGTTCCAGAGGACCTGGCCTGAAATCCCAGCATATACTGGTGAGCTAGGCCTTCCACATACTGCAGTTACTGGAGCTGTTTTTGTATCATGGCTAGTGGCTAAAATACTCATCCAGTGCACGGAAGACCCAAATCTAATTCCTTTCTGAAAGAAATACCTAACCGCCCACACAGAGGTGCAGCCACACCAGGCTTTACAGGGTTTGGGGGTGAGTTATCCAGCTTGCTCTGTCCTTCATTCCCACTGAAGTCAATGAGCTTCCAGAGAAGATAAAGGTAACAAATGCTAAGCCAACATCCCTTTAACAGCAAAGCCTGTCTTACAAAACAGTAAGCATATTCCTAGGTCTACTCTGCTTAAACCTTGCTTCTTTCCCTGTGCAATATCAAGAATAGACTTTAGCTGTCACTCCAGGCTCAGGTATTTTTTAACCATGTCATCCAGCTGTGGGTGAAAGGTTGCTCAAGTCCATTTAAGCCCTATCTACCACTAGTTCCCCCTGCCAACCTGCATGGCCATTACATGCCCAGCACAATTTGTCCAATTTGTGCTTACAGAAGTTCCAGCTTTCAGAAAGAGGGCTCTGAATTCCCTGGAGCAGCTACATCTGGCCTCAGTCTCTGAGGATGATGTTTTCACTAATTTAGATTAAGAAAACAGTCAGACCATGGGTTTGATTAGAAATGTTGTCAAGCCTCACTTTCCCTCTCAATTCCCTCCCTTCTCCCCACATAGAGAAGAGCAGGAAGAGCTGCCTTAGTTCAACGTCCAAAACAGACATCAGTTTTGTTTCTGCTGCAAGTGGAAACCCAGACATGTGTTTCAGCAATAAGCAGTATGTGAAGAAATTCCCTCCTTGCCAGGACCTTGTGCTTCTCTAATAACTGCAAGAAAAGCAAAAAAAAAATCTAATGCAGGGCCAGAACATACCACTTGGTCTTGCATGGGATCTGATCAAACATCTAAAGGTATTTGAAATTCCAGGAAGGGAGAGCTTCCTCATTCTTAAGGAATATACCAAAACATACAGAAGGAATGAATTTGTTTCATTGCAAGTCCCTTATGATTTACCCTCATGACCAATATAACTCAAAAGCTTTGAAACAGATTGAGTATTCCAAGCACTCACCTGCAGTCTATGGGAGACATAGGACACCATTCAATTGAAAGATAATAAAACATGTTATGTTCAGCATTTGTTTGTTTGAAATTCAAAAGGGTTTTCAGATCTGTCTGCTTAGCCTATCTCCTACAAAAGCCATAAATCTCTTTCAGCTAAACCAAACCATATTCTTACATTTAAATCATATGAATGAGCTCAAAGACTAGAGGAATTTGCAAGCACCAGCCCTTTTCTTCCTTCCCAACATACCCTGTGGCCTTTGACAAGTCAAAAATCCCAGCTTTCAGGAGCGCAGAGACTTCTTGTCTTTCATTTGGGAAATGTTTTTTGAAAGACACTCTGCTGCTGACCTGCTGGTATTTGCACAAGAGCATGCTAGGGCTTTAAAGGATATGTCTTGATCCCATAAATGTTATTAAAAGGCAGGGATATGCCATGTATACTTGGATGACAGCCAATACACATCTGAAAGTCACCGGGAATACACGGTTGGGTAGAGGAAAGGGGTCACTGATAAACAACCAGCTAATCCATGAAGCAGACAACAGAGTATCATATGGCAAGAAGCACTGAGCACAGGAATAGTGAAAAAGATTAGATTCTGGGCATTTCAAGCACAACAGATAAAGAAAACGCATCCATCCTGGCTGTACTTACCCTGAGGATCCTAACACACCATCACTCACGCTTCCTGGAAAAGCACCTTCCCAACGCCAAAGGTGGTCCTGCAATACAGGCCCCTATGTCAGGCAGAAAGTCCTCCAAAAAGATAAAGACTATCAGCTGCAAAAGGGATCATTTGGTTCTCATGGAAAGTTGAGGTGAAAAATTATGTTCAAACCCAGGATACTCAGTTATTAACCAGTTCAGAAAGCATCCTTCTGCAAAGAGCCTGGGATGTGCCTCCTCCCAACACTGAGTGCACTGTGCACAACTCGGGAGTGGGGCATCAGACACCCCGTTGTACCATGAGGATGCTGAATCCAAGGCCTTACCTTAGTAGGAAGGAACCAGCTATTTTATTGATGTCCCTGAGTAGTCTTTCAATCCCAGGTTTTAAATGAAGGCAGTAAAAGCTTTTACTGTTTAGACTTTAAACACTTTGGAGGAAGATACAGCCTCCTGCCAGATAACTGGCAGTGCCATCTAAAAGGAGAATGATGCTGTCTCCATGCTGAAAGCAACCCACTCAAGGTTGTTTCAAAGGGTTTAAATCCTCACCACCCCAACACACTACAGTGCAAGAGGAGGGAAAGTCAAGCCAAAAAAAGGCCTGTGAATTTAAACCACTTTTGCAATCCCCAAATATTTTTGCTTCATAGACCGTCCATCATCCCTCTTCCAGACAAGCAGCAGTGAGGTGGTCTCTCCCTTCAGAAAGCTTTGGATGATAATCAGCAGTAACATTATGTTGAAGCTTCAAGAACTGAGCATTCCCACAGGATTTGTGGATGGCACTGCTGAGCCAGAAGGATGCATTTAACAGTTGCTTAAGTTCTGGCACCCACACGTATTTCCTTATGATAAAGTCCAACACAGGCAGCCTTCAGATGTTGTGTAAATATTGCCAGCACTCTGGCACAGCTCCTTTATTTTATTTGTTTTACACAATCCCCAAGTGTTTCATAAACACTAATTATGTCTCCTGGTTCCTCTAAATGAGCTGCAAGTGCTCCACATATGAGGGAACTAAGGCAAAGTGAGGATTCACTGCTTCCCACCAATGCATTGGTGGAGCTGAGCCAGCTGAAGGAGCTTTACCTACTCCCATGAATGAGGCCACTACCTAACACAAGATAGCATATTTGCCAAGTTAGCACTGTTGCCACCTCAAGTGCCATTTGAGGTTTCTAGACCAGCAGGGTAGGAGTTCAATGTCATGAGCTTCTCAATGGCCAGCTTAAGCTCCCTCTAACAGCGTAGGGATCTTCACTTTCAGCATCTTGTCACAAGCTGTATCGTCTGCTGAACTCTTCAAACTGCATACAGAATTCCTAGACAATGGATCCTATCCCAACTCCCTAGATAGATCTTGCAGATATCTTCAAAGCAGTAACAGCACAACCAGTTCTCTCATGGCAGAGATTTCTCCTTTGCATTTTGCCCCGGTACATAACTAAACAGGCTGAAGTTATCACCTGGGTTCATATTTTCTGAAAGACAGTTCTGTCAATTTTTGTGCACTTGCCAGGCTTGTTGTATTGCCAGCAAATATCAAAAGAACCAAGAGCACCACAAGTGAGGTTGGAGCCTAGAAGAGTTTCCAGGCAAGTACTACCTATGTGCAAAGCTTTTATTTTGTGATTAATGACTTATTTGCAAAATAGGAGCAATAAACCCCACACTACAGGTACACGCATCTAGAAGTCACTTCGGTGCAGAGCACTCCTCTGTTTTCCATCATCTACTACTAAATCTGTAACTATGTGTTGTTTTGCAAGGAGTGATGTGTGTTAAAGATGAAGCAAGAGATTAACTCAAAAGCATTTTACTGAAGATAAATGGACATGATATACCTGACAGAGTGAGGCCTCAAGTCTTAATGTGTTTCCTCATTACCTAGAAAAGGGTATTTCAACAGCTGGAAATAAGTGGAACATGACCAGCTGAGCTCCTTTCCTTCCCCTGGAAGCAGCAGGGAGCACTGCAAAGCCACAACATCTCACATCATAGCCTAACAGGGAAAGCATTTCAAAGCCAAGGGAGCATGGTAAGTCGTGTTGCATTTTCTGCATTTTGAAACAAAACCAGCCTTAAAAAGAGGTTCATTGGTGTTTCTGCTAAAAGAAAAATCTAGCTATCGATTTTTGCTAAGCTTTGACAGTTCCACAACAGTTAACCCATCCCTGTTTCAGCCAATGAAACAGTATCAGGCTGTCACTGATGGGGAACACACCCACAGCTCATAGATGAGCTCCAGTCCCAACACTACTATGGTATTTTAACCCAGCACTCAGAAGGTGCCCCCTTCAAGTGAAACACAGTCAGGCATGGAAGACTTTACACCAGCCTGGAGAAAGCCTGGGATGTCACCTGCGCCCTGGTTTTGCAAAAAGCCTTCAATACACCTTAACAGCCATAAGGAGAATTTAAGCTCATCCAAGGCTCCGCATCTGAGCTAATTGCTTTAGCTCTAAGGAAAATGCAACAAGATACTAAACTTGCTGCTGACTTTCTCAGTCATTTGCACTCCTGATCCCTTTTCTCCTCTGATCTTGGTGTTATAATAGCACTGTTGAAGCCTCCCAGCACCTGCAGCCAACAGGCTGATGTGGCTGTGCCACTGAGGGCTCAAAACAAACCTGTGCCACAAAGCCAGCAGCCTATTAGCAGTGCATGGATCATGTCAAGGATACTTTGGCAGGAATCACCACGGCAGCCCATTTCCCCCCACATTTACCAGTTAGCTGTCCACTGCACAGCAGCTCAACTACAGACAGCAACCCACAGCTTCTGCACCACCCTCAGCCATGTTGCCCACCAGCTCTGCACCTCAACCCTTCCTCTTCTTTCCATAGGATGACAGACCCATGAACAGAGGAGTGTTTATCATTTATGGCCCTGCAATGCCTCTTAGGGACAAGAATCTGCCACAACAGGCAAGTTCTGCACCATTAACCAGGGTTGAGAGCTGTCTAGAGAAAGGAACTTGCCCCCAAAATACAGAGGTAAAATAAGCTGCCATGAAATACACCTAGTTCAGCTGACAGTGCGACTTTTAAAAATATTCTAAAACATCAGAGTATTATATATGTAATAGAGGTCAAATACTGTATAGCTCATAATTCAGTCTCTACAGAGAGGTCTTATACTGGGAGGAATTCCTTCTCTTTACAGGAACATGTTACACCTAAATAAGCTTGTGTAAGACGAAAGAGATAAGCAACTTCACTCTCACTGCAAAACACAGCTGACAGGAGCTTAATACCCAGCATTAATTTATCTGGACATCAAAATTCTGCAAACATTTACTGTGCTCTGACATGAAAGCACCGGGATTCAGAGCATAGGTCATGCTTTTACTATGCCTGGCACAAACCACTCTTCAATAGCATAAGATATAAAAAGACCAAGAGGCCACGACAGACTGTTCACATCAAATCCATCTCGGGGCACAACAAACCACTGGAGACCAAATTTGCATCCTGGATTTCTTAACACTTGCTTTATGGTCAAATTGAATGAGAACCACAGGTTTGCCACCGCTACCACCCCTACTCTGAAATAAAGCAGTCTGTGCCAGCTCAGCAGCAGATTTCAGCAACGTTCAGAAAGAAGCATGTGCATGCCAGTGTTTTGTAGTTGGAGTGGTTTATTGTATTGCACATAATCCATAAGGATTAGACTCCTAAACTCCATGCTTCAACAGTTAGCAAGCCTTGCGTTACCTGTGGCACATACATATACCTCCAATTGTATACTTTGTGCTCCAGCATGAACAGGAATTCGAAAGAGGCACTAAGAGAAAGAAAGCAAACCCTTTTGTGCTATGATACAACACAGTGTGGCCCAGAGGAGATCCAGCTACTGCAGGAAAAGTGACATTTTGACAGTTCTAGCCACACACATCCAAACTTTCAGTGCTAGCAATACAAGCTATGGGCTGAAAAAAATCCCATTGCAGCTTTATTTGTCTTGAAGTGGCAGGTAGAAACTAACATCACATGTTCTAGAGATTAACAAGCAATAGCATCCACTTGTTTCCATGTATGAAACAGGAAAACTTCGCACTATCTCAAGCAAAATCACAATAAACAGACAGTACGTGAGAAGAGTCTTTTTAAGGCATCCAGAACTGGGCTTTCTCAACTCTTTGGTCCAAAAGCTATATTGGAAAATTCTTAAGAAATTGTGAACCATAACCTTACATTGTCCCTTAAACCTAGCCAGTCTGGCATGTTGAACACCTAGATCTTGGTCCAGATGGGAATCAATAGAGAAAAACCAATAGAGAAAAAGCTGTGAAGAAAAATATTCCTAAGCTTTTGTCAATACGTACAAAGCCTCAGGTAAGTGGTGCAATCTGAGCCAAGACACCCAAGAAGACAGACTGCACCCTGCAGAGGCAGAGTGGAAGCCAGAGGAGATCCTGTCCTGGGGAAATCACCGTACCTGATTTCTTCTCAGTGCAAGAAGCACATAATTAAAGCAAACAAAATTCTCAGAGGAACATGCAAGATGCTCGCTTACTTCGTCCTTCACTCTTTGCAGATAGTAGTAGTTAGTACTCACTGCTTACATGCCAGGCAAGAATATGGGCTGAGACATCATCATGACTGGGGCTTAACTCAGACACAGCTGGGAAGGGAGTCCCAGCACCGTGGACCCAGAACAAGCCTGCCTACACTGCACAACACAGCCCAGCTCCACAGAGGAGTCATTTGAAAGCTCTGCATCAAGGGGAGGATGCTTTACACCCGCTATTTCCCTCTCTGGAAATGCAAGTAACCACACAGGCCAGGAGGCAGGTCTCCAT
This sequence comes from Leptosomus discolor, assembly GCF_034619465.1. Lineage (NCBI taxonomy): Eukaryota > Metazoa > Chordata > Aves > Leptosomiformes > Leptosomidae > Leptosomus > Leptosomus discolor. The sequence goes on along the minus strand of NC_141406.1, from coordinate 3,207,202 downwards.
CTTCAGAGCAATTTGACATGTTATTTGTTTTACCTGCCTTTCCTGCAGGACACAGTGACATGTGGCTTGTGGCATCACACAGCCTTCAAAAGCTTCCCCACCATTGCAAATTAATTAGTCTCAAGGAGGGAAGAGCACACCAAAACAAAGCAGCCTCTAAGCAGAAATGCTGCCTCTGGGGAAGTTAACTTCTCCTGCCTCTTCCAACTTACCCCTTCATAAAACTCAAGTTCAAGTCCCAACAGGCACCACTTTTAATGTTCTGAGCTGCACAAAGGAGCAGGGTACACGTGCTACCGAGCCAGAGTTACACGCTGCCCCATCTCCTCCCACTCCCTTCCCTCTGCACCTCTGTTCACCCCAATTTCCAGGACACCAGTTTAATGAAAACTAATGTGTACCCTCCAAGCATGCACCATACATTATTTCTGGAAAAGAAGCATCACCTAATTTTAATATTAAAGAATCATTTTTCCCCACCCTGAGCACATAAAGTTTAAGTGCTGCTTAGCAGACAGCACTGTGTGCCTGTTCCACTAAGTCATAGAAATCTCCCTAAGCTCCACTTATAAAGCAGCACAACTCTGGCTTTTTTTTTTTTCCTCTTTTTTTCCCCCCAAAAACACAGCTGCATGTGCAAGACTACTCTAGGTACAACCAGCTGGCCATATATATAGGGCATGAAGAGCCTGCAAAAGTAAGCATAACTTCATATAGCATCAGATGGCTTGAACAAGACAAACATCCAGCAACTAAAAGACTGATGTTTACCTTTAACAAGCATTTTGTTAATGACTAGCAGGGTCACGAGCTGGGCATTCAGATCCTGCTCCAAAGATGACCAATATGGCCAAAACCTCAGATTTCTCAGCATACAGAACAGGGGAGGAAAAAAAGACAGGTAAAGTAATTATGAGCCAAGTTTTGTATAACCAAAGATCTGAAACTCATATTTGACTAAGTGAGCTTAAACCACTCTTGCACTGGTCCCAGAAGCAAAGCAGCTTAAGCTTCCCTTACTTGCAGTCTGGAGAGGCTGATACATATCAGAACCTCAGCCTTAAATAGGTTGTTACACCACCTTTAGGACTATCCTTCCACTTCAACATCATTTTGGGACTTGCAGGGAGTATAACAACTTGGCCTTTAGGACATCTTAGCCACAACTAGGATTCTTCTCACTTTGACTTCAGGCCACTTCTTACATTCCCAAACTCCACCACGGCTAAGTACAGGACTAAAACACAGGAGATTAATTTCCTAGACTGTTCTTCAAATTACTTCCATCTCTCCTTGCCTTGAAGGTACTTTGCTCTTTGGCCTATAGGCAGTGGCACTGTATTGGGATTAGCTGGCTGTTTTTGCCTCTTTCTACTTGGAGATGCACGAATTGGCACTCTTGCCCCAATTATGGATCAATCCTGCATCTCGCCACAGGAAAAATGTCTTTGTAATCTATAACAACCTCATGATTTAGGACACTAAGCCTTGTTTGACTAAATCATCACACAGCAGCCCTGAGAGAGCCTTTTTGGGAATATGCCAAATTCATATTTCTGTCATTTTCCCCATCTTGTATGTCCATACATTCATTTATACTCATTTCATTAGTAAATTGCCCTATCCATTTACTTAGCTATTTGTCAGTGCGGCTGTCACTTTAATTACCTCTGTCTACATGGATTGCTATTATTTATCTGTCTTGTTTGCTGTGCACCATCCACCAAAATACATTCTTCCCTTAACGATAGACACTGATGTTATCTGCAAGCCTGACCTAGGGAGCAATGCTCTTAGAAAGACAAACTGTTTCAAAGCAGGTTTGTGAATTATACTGTCTGGTTAAGAACCAACATCGATGACACCCCTGGAAAGCCAGTCATCACCACTCCCCTGAATGGTCATGGAGTCTCACACGAGGGACATCACCCATCCCTACAGCTACACAAGGTACATGGACTACATGGACACAGTAATGGGGTCTGGCACAGCTGTCCAAGCCAGCTGCGTGTCCGTGGACACTCACCTGAAGCAATATGGACAGTCATAAAGTATTGAAATTCAGCTAGATTTTGGTCCGTCTGCACCTGCACACACCCTCTTGCTGAGCTTTGCTCACATTATACGCAGGATGGAAAAGGACTGCTTTGTTGTGGCACTGCAGGGATGTCCCTTTCCCTGTGAAATACCTGAATGACTCACTGTCCCTCCAAAAAGGTCATTCCCCACACACTAGTTATGCCTCAACTTTTTCCCCTACACATTCTACTCTATTCCTTTCTCTGGAAGCTTTTTGAAAAAGCTTTACAGATTTCTTCCTAAAATGAGTAGCCTTCTTGCTCCATTGCCTTGCCTTTTTCACCAAGTGGAAATCAAAGCCAAACACATTTGAATTAACCCAGCCGTCAAATCCAAGAGCGTTTGTCTTGATTCAAGGAGACAAAGCACCTTTAACCAATAAGCAAGCACACAAACCACCTTGCATACATCTCCACTCCTCTCTTTCCCATCTCTCCTCCTCAAAGGCTGCCATGGCAGAAGCATGCTAGAAACTGCAACGGGGATTCATAGGCAACCACTTGTGTGCAGAGGCTGGCAGCCTCAAGCCTGCACACCTAGATCAGGGTGTCAATTATGGGGAAAAGCCCTTCCCCTCTCCTGGGAAGGGACCTCCTCTTATCCAGCAGATATGACAGAGTTTATCTGTGCTGGAGTGCAAGGTGCTTGGTGGAGAAGCAGCCCATCATCCACATGGCCTGTTTAGCAAAGTTTGCTTCAGAAGGCACACCACCATGATCATGTTGCCCACTTGAGGTACTTTTCTCTGTCTGCTCGTCACACAAACGAGAATTGACTCAGACCTGCTGACCAAGACCTTAGGCACCAGCTAGCGATTTGTGGACGAGCAGCAGGGAGATATAATCATTTTCAACGGTTCTGATCAGTCCACATGTGTCAGCTTCTGCTCACAACTTCCACCCATGGAGCCATACACAGCACTGCCTGGGAGGCTCCACACCTCTTCAGGCCTCAGCTATAATCCACTTGGAAGCACAAACCTGTGCAGAAACCAGTTCCCTCAACTCCTTGAAATATAGCTTATAAAATAGCCCCCCAAGCCCACCTGTAGCAGTCAGATTCAAGGTCAGAAAAGCACATCCTGACTCTAGCTAGGACCATGGTCCACAAGTGGCAAGTATAATGGGGCCCATACCTTTCCCACTGTGTTTTCCCAGCCTCCAGCTGTCTGTGGTTAGAGTTTTTCAGTGCTCACACACATCCAACCCAGACATTTCAGTACACATCTGCTGAATTCACCCAGTTGTTCTATCTGCATTTTCTTGTAGATAGCTGGCAACACCAGCTGGATCATTGCCCACCTTATGGTACCTCACAGCTTCTGCAATCTCACTTGTAGAGTCATACTATGGACCAAACAACATTTTCTAAATGTCCTTTCCTTCTACCAGGTTATTCCTCAGCCAGATCTGTCCCCTAATGTGCCCCACAGGACAACCCCACGGACAGCGAGGTCAGTATGGGACACTTTCAGCTGCTGTGGCTGCTGATAGTGCTACTCAAATCTCAGGAGGTATCAACAGCAAGTTTTCTTCTCCCTATGATCTCTGAGAGAAACACTTCAAACAGAAGGACTCCTAGAAATACCATCCTCTTCACAAGCCGATCCAGCCCCTTAGGACAAACTTAAGGATTCAGTGGAGAGACTAAAGGCCACAAGAACTAGTCTGTCACAGGGAAGGAGCTGCTGAGATCAAGGGCACAGCTGGTGTCTGAGGTCCTTAAAAAGGTGGGGAATTCTCACTGAAATAAATGCTAAGCATGATCTTTAAGGTATGGAGAAATGACAATCTTCTCTAAGGCAGGCAGAGGATTTCACGTGGTCTTTTCCCGATAGGTACCTGCATGGGTGGAGGCTGAGAAAGAAACCCCTCAACCCTGGAACAGTGGAGTACTGCCAGTTGTGATGGGTTTATGATAAGCTAAAAAACATCCATAAGCATTCAACTTCAAAAGCAGGGAAAGAAGGAGGAGAGCTGCACGGAGTCAAATGCCTGGGGCATCCCATTTTCAGTCAGCGTAAGGAGACTATTTTTAGAAAGCCTGCGTACACCTACAAGAGTACCAAGGCTGGAAAGGAATTATATGTTTTAATGGTCCTCTTCTTCACGCCACCTTACAGGTGGCATTTCTACAAGGGCCACTCCACCCTCTACCCCCAAAGAAAGCTATCTGCAGCACATTCTTCCCAAATGAAAAAAAAAATCAAAACAAGGGGCTTTATTACCAAAAAGCCATTCCAAATGTAGATGTAGACAAGCTTCTAGTCAGGCTTCCATTTCCCTCTGTACAACAGACTCCTGCCCACTTTCCATCTCCTGCGGTAGTTTGCATTATCCTGTGGGAAAAGCAGCCAGAATACCCAATGGAGACCTACAGCTATGGTCTGCCATGGGAGACACAGACCAGGTGGGAAACCTGTTCATGAAAAATAGGCACATGAGACACCTGAACTGCAACTACTGCACTAGTTGCTTCAGGGGCCCTGGAAGGCAGATGAATATCAGATCCAAACTGACATTTTCCAACACTTCATGTTAACGAACCACCAGCTCCAAGGTTACAACCTAAAAGAACACACTTTGCTCATGCCAAAGACAGCATTACATAGTTTTCGATGGGCTGAAGAGTATGGGGAGGGCCATGGTTTTGGGGTTGAGGTGCTGGGCTTTACCTTTTGTCTTGTTTTGCTTCCAGCTCAGATGGACATGTTACTGTCAAGACAAAACAGCAGTAAAAATATTGCACCAGGTTATCCACCTGACCATTGACCATCTTCAGATGTCTGACTATAATGAGGTGTTGGCCAAAGGAGGCACCTGCGGGTCATAGTGGCTATGCACAGACACAGCAGAAACAACCATGAGTACCTGCAGCACCACTGCAATGCAGGTGCCCAGTCCCCCCAGAGCCTGACACCCCCTTCCCTCCTCCCTAGACTGTCACCAGCTGAGAACATGCAGCAAGCATCCCTCTACCTGGCCGGCAACAGAAAACAGCATGGTGCTAGTCTTTTCCTTAAATGAGGTGCCAATTTTCACTGCAAGGAGCAAACTATCTTAATCTTCTAAAAAATCGACCCATTATAAACTCGCCAATGATCCTTTTTCCTTCTCCTCTGCACATATCAAATGTTAACTAAGTGATGGAGTCCCCAAAAGATGAACACATGCTTCTGAAAACAAACCACCTTGAATGCTGTATTTCCAATCCTTCCATTTCTGTTAATCAGGAGAAATCCCACCAGAGACAATAAAGCTTCATTCCACACTCCCAATTGATACTATCTTGCACCTTAATCCATGAAGTTGCCAAGCAACCCAAAAATCCCCAAATCTCCCTACCAGGAGCTCCCTGTCACAAAGAGGTTAATGACATTCAGAATTCATATAGATATCTTATCTATAAGTCTCTAGTAACATCACAATTGGTTCAGAAGAGCTATCAGCCCCAAATGCTTTGGGTTGATAACCACCAGCTCAGAGGAGAGCTTATCCAAGGGCTAAGCTGTCTCACCTCCCTGTGATGATTTTTTCCAGGTGACTTTTCACTGCTGCTGCTGCAACAGGACAACCAATTCCTCTGTCCCTCAAAATACCTACAACAGTGCAAAGTGTCACTGCTCCACTCCATGTCCTGAACATTGCTCCTTGTGTTTCTAGTTTCCATAATTCGTGCAAAAAAGCCCACAAAATAAACACTTGCTAAAAAGCAAACTACTGTTCTTTGTCCTTGCATACAGCTGTTTAAGGTATAGGTACAGTGGAGGTGGAGGAGGTAAATGAGGAATAGAAACCCATCTCATTTTTCTCACCAACTTGGTCATCAAAACTGATTTGTGACCAATCCATCTTCCTCCTTCCACTGCAAAGGAGCAGGACATTTTCTTCCCCTCCAAGTGACCAGGGAAACACTCTTCAGAAATTCCTGCCTGTTCAAATATTTTAAGATGGCCAAGAGAAATCTTGTCTTGAAAGCCTGATATCATCCCTTTAAATGAGCATTGCGGTTTCAGCTCAGCATTTTCTTCTGGTTTGCATGCTAGACACACACTTGGATGGCATCATGTTTCCCAGCTGAACCCAACCGCATCCCTGCACCTGCATAGCTAGCAGCAACATGAGAAGTCTGCAGCACGCAATTCAGATAGAGATCTATTCAAGCAGCTTTATTGATGTTAATGGACTTACTTGGGATTTACACACACGTAAATCAGAGCACAGGTGGATGATAAATTCTTGCAACTGGCAACAATACAGGGAAGGCCAATTTCACCCCTGGTATAACACTAGTGATGTCAAAAGCCATGTACCAAGCAGCAGCTGTGTTCATAAGCCACCTTAATCAGGCAAATCAGTTCATTGCAAATAGACCTGCAAATTCACACAGCATTACTTGCTAGCCCCAGCAGTGAGCTACACAAATTCAGGACCCCACCCCAACAGTTTGTGTTGCAAGTTTACTGCTTTAAAGTGCTGCCTTAAAGTAACATTTTCAGCAAACTTGGACATGCAATAGACAACCGCATTTGTACACGGACATCTCATCCTGTGCAAAGACATCACCTTTGGACATGGATCGTTTTGTAGTAGCAGTTGCATTTGAAGCCACAGCAGAAGCTGTTTGGGAAGTATAACCCCAGCTGGCCTTCAAAACAAGCCTGTCAGTCTGACACAAGTATGGAAGCTGGTAAGGGCTTTAAATCAAAGACAAGCAAAGAGTTGTGGCATTCCTGTGCATGCCACTGCTCATCCCTCAGCACAGCTGACTGGGATTCAGGATACTTTGTCCCTTGCATTTTAAGCCTTTGCCTTCTCATGTTGGGATTGGCACCCCACTTCCTCATAATCACTGAAGACCTGACAAATCACTCAGCAGTGTTTTCTTCCAGTTTCAGAGACCTCTAAGAACACCCTGCTTTCCTGGCCCTTCGTATGACCAGAGAAGCAAGAAAGTCAGTTTGCAGTAGAGATCATCAGTACCCAAAGGGAGCTGAGCAGCAGTTGACTAGTGCTCTCAAAGACCAGTTAACCAGTGGATCCTGAGGGTAATGATGACCTAGGCAGCACAGGCGGGAAGCAATGAAGGTCAAATATACAGGAGACATGGCAAATGGGCTCCCCTGGCTACCGGACACCAGTCTGAAGGTTCAGGACCTTGGAAGTCAGACAGTCAATCAGGTCATCACTAACAGGGACAGCTAAAGACACATTTCTGAACAGATTACAGAAATATGGATTGTTGTAGGAGTCGCAGGTTCTCAACCCTTCCAAACAGCAAATTCATGGACAAGTGGCCTCAATATGTCCTTGATTCTCCACCTGGCCACCAGGGTGTATTCAATCCCCAGAGGCCACCGCTCACACTCCCAGGGCTTAACCTCCTACTGCATTAATTGTTTGCCACCCTACCATGACTAATCTGGATTTACAACCCGGAAAGCAGTAGAGAAAAGAATCTGATCAAAAGGACGATCCTCACAGCCAGAAAACAAGAAAGAGCTGTGTAGCCAGTTGTTCCAGGACACTTAATCCATCAAGCCTTCGCCATTCTACCCTTGGGCTTAGGCTGAGTCAGTTGTGATTTGCTTAAAACCATGAGAATTCCCTCCTCCTCTCAAAAAAAGCCAGTTGTAAAGTTTGTCGAGAAGGGGAAAAAAAAAAAACCCTGGGACTCACACTACACTTTTACATTACTTTTTATTACTTTTACAGTGGCTGGTAGATCAGCCAACTGGCATTTCTCCATCTGTGGCATCTTCACGCTTCTGAATGCCAAAGCAAACACACTGTTTTATCATTTTGCATGCATCTGGGCAAATTTGTTCTTACGCTGCCAGTTATACTGCAGGTCCAGGACCATTCAGTCCCATAAGAACCTCCCTCGACATCTTTTGGGGCTAGCTGCTACAAAAACACCCGAGTTAAGCCTTGTTGCAGTATCACTCTTCTACTGAGAGAAAAGTGGGAGTTTTGAGTCCAAACGCTTTTTTCAAAAAGAGGCGATACCTTGCAGCAGAGGCCAAGCCAGCGGCAGGAGCCATGGAGCATCAGTCACTCTTGTCTAATAGAGGATATATCAAAGACCAAGAGGAAATGCGCGGTTCATGAGCTGCCCAAGCACTCCAGTACACAGGGCTTTATCTTCTGTCTGCCCCCTAAATCCCAACTTCTACCATTTTGGGTAAATCACTTGCTCTGGCACTAAGGTCCAAACTTTGCCAAGAATTTTTTTCTACTCCCAGGAGCAGAGAATTTCCCTTGGCTTCTAGATCTAACACGAGTTGGGCTCAAGCTGCCCTCCGCACTTTGGAAGTGATCCAATATCCCCCAGACTCACAGTGGTTTTCCATTGGTTTTACTGAGCTCTGGATAAGGGCCTTAAAGATGTTTTCTTGCTTTTTTCCCCCCACAGCTTAGCAGAAGTCAGAACCACTTTGCCTGCAGCTTTACAAGAGGCAGCTGGTGAAAGGTTAGATAACCAGACAACATAGCCAAACCCAGGGGAGTCTAAAGAAACCACTATTCGTGGGCTTTTATGCCAAGTTATTGCTTACAACCTTCTTTTTTCAGGAAAGGCCTGCCTACAAGCCAGAAGATTTTCTTCTATCTAATGATCAAGTACACTTTACAAGACAACTCAGACACCAACCAGATGTGCATTTTAACTGCAAGTTCATGGGAAAAAATAGCAATAATCTATTGCAGAAGCATCAAGTAGAAAGCCTGCCTAGCTTGCAAAGTAGGATCAGTCTTTCTTCACTCGCAACCTTCTAGATCATGTTCATCTTGAGCCTGCTTTAAGCTGAAGATTGGACAATGATCTAAGTAGGCTGCATTCACAGTAGAGATGGTTTCCTGGCCCAGCAGGAAACATGAACACCTCATAACATCCCCAGAACCCCTTCAGATTGCTTGGCAATATGAGGCAGAAACACATGCAGCACCTCCGTACACAGCACAGGCAGAATTTCAGAGCAGTGATGCCCACAAACCTGAAAGAGTATTGTTTCCCATCACACTCACAGAAGAAACTCCTCCTGTCCTTTTTTCCCCAGACAATAACTCTGAGAAGGAACTAATCCTGCAGTCTCCAAAGCAACAATTCTGGGTGCTGCCTTGAGGGGTTAAGCTTGAAACCCCTTCTCAAAACTGATTTTAGAGTCTGCATTCAGCATGCTGTTGAAAAAGGGGAAAAACTCATAATCCTTATAAGCATCTCACACAGATGCTGTCACTGAGAAAAAACTAGTTATGGAAGTCTTGGACCAAAAAAAACAGGGTAAAATGCCAGGCAAGAGATTGTCTCACCTGAATTCTTTGCTTATGAAACACTGAATGCTCTTCTCTGGACCACAGATAGGATCCCAGAGATGATTACCAGCCAAGTCTTTTCTATGACTTCTTCCACCTTCTGGACAAGCTCACACACTCTCCACTGTAACAGGGAGAGATTTAGAAGAACTTACTCTAAGAGTTACAGGCCACTTGAAAAACCTGCCCCAACACAAGTCTATTATTGTACGCCCTGTTTACTTAAATTCATTCCACAGCCTGGGAGACTTTGCACAAGGAAATTTACAGCTCAAGTTAATAGAGCAAAATGTAAAACTGCTGGCTTTTGGCTGAGGCTGCAAGTAAAGGACAGGCACAGGTTGTGACTGGGGGTGTTTTCACAGGGCCACTGACACAGAATGTGTTTTCAGGGAGTATTTATTTTAAATAAGGAAAGTTTATACAGCTTGAGAAAATTATTGGGAAGGAAATTAAATCTCGTTCTGTTGCTCTTCCGTCTCACCTTGACACTTGGAGTTCTCCGCCCTCCCCCAGAGCTTGGTTGGGGCAGGTTTCACTTGCAGAAAATTGCCTTCCTCGTGCATACTGATTTACAACCAGCTTGTGGACCAGCCTTCTACACCCATTTTGGGAGAGAAGGGGCAAGCAAGACCTACTCCTCCCCTACCCTGACCCCAGGCCTCAGTTTAGGAGCACAGGGATGGATATGTGGCATTGCAAGGAGGTTGCATCCCACCTCCAGCAGTCTGCAAAGAGATGGGTGGGACCCATCAGTTGGGATCCCCCCCAGGCAAAACTACCCCCAGTCAAGCAGGGGTTGGGAGGCAACCAGCTTTCATCCAAAGCTCATCCAGAGGCACCAAAACCAATGCTACCCCTGCCTGGGAACAGCTCTGCTTAGGAAACCGCAGCACCAGCAGCGCTGTTGGCAGAGACCAGCGTTCCTTCTTCCAGCCCAGGCGCAGCACAACCACACAAGGCCAGCACAGCCTGTTCCTCTCCTGCCCCAGACCTCCTCACTCCAGTGAGCCAAACCCAAAACTTCAGCACCATGCACAAACAGCCATGCAGCAGGGTCCTTGGGTGCAGCTCTGTCAGTATTTGGAAGTCTTTTCACTTTTTTTTTTCCTATCCTCCCAAGCGTTTCCTCCCCGCCTTGCAGTGATATTTCCAAGGGTTCCCATGAATATGGCAGTGAAGACTTGGACACTGGACAGTTGCCATCATGCTGGTACTATGGGGTGGGAATGACACAGAATATAAGGCCAAAAGGAGCCATTTGAGGCAGCATCATCCCAGTTTCCTCCCGGCACAGCCATCCACGCTATTCCCCATCCCAAAGGGCTCACTGAACACCCACTTCCCCCTCCTGCATCTGTCACACACACCACAAAACACCCTTCAGTTCCCCACATTGCTAAAAGGCCTGAAATTTAAGAGACAAAAAGCCTCAAGACGCACCGTGCAATTAGCTGCATGGATTCATAGCACACATCCCCCATCGTGCCCAGATCACAAGGGATCCAAACCTACCACCTAATAAACCTAGCAACAACCAGACTAACAAAGTCTGGGACTAAAAGCCTCACAGCGATACGTTGGTAGGTTCAGTTGCCTAATCCCACAAAACTAGTGGTCTGAGCAAACATTCAGGTGCTGCAGCAGGACCTGCAGCCCACAGAACAGGTTCAGCTCGACTCCAAACGCTCAGGAACCATTCCTGCTCTCTTCTGCATTTCACCTTCCAGAAATTCCTCCTCCCACAGGTAAAAAAATCCTGGCTGAGATCTTCAGCAGGTGTCAGGCAGTGCATTTCACTTCCCATCAAACACAGCAGCAATGAGACAGATTGACTCAGCAGTACTTGCTATGGTTCAGCTGGAACTAAACCTCCCTGACATGAAAGAAGCAAAATCCAACATGTTGCAGCTTTGCTGAATCCCCAGCCCAGAAGGGCTCAACAGCAGGTTTCAGTTTATCTGTCACAGAGGGGATTTATTCAGTGAACAGCTGTTTTTCAGGATGCTCTCTAGAAACAGTGCCGGGAGGAAAATAAAGGCTCTGAATTGGTATTTGGGGATGCGCAGGGGTAAGATGAAGCTTTTCAGGGAAAAGGTGTCTCAGGCTTGTTGATCTCTTTCTGAGCCATTTTTAACTGGATTTATCTATGGCTAGCCAGGGCCTCTTTCCTACCAGATGTTATTTCAGCTCACATTGGTTGTATCAAGACCAAAAAAAAGGGATATTTGTCCTGTGACTAAAGCGTCCCAAACTGAGTAAGTTCAGTCATGCCCGTTCAAGCACAGGGGTGGATTTCATAGGATGAAAGCTGCATTTCTTACCTCAAAGACCTGAGCTCTGTCCTGGGGTGTTGCCACTGACAGCCAATGGCCACACACAACTACGCTTGTCCTGAGGTTTCCATGTGAAGGTTGGTTTGCTCTTTTGAGAAACGGATCATGTGGAGGAGCCCTCATCCTTTCTCTTTGACCAACTCCTAAATCAAGCTGCTCCTAAGTGCATAATGATTCCCTCCTGTGGACCATCAACTCCTGCTGGCATCAGGGGGCACAACAGGCAGCTCTTAATATCTTTTGAGGGCCTCAGCTTGTGTCCTTCAAAAAGCAAAGCCATTCAAGATACCTCAGTCCTTCAACATCAGTCACTCCTCTGGGAGACAGGAGGCAGCAGCATCTTGTAAATTCAAACAATAGATTGCACAGGGTTTTTTCAGAGCACTTGAAACCTGATGAGTAATTAACTGACACCCTTAGGTGTTATTAATCCCACTAAACAGGGGAGGAAACCTAGAAAGGAAACCAGACAAACCCTTGGACCCATTCCAGTTTGCCTCGGGAGCAAATCTTGGCTTGGAAAAGCAGCACTGCTCCCCTTAGGCCCCGGAGGAAGTCCATATCAGAGGGAAGAGGGACTCAGCTTCCCTGTCTGCAGGAAAACAGGTACTTCCCCGGCCGGTGGCAAGGTGCGAGGCAGGGAAGCAGCCTCGGCAGCCCTGAGGGGAGCCTGCCCTGCAGCCTTCCCTGGAAGCACTCACACCTGCCCGCAGCACTGCAAAGCCTCCAAAGATCTCATTTTAGTACAGACTTTTGTGCCAGCACGTCCCAGAAAGCTGACTTTGTGGCAGCTCCAGACAGCTCCTCCCCTGCCTATGTTTCCTCTCCTAACTGGCTTAATCAGCAGCCATCATCCTGAAAGGCCGCCAGGCCGGGCTCACTCTGTGGCATGGCTCAGTCACTGTTTTACACTTCCCCAGGTTAGCAATTTTTCCTATCTCCTCTATCAGTGAAGCTCCCTTCATTAAAGCCTCCACAGGAGCTCATCAGCACTGCTCAGATGTAACCATCCACACCTTCACATCTCTCTGGGTTCCCAGAGGCTCAGGTTTGAAGTATGGGCCACGAGCACATTTCAGGCTCTACACTGCCCTCTTAACCCTGGGATAAGACCATTTGCTCCCCTAGAAGTGGGCACAGCTACTAGCTTTCCTTCCAGATGGCCTGGAGTTATACCAGGACCTAAATATCTAGCTGGGATCCTACTCCTAATTGAAGCAGCAACTATAACCAGAAGAAGACAGTGTCCCCTTGCAAAGTCAGCCTTTAAGGTTCCCTTGCACAGCGGCAGAAAAGAAAGGTGTCTTGCTTCAGCATCCCAGCTAGAAGGCAGCTGCCTGAAAAGCAGCCTTGAGCCCAAGTCCCACCATTCAGGCCAAGGGGCATCAGGGGTTTGCTCCTCTCAAGGCTGCGTGCGTCATTGACCCTAACATGCGACTTCAGGCGTAGTCGGTTTTAAACGGAGGGTGCTGTTTGTGGATTCTCCAACCTGATTAGGACTGCGGCGCTCAGATACGCAACCTCCACACAGGCTACAGAGCCACCTGCCCGTGCCGACTTTGCTGGGCTGCCACGCATTACCCTGATGGGTGCTGAGATAGGGCACAGCTCTGCAACAGCCAGCTCATGCCATTCCTATAGGGCACAAGGCTAGAACAGGCAGCTCACACCATTCCGAGGAGGAGGCACCACAATTGCGTGCTCCCCTGCACCCCGGAGCACACTCCCATGGCGCAAGACCCAACAGAAGGTGCTGGGGAAGATAAGGCCGTGTGTGGGAGCCCTGAGTGCTCCCCTTGTCCTTTCCCACCAGTGGGACTGCGTCAACCCCAGCCCTTCCCCAGGGCAGGAGGGGAGCCCGGCGGCGGGGCCGGCCAGGTGCCTGCTGGAGGCTGCCCGCATCTCACTCCCTCGGGCCCCGCAGCCCCAACCGGCTTCTTCCTGGGGCCATCTAGTGGCATATTTTAATATAGTTCCTCAAAACGCAAGCACGTTCACCCGGGGTTTATGCAAACGTGGGTCTCCGAGATGTGCATCCTTCTGCATCTGAGCACAAGCCAGGATCTCCGGCACAGCCATCTCCAGCAGCAGCTCCCCAGCTGCCTCACCAGCTCCAGGCCCTTCCTCTGACAGACCAGGAGGAGCATGTGCTCCCTTTTCTCCTTTATCTATCTTTACATACCAAGCATTTAAGGTATCTTAATCCCAAAAGATGCTTTCATGAAGCCATCAGGCTGATTAATCATGAGAAAGCTGTCTGGGTCACCAAGCCTGGCACCTCACAGCCAAGTCAGAAGAATCAGGACTGCTAACTCCAAAGGGATTTTTTCATCCTTCAAAGTTAGACTTAAACACCTGTACCTCTACATCCATTCTTCTGCTAAAGCAGACATTTTCCAAATTACATTTCACATAGTGCATATATAGCTGTCCCTGTGCACTGAGCCCTGGATCAAAAATAACCTCCTTTTGCCTGAAGTGATTTAAATGGAACAAGAGATTCCTACAAATCCTACCCCAGACTAGAAAAAGCGCTCCCCAACCTAGATGAGGCTACACCAGTACCAGATCAGCAAAATGCTAACAATTTTCCTCCACATAGCAGCGGAGCAAAGTACTGATGTCTGCAGACCCTGGCCCCAAGAGCCAGCCCCAACACATTAGGGTCACTAACATGGCACAAACCAGGAGGATGAGGGCAGCCTTACTCTCACACACAGGTTGCAACAATACAACAAGAGACTCAGGCCAGGTCTGACCTTCATATGCAGGAACAGATGTCAGCAGGGACTGGAAAAGTATTATTTGCAGAGTGCTGCTGGGCTCCCCGGGGAAGCAACACCATTTCTCTGGGCACAGCTCCTCACAGAGCAGAGGAGACAGTGACCCCAAGGACAGCCAAGGGCTGTGGTTTTGACCCCCTCCCATTGCTCTGTTCCTTCAGTGCCAAGGCAGAGGTCTTAAGTGTATTTTACTCATTGAAAACCCTGCAAATAGCTCCTCAGCTGTAGGACATGCCCCTGATGAACACCCTTCTCACCGTCTGGGACTGACAGGTCATCAGAAAGCCAACAGGAGGCCAGCATCTATACACAGACCAGCAACAGTTGTGCAGTTCCTTCCTCATGCTCTTCTGGAAAGAAAAGAGCCTCCTAACATGAAGATAGCAGATATTATTATGCTTCTAAGTCTTCACCAACATTTAGGAAGATGTAGACTATTGGGAACATAACACAACCTAGAAGGTTGCATTGTTCACTCCTACATACCTCATCTCATTTTCTAGCAAACAAAAAAATAATCCAGTGCATTAATTTTCCTGGAAATATAAATACTTCCTCAGTGATCACGTATCTGGTATTGCCTTACAGCAAAGATGAGCACATTCTGCAGCCCAGTGACAAAAGGCACCAGAAGCAGTATCTACAGCTTTGAAGACTGCAATAGCAAATAAGACCCTTCAGAGGTATTATTAACCACTAGAACTAGTCAGAGGATGAGGGTCTGTCTCCTATAGTCTTGATATCAAGTCAAGATGGACAAGCTGAAGATCTTTATCAAGCTCAAACAGGAGCAGCTGGATGAAGCTGAACAACCCACAACACAGAAGGCCAGATTAGAACAAAAACAGAAGGGATCAAATGGTCCCATCACTTATGTTCCCTCACAGAAGTAGGAGAGGAGCAAGGCCAAGGACTTGCCAAGTGAGCCAGGTGCTGTGGACGGTCTGACAGCCTGGCAGTTTTCCTGCCAGTAGACAGGCTGGAACCTACTCTTCCCAGAACTACCTCCGCTCCTAACACAGGCAGGCACACCAGCTGTAGGGTTCTGGTCAGAGAGCTGCTCCTGAGCAAGACAGAAGTCAAAAGCAAATTCTTGGCAATGCCAGCCCAATGGGAAGTAATGCAGATCTTAAGTTTGAGACTATGCCAGGAATAACATCAAGAGCTATATGTGGCTACTGGAGCCCTGCTTTTCCCACCTTGTGTCTGAGTAGCTAATGTGAGTGACTGCAAGAGCTACTGCAAGCATCATTCAGGTACCTACTCGCCAGTCTCACACTCCTGCCCCTTGAAGGTTCTCCTACTCTAGATTGGGTTGATTTTACCCACCCTTTTCCCGCACCAGAAAGCAGGTTAATTGGACGGAGCTGGGGTCAGCTTCCAGTTCTCCCTGATTTTGGGCAGACCTTCTCCTAATCCCAAACGGCAGGACAAGTTTAGTCCTGCCTTCCTGAACTGGGTCACCCAGGCTTCGCATTCTTCAGTCAGTACTATCTCCGTCACCTTCTCCACACCGAAGAGCAGTCCATATGACAGAGACCCTATAGAACAAGGCGTACCTTGTCTTGGAGATCTGTTGGACACAGCCTATCCAATATACAAGATGTTTCTGTTCACCTTGGACCCTTTAAAGGCTGGTCACCCTTGACACCTGCAGGAAGATCCCCAGGTAAAGCCTTTGCCTTTCTGTTTGTTATTCAAGCCCACTTGCAGCTTAAGGCTCACATATGTGCAAAAGCTGTAACAGTCAGATGCAGCCATGCTGCTAACAGAGGAGATTTCTGCAAGTCCATGACTCCTAACACACTCAGCAGCCTCTGCAACACCAGGCTTTGCTGGTGGGAGGAGCTGCCCACACACAGGAAACTTCAATATTAAGGGAGCTGAGAAAAAAAAAAAAAGCTTAGCCAAAGTTAAGGAGTCCATTCTTTGGCGCATGCTCTCATGGATTTAAACTGCCTAATCCTTTGATCCAAGATACTGGCATTTTTCATGCCTACACCACTGATTCTCTGCAGTGCTGGAAGAGGAAAGCCCTTCCCACAAGTCTTATTACATCCTCAAATTCACCCCATAAACTTCAGATCACTCCCACTTCTGTCTACAGTAAAGGAGCCCCACTGTCCCAGAAGCCTCTAGAGTCAACAAGTATACATGATCGTGGACACTCTGAACCCTCCCCTCAGGGAGGCACCTCCTTCCATCACGGCACAGATCCCAGGGCAAACAGATTCTTAACCAGAAACTGCAGCTAAGTGCAACCCCAAGCCCTAGCATCTTTAGGAAAAGGTAGATTTCAGAAATATTGCAGGAATAGAGCTTATTTTCAGTAAAACAAACATAAACAGGTCTTACTCATGGAGAGCGCCTCATTCAGTAACTCTAGCAGGTCTCATGGTTATTTCCCACATTCTGTAGAGCCAGACACAGAGCTGGACTGCCCAGATCAATTTTGCAGGCCACTAAGCACACTACAATGAGAAGAGGAGAAACTGAGGCTATCAAGCACACCAACGACCAGTGCAGTAAGAATCAAAACCAAGCAGCCCAGGTTTCAGTCCAGCTTTGGAGACCTTGATTCAAGTCTCTACTCAGGCACAGCACAAGCCTCTGACTCAGTTCCCAACTCATTTTACAGTTAAACCTCACATCATAGAAAGGGTAACTGTCTGGCCAAGCTGGGCACAGGGAAACTCACCCATCAAGGGGCAAATAACAGTATTCAGCCAAAGCTGCAAGCTACAATGGGGAGATAGCTAGGATTAACAAGAACAGACACTAGAAAATAGGGTGTCTCCATGCAGTTTTTTTCCTCTCTACCATTCCAAAATTTTTTCATTTTGCCACATGAAATCTCTAAAAGGGACAACAGGTTGCTTTAAAGCCAGAATATCATAGTTCCCTGGGAATAGTTTCTCAAAACCAGTATTTATTTCCACTCCATTTCAGAATGAACAAGACCATAGGGTTGAGTAACAGAAGCTCCTATCACAACCACTATCATATCTCTGTATGCTGGTTACTGACAGTAGTTGCCCCAGAGCGCCCACAGCCCCAAGTGGCAATCGTTACCAGCAGATGACTGTTCCAGATTTACTGGGGTGTGCCTTGCCAAGAATGGAAAATTACACCTTAATGCTTTAGCTGACTGAGGTCCTTGAAAATAAGGAACACCATAAGTAGTCTGGGGACTTCTCACATAAGAAAGCAGGTGTTGAACGGACCAGCCAGGCTGGCAGATGAATGCAGGATGATAAAAAGCTGCCAGGCCAGCTCGAGGCAACGTGTCACTCGTTTATCAAGTTCCTTCCCTTACAGCTATACTCCCAACTCCGGAGCAGAATCCTTGCCACACTCATCCCCGAGTTTCAACATCCTGCCCAAATCCAGGCCGCCTCCTTTGTTCTCTAGCCAAAGAACTCCAAAAATCAAAGAGCACAAGAGACTCATACCACAGGACCCCATGTATAACTTAAATCATTTCACGTCCACTTTCAGGTGCAGAACAGATTGGCTACAAGCTCTGTGCAAGGATACATTGGCACCTGGGCACCAAAAACCAGGCTGGGCTTGCTTAGCTCTAGTTTAAGTCTGGAAGAGCCTCAGCAGGGAAAGAAACCAGCTAGATATCTGCACAGCCACCATGGAAAAACCTGGACCCCCGCTATTCTTTGACATTTCACCTGACTGGCCCTCACAGCCATGAGATGGAGGCCAGCAGACCCAGTATCAGCTGAAGGACCCAGGGAGGAGAAACAGCACCATAGGGATCCTCTACCAGCCCCACTCTCACCTCACCTCAGGTTTTCACACACACAAACTGCAGATTTGCACAAAGTAACTTTCTCCTCCACGCTTCAGTTCCATATAAATCATGTTGCTTGTGTCTGCTCACCCCACTGGTCCCCGCAGAAGCAGAAACCAGAAATGCCAAGTCCCTGGAGCCCTCCAAGCCACAGGGAAGGCACATCTAACACAACAAGACACCCCCCTCACAGCTCTCAAAGGTAGCAAAGAAACCACACAGCAACCATTTCCAGCGTTACGCCAACTGTACGTCCCCATCGCTCCCCACAGCCTCCTACCTCCAGAGTGAATCTAGAGCTCCCCATTGCAGCCACCACAGGTCCTCTCAACAGCTTCTCTCACCTTACAGCTCCTTCAACACCAGAGCGTTCTGGAAAAGACCCTTCCTCGGCCTGAACAAAGCTTATAAAGGCTCACGTCCCTCTTCCTCCCTACAGCAGGTTCACACCTTAATTTTTTTAACTCTATCAATCACAGCTGGATCCCGTTGCTCCTGCTGGATAATGGTTTGCACTGGTGCAAAGCCGGAGGTCTGCAGCATGAGGGGTCTCACCATGACGAGCCTCGAGAGGCCTTGCAGAGATGTCAGCACTGCAGTGCAGGGCGCTGAGACGAGGCTTTGTGCAGACCCACGACTGGAGACGTGTCGAGTCTTGGTCAAGGGTGGGGAGATATGGGGGGGGGGGGGGGTGTCTCAAGTGGTGTGCTAGGAATAAAGGGCAGTCTTCAAAGCCCTTGCTGTCTGAGCTTACAGAGCGTGTGTCCCTCTCTGTTTTTCTGTGAGAAATGGGTGTTATTTCTGCCATAGCTCATTTCAACACAAGAGCACAAGATGAGCCCAATGTACGCCGTGCTCAGAGGAGAGCTGGGGAGAGCACTGAGGTCCTCTGGCCACAAAAGCAGCTTAGGAAGCTTCACCCTCCATCGCTGCGTCCTCAGGGCAGGGGCACGAGGGTGCTCACCCAGCCCCAGAGTACCCAGCCAAATCAGATCCTGGCTGTTATTTCTTCCATCAGTTGTTCGCATTAAGACCTGAAAAATCTGATGGAACCACTTTTCAAAGGGAAACCTTTGTGCACTGGAGTGGTCTCACCCCCCCGCCCCACCCCCTGATTGCACCAGGGTGATGTGATTTAAGAGGAAGCCGAAAAAGTAGCAATTGATTACCCATAAAACAGGGTTATAATCCAATGAATAAATGATAAATCAGCATGTCTCCTCTTAGCAAGGAGCTGGAGACCCAAAGTTCCCCTCGAAGGAGCTGAACAGAATATCCATTATTCAAACCAATTGCAGCTACCCAAGTGGAAAGAGCAGCTGTGCCTTCGTGTTTCCTGACACTTTTTCTCGTGCGTTACACCATTCTTGCTGAAAACGAAGTCGTTTGGACTTGAGATAACTCATTAAGGAGAGGCAGGGATGGCTGTTTTCCAGATTACCTAACCCCTGTCAGTTTGAATCAGAACCCAACACCCAAGGAGCAAAGTGAGGTTACTTTGATACATCTCAAATTAATCCTTCTACTCCCAGCAAAATAGCTGCCCTTGCAGTTGTGGATTCCCCCCGAGCTCTGCTCACACAGCTTCACTAAACATTTTTGATGCAGTTGCACGACCATCATCCTGTCTCCCCTACCCATCACTCCTAGAAGCACTGAGACTCCAAGGGTTTAGCTCCTTCAGAAAATTTTCAGGCCGCTGGAACCCGGGAATTACCTTCCACAGAAACCCTGCCCGTCCCTCCCTGCCAAACAGCTCTGACGCCGACATGCACACACACAATTCAGGGACCTTAATGAGAGCACACACCAGCCTGGGCAGAGACAATGGGCATTTCTCATCACTCATCAGAGACAGTCAGAAAGTAGGACAGCACTTTATTTGGAAGCTCTGCTAGACATGGAAAGTCATTTCCCTACAGAAGCCCTGGGATAAGGTCCCCTCTGAGGTGGTCCCAAAGTTTCGATGAAACATATGTGTCTGCTGCCAGTTTCTTAAGCAGGACAAGCGTCTTTTTTTTTTTTTCCCTGGGAAGGCTTTCTTCCCCATTGTGTGACCACTGCACATTAAAAGGCAATCAATATCATTCCTATTGTTTATCCTGAAGTCTGATGCATGTCTTCCTGCTTTTACATCCTTGTTCTCACATTTTAGTGCCCCCTGTTTCCACCAAAGCACGTTGATCTCTGGCCCAGAGCAAAG